>NW_027206120.1:0-315000 GCF_024711535.1 Dipodomys merriami
CACACTTATAAAACTAGCTACTTATAGGGCTGAGAACTGAGGATGGAGGCTTGAAGCCAGACTAGAAAGAAATGTTGCTGAAACTCTTATCTCCAAAAAGTGAGATACAGTAGAGGTGAGACTCAACAATAGAACTGTGGAGCACATGGGCAGCAAAGATGGCGTTGGGAGGGGGTTGAGTGGGCAGAGCCCAATTTACTATAGAGCACATGGGCAGCCAAGATGGCGCTGGGAGAGAGTAGAGTGGGCAGAGCCCAATTGATCTTCCGATCAGTGCCTAACCAGCCCATGAAGGCTCAGGTGCATGATAGGGTGTGACCTTGACAGTGATTGGTTCCTCTTCCTCCCTTGCCATGCCACCCGCCCTTTTTGTATTTAATAAGGGCTGCTCTCTGTTAATAAATGAGTTTTCTACCTGCTGGATTTGGCTCCCCGCTGCGTCTGATTGTCTCCTGGGCTGGGGAACGGGCGAGCGCCACACTTACCTTTCCTCAGACCCCATCCATCTTTCGTGGGACGGACGAAGACCCAACATAGAACATCAGCCTTGAACAAATAAGTTAACATAGAGGGGCTGGGAAAGTGGCTCAGTGGTAGAGAGCTTGCCTTACATGCCTGAGGCCCTGGGTTCGATTGCTCAGCACCACATAAGCAAAAAGAAAAAAGCCATTGAAGGGTAAACAAAGGAGGAGGCTGCAATGCTTGGTAAGAAATGTATGCATTATCCTGCCCATGTAATTGTAACCCCTCTGTAAGTATGTTCTCAAATAAAATAAAATATTAAAAAAAAAAGAAAAGAAAAAAGCCGGAAGTGGCGCTATGGCTCAAGTGGTAGAGTGTTAGCCTTGAACTGAAGAGCTGAGGGACAGCTCCCAGGCCCAGAGTTCAGGCCCCACGACCGGACCTCCCCCCAAAAAAAATGTTTAACATCGAATGGAGAATAGAGAATGAATGATGTGGCCAGTGCAGGTAAGAAAGAGCAGGCTTTCTGTGTGCAAAGGACTTCTTGGTCAACAGCACTGTGACAGAACACACAAAGACAGTACTAGGCTGAGAAGTAAGGACAAGGAAGACAGGAGAGTTGATTACCCGTTTTTTTTTGTTGTTGTTGTATTTGTTTTTCCCAGTACTGGCACCTGGACTCAGGGCCTGGGTGCTGTTCCTGAGCCTCTTTATGCTTTGGGCTAGTGCTCTATCACTTGAGTCACAGAACTTCTTCTTTTTCTGAGTAGTTTATTGGAGATAAAAGTGTCATGTCATGGGCCTTCTTGTAAGGCTGGCTTCAAATGGAGATTAGTCTTCAGATTTTAGCCACTTGTGTTGTATTCCAATTTAAATTGTAGTATTCCAATTTCCCAGGAAGATATGACAGCACTCAGGCAATTTGGCTGGAAGTTCTTTATTTAGCCATATTCCATCTGTCCTCAGCTCACAGAGCTAGAGAACAGCCCTGTTTGTTGTTCAGGGGGGATTTTTATAGGAAGTGCTTTCACATAGGTGATGTTTACCAAAGCAAGCAAGCAAGGTTACAGAAGCAAATCATAGCCTTGAGTCAAACATGCTTTGGGACATTGGACCTTTGCCCTGATGTTGAAGAAGGGGAATCCTTTTCCCAGAGAGAATGCATGTCAGCATGCACCCTCACACCACACAGAAGCTCAAATGGGGACACACGAGTCAATGCCTCTGACAGTGCGCTGAAATTTTCTGAACAGGAATGATGTTTATTACAACTTCCTGAGTAATAAAGAACTCAGTACAGCTGGTGATAAGCATCATAATTGTTAGTGGCATTCAGCAAAATTTGTGATAAACTGCAAAGCTGCCAGTCTGGGAAGCTTGAGGGAGAGAGAGAAGTTTACTTTTAGCAAAGATGTTTCTGAATTTACATTTTTGTTCCCATGGATATCCTTCTTTACCAAGGGAAAGGGGCTCAGGAGAGAAAATTAGCTACCGCAGGAAGGATTGAGGCTAGAATAAACTTTCTTCCAGTGGATAGCAAATCAGATATCACACTGAGTAGCTAGGATTACAAGTTTGAGCCAAAACTGCCTATTTTGATTAATTCTTGTGTGTCATCCCCAGGAATGTGGATTCAAGCCAAGGTGACCCAAGCCTTCAAAGTTTTGTTACAGATATTGACTCAAGCTATGATGTCAGAAATACTGACCTTACTGTTCAGCCTGGTACCAAAAGAAACGGGAGGTGAGAGTTATCTATGTTTGTGGCTTGTAAATCACCAGGATTAGTGGCAGGCTGGAAAGAAGAGAATCAAGAGGGCACATGTGGAACATGGCAGACAGGAAGGCATCAGGGAAGAAGCAGTTTTGGGATGAGCAGTGGATCAGGAGGACCAGATTCTCTGTGGTGCAGAAAGTCTTTCTTCAGAGCCCTCACCACATTAGCCTGTCTTGGGTCACTCCATGTTTGTTTAGTGTTTCAGCCCTCAGTCATTTGAACTCTTAGGGCTTGGGGCTTCCTGTACATCCTCCTGGAGCCTGGCACAGGGTCTAGCCCACATTGGTGCTGGCTGATGGTTGCCTAATGGGGCTGGATAGAGACAAACACTAAACTGGAGGTTTCTGGAAGGGATCGGCGTGCACTTAGTGTCCAGAGGACATGCATGGGACTGTACCTTCATGAGGAAGAGGCCAGAGGACAGTCTCATGTTGCCTCCCTAACACTTTGGTAGAAATGACAGACAGATGTCACGGGCAGCAGGCAATGCTCTCTGGTTTATATATGTGCATGCACATCCAACATCTGTGGCCCATTAGTGGAACAGTACACACTGATCACAGCATGGACCCCATTTCATGGCTGCGGACACTGAAATCCTGGGGTCTTGGTGTCCTCAGGCCTTGGCCAACAGCAGTGGGGAGTCTGAGACCTTGGAGGCAGGGCAATGGCAGGGCTCCAGCAGTATCTGCAAAGCCTGAGAAGCTCGACTCCTCAAGGATAGCTCACAGACGCAGAGGAGGCTGTGAAGAGGGATAGATCCCTGGGGTACACTTGAACCACCAAAACGCACCCTGCTCACTAGCACCAAGCACGTACGGCTTATAGCCCAACAATCCAATTCTGGCTCTTTCTCACCTCACTTGGCAAGGGGGGGAGCCATGGAGGAGCAAGATGCACCATTTCAGTTGAGGAGGGATATATCTGATATCAGACCCACACATCACACCTAGATAGACTGAAACTCTCCAGAAGGCCAAGGTAACAGATATATTCGTTGTCTAACAAGTGTGGAAGTGGGAATCTTGACTGTGAGGACTCCATAGTCCCCAACTTGTGGGTTGGTGGCTGCGACTCCCCCCTGAGGTGGTGACTAAGTGGTAGCATCTGGGTTGCTAGCCTGTAAACAGAAGAAGTGAAGGTGGGCTGTGGAGTGGCCTGGTGCCTGGGCCACACTCTTTTGCTGAGTTGTTACTGTTGCCACCATGTGGACGTGCCTAGGCTTGGAGCAAGGTTACAGGGCCGGTGGGGCTGACTGGCTGTGCAGAAGCAGAAGGTGTCACTTCTGCAGGCAGTGACTCTATTACTGGCAGCCCTATGCTTCCTGCTCAACGTGGGGCTGGGGCTCTGCACCATAATCGGCAGCCTGATGGCACCCCGAGGGGTTAGGAGGCAGATAACTGAGTGCCTCAGTATGGTGCTGAGAGAATGCTGCTCCCCAGTCTCCCACCCCTGTCTGGGTTTACTTCAAACCTGCAGCTTCTCCTTTCTCCTCCTCTGTGACCTCAGTGGCAGCACCAGAACAGTCTGTGCTTCTTCCTACTTTTCTCCCAGGTGGGGTAAATTGAGGCTGCGAGGATAGGGATTTGTCCACTCAGTAGAGTCAGAAATAGAACCCAGGGCCTTTGGTGCCCCAGTATGGAAGTCTTATTTCTACTTACCATACTTTACAATCAGTTCTTTCTATTGCCCTCTCCTGTCCCCTGACCTCCTCCAGCATTCTCTTTCTGGAGTGTACCCTGTCTGCACATGTCTGTATCCTGTAGGACTGATGCCCTCATCATCTTTGTTCCCCTCCCTAACTTCCACCTGCATATCCTGTGTCTCTACTCAGGTCAGTCCTTTTCCCATTTAACCACTTGCACAGGGATGCTAGGCCTCCCCACTAATTCTCCCTATTCACTCTTCCCCATCCTATCTGTATTTTAGGTATTGTTGATTGGGGAGTGAGTGCAAAGACCCTCTTGGAGCTGTAGGCCCCTTGGAGGGAGTGAAATGTGAATTTCTGGTTCTTGAGGAATTTGCCACCTTTGACTCTCCAGTAGTCCAGACGTGTTCCTGTGGAGGGATTTCCCAGAATGTCCCCAAGAGCAGTTCCCTGAGGGTGGAATGCCACATGCCTTCCTTCTCTGCCAGGAACTGATGGGACATGGTATTTTTTGGTATTCCAAACTGTGATCATATTTGATTCTGCCTCTTTGAAACTTATATACCTGCACATCTGTACGTGCATTTGGACTAAAATAGCAATTTTTCTTCGTGTGTGTGTGTGTGTGTGTGTGTGTGTGTGTGTGTGTGTGTGTGTTTTCAGATCTTCAGTCTTAAACTCAGGGCCTGGGTTCTGTCTCTTAGTTTTTATCACTCATGACCAGTGCTCTACCACCTGATCCACATCTCTACTTCTGGCATTTTGGTGATTCATTGGAGATAAGAGTCTTACAGACTTTCCTACAAGGGATCCTTTATTTGTTTGTTTGTTTTTGGTCGGTCATGGGACTTGAACTCTGAGCTTGGGCGCTGTCCCTGAGGTCTTCAGTTCAAAGACAGCACTTTACTGCTTGAGCCACAGTGCCATTTCTGGTTTTCTAGTGATTTATTCGAGATAAGAGTCTCATGGAGGGCTTGGAAAGTGGCTCAGTGGTAGAGGGCTTGCCTTCCATGCAAGAGGCCCTGGATTCTATTCCTCAGTACCACATAAGCAAAAAGAAAAAAGCCAGAAGTGGCAATGTGGCTCAAGTGGTAGAGAGATAGCCTTGAGCTGAAGAGATAAGGAACAGTGCTCAGACCCAGAGTTCAGGCCCCAGGACCAGACCGAACAACAACAATAACAAAAGAGTCTCATGGACTTTCCTGCCTGGTCTGGTTTTGAACTGTGGTCCTTAGATCTCCCACTTGAGTAGTTAGGATTACAGGCGTGAGCCACTGGTGATTTGGCTCCTTCCATTTTTTGTTTTTCAAGTTTTTCATTGTTAATTAATCGTAAGAGACTCAGATTTGCCTGCCCAGGCTGGCTTTTAAACGCAATCCTCGCATTGCAAACCTCATGATTGGATTATAACTGTGAGCCACCAGTACCACTCTGGGATTTGTCATTTTTGACAAATGCCAAATGTGTCTATTGAGATGGTCTGAGCATTGAACATTGCACTGCACCCAAGGCCACTTTCAGGAGAATGACAAAGATGTAGAGACCGTTTGGTGCCTCACACACACCATTACATAATGTAAGTTAATGACTTTCTTCCCAGAAATGCATAACTCTTATCTTTATACAATGTAAGGTGCTTAAGTGCTTCTTCATATTTATCTAAAATAGTATATACATTGAAAGGAACTCCACCATATGTAAACAAAATATTTTTTGTTAGTGATGGGGATTGAACTCTGGCACTGTCCTTCAGCTCTTTAAGCTCAAGGCGAATGCTCCACTACTTGTGCCACAGCACCATTTCTATCTTTGTCTGTTCATGTGGTGTTGAGGAATCAAACCCAGGGCTTCATGCATGAGAAGCAAATACTCTATCACTGAGCCATCTTCCTAGGTCACTAAACAAAAGACATTTATGTGTCAGCTGGGCACTGTTGGCTGACACTTGTAATACTAGCTACTCAGGAGGCTAAGAGGTGGGGATTGCGGTTCAAAGCCAGCCTGAGCAGGTAAATGGAGCTGTGGCTCAAGTGGTAAAGCACTAGCCTTGAGTAAAAATAGCAAAGGGACAGGGCCCAGCCCCTGAATTCAAGTCCTACTCTGCACTACCAGTTTAAAACTTTTTTTAATGATAAAGCAAGTCATCATCCATGGGTCTAAAACACTTGTGAGCAGTTGCTGACATACATGTCTGCCAACCTACAACATCGGCACATGCAACATGATAGACTTATACATTTCTGTTCATTTCAAGGCTAGGTACAATCACATGATTACAATATATGTAGAAGCTGCAATCAGTTTGAAGTCTAGGTTCATTTTCTTTGTCAGTGCTCTTGTAAGTGTGTCTGAGCAGTGTCCCTCACAGGAAGAAAAGAAGCTCCTAATGACTCCCCTTAATCTCATGTTGTGAGTAGAAATAAGACCGGGCTGTATGTCAATGCAACATTGCTTGGCTGTTTTTGACTCATCCTGGTTCCTTGAAGGCAGAGCCCCATCTTTTGATTCCATGTTAGGGATCTCAGGGGAGGTCACCATCAAATAGGAACTGAAGAATATCACCAGCTCCCCTTCATTAAAACCTCATTATAGTTGAAGCCAGTGGTTCACATGTGTAATCCTAACTACTCAGGAGGCTAGCAATATATGGTTGTGGTTCAATGCCAGCACTGGGTAGAAAAGTCCATGACACTTTTATCTCCAATTAAACATCAAAAAAACTTGAAGTGGACCAGTGTCCCAAGTGGTAGAGTGCTAGCCTTGAGCAAAAAAGCTCAGGGACAGCCCTAGGAATGGCACACACACACACACACACACACACACACACACACACACACACACACACACACAAACAAATACACACACATACACACACACTCAAACACACATACGCCCCTTATTGTTAGCTCATCTAATGCTCCCAACAACCATATAAGTCAGGTATGCTTATTTCCATATTACAGAGGAGGAAAATTCCTGGTGTGTCAGTGGACTCAGACCTCAAATCCATGCCCCTGTCCCAGTACTTTTTTTGGGAATAAACCTGTGGACCAAGAGACAAACAGGTTACAGGCATTCTGTGGTGTGTTTGTGTGTGTGTGTGTGTGTGTGTGTGTGTGTGTGTGTGTGTGTGTGTGTGTGTGTGCACCAATCCTAGGGTTTGAACTTCGAGTCTGGGTTCTGTCCCTTAGCTTTTATTCTCAAGGTTGGCACACTGTACCACTTGAGCCAAAGCTCCACTTCTTGGTCTTTAGTTCTTCATTGGAGATGACTCTCACAGACTTTTCTGCCCAGGCTGACTTTGAATCATGCATGGTTCTCAGATCTCAGCCTCCTCAGTAACTAGGAGTCTAGATGTAACTATTGGCATCAGGCATAGATTCTTCACCCTTCTGGGTAAATCTGTCTTACCTGGTTTCCTCAGTGTGAATTGGTTTTAATAATGTTTGACCCTAGGCCAGTTGAGACTTGTATGTCCTTATTACAGAGTCTGGCTGGTGCTTCATTACAGCACTAACTACTCTGCCTGTGATGAAAGTTTTTGAAAAGAAAAAGTAAGCCAGGTGATGGTGACTCACACCTTTAATTCTAGCTGGTGAAGAGGCTGAGATCTGAGGATTGCTATTCAAAGCCAGCCTGGGAAGGAAAGACTGTAAGAATCTGGAAGTGGGGCTGTGGCCCAAGTGGTAGAATTTTAGCGTTGAATGAAGAGCTCAGAAACAGTGCCCAAGCCCTCTTTTCAGACCATAGGACAAACACAAAATGAAAGAAAGAGAAAGAAAGAAAGGGAGTAGGGGCAGGAGGAGAAGGAAAGAGGGAGAGAAGATTATGGCATTAGTGGCTCAGATATGTAAAAGCAAACCATTAGTGGAACTGTGTCGCAAAGTGGTAGAGAGTTAGCTTTGAGCGAAAAAGCTCAGACGCAGGCCCTGTGATCAAGTCCAAAGAAGACAAAAAAGAGAGGGAGGGGATAGAAGGAGAAAGGGAAGGAAGGAATGATCTAGTTCAAGAGTTGAGTGAAATAGAAACTTCTGGGTATCCAGGAACCTACAGACAACCAGGAGGCATAGTTTTTTAACCACACATCCTTGGCTGGTGCTGACAGTCAGATTCCCCCTACAGAGTCCATGCTGTGCTTGAGTTCAGGCCTATTGAATCCTCCCTGGGCCTTGGGACTGAAGATCTAGCCTTATCTTCATTTGTAAAGACTAGGAACCCGAGGACATCAAGGACCTCTCATGGCAAGAAGAGTAAGACATGGGTATCCATTCCTTGAAATCAGATCCTTTCAGTGACATGCCTACTCTGATCCTTCTATCCTATCATCTAAAAAATACCTACATCACCAGCACTCCAGGAAAAGAAAGGGAGCCCCCTCAATGGCTATAGGGTGGGTCTCTCTATCCCATTTGACAGTCCTGGTCCAGCACAGATTCTGCCAGCCCTCTCCTTCTCTCTCCCTCCCTCTCTCTACTGTTTTGGGGAGTCTTCAATGACCAGAGTATAGAATGGGCTGCTATCTCCCCATTGGCACCAACAGTATTAAGCCATTTTCCTCAAAATCACAGCCAGAGCACGAGTGATTAAAGTCAAATTCAAATCTGCCAGCAAGTCATAACATATAGGGCTAGGACATTTATCAAGGCTGGGGGCCTCTAGTGACCTCAAAGAAAGCCAGTGAGATGGGGCAGGGAAGAGGCTGCAGTGGGACTTCTCTTCTCTGCCCTGCACCTTATAAGGCTTCTCAAATCAAGGTCAGGCCAAATAATAATGACAAATAATAAATATTGATTTCTAACAACTCCTGTATTGAGACATGAAGGTTTCATTTATTTTATTTTTACCCCATCAAATGTCCATACCCACCCCATGGAGTATTTATTATTATTGATGTTCTTTCTTAAACTTCATTCACATATCAGAAAATGGTATTCAGAAAGATTAAGCCACTGACTAGAGCCACACAGCTCAAAATGCAAATAGTAAACATAAGAATACTGTCTGAGGCAGGTGCTGGTATCTCATGCTTGTAATCTTAGGTACTCAGGAGGCTGAGGTCTGAGGATCATGGTTTACAGCCATGATCTCCGATTAACCACTAAAATGCCTGCAATGGAGCTGTAGCCCAAGTTATAGAGTGTTAGTTTTGAGTGAAATATCTAAGGGACAGTGCCCAGATCTTGAGTTCAAGCTCTGGTACTGGCACCAAAAAATAAAAACAAAAAAAAAGGCTCATAACATTCACCCAAGACTATCTCCCACACACCAACAAAAACCTGGACCTGAAGGTGTGTGTGGCTCAAGAGGTAAGTACTAGTCTCAAGCAGAATAAGCTAAGGGAAAGTGTCTAAACCCTGAGTTCAAGCCTCCCCACTATAAAATTGTGTGTATATGTATATGTGTGTATATCTATATACACATATATAAAATGTGTCCACACATATGTACACATGCATGTATGTATACACATATGTGTATGTGTTGATTGGGGGATATCAGGCCTGATATCTCAAGCAAGAGAAAATTTTTGCATCATTCAGCCTGTAGATGGAGACTCAGAATTTCTATACTGCAGTTAAGTGAGGATACTCAAATTTTGAAATTCATCAAATCATTGGACAAAGCCCATTCTATTTAGGAAGGGTAATCATCTTTTTTTTGCTTTGTTTTGTTATGTTTTTGTTTTTTGCCAGTTCTGGGGCTTGACCTCAGGTCCTGCGCACTGTCAGTGAGCTGCTTTTGCTCAAGGACAGTGCTCTACCACTTGAGCCACAGAGTAACTTCTAGGTTTTGTTCATGCGGTATTGAGGAATCAAACCCAGAGATTCATGCATGCTAGGCTAGCACTCTAACACTAAGCCACATTCCCAGGCCATAATAAATCTTCTTTATTCCAAGTTTAAAATTATTTAAATTTATCTATTGAAATTTACCCATGTGATTAAAATGGTAATCACATCCAAAAATTTTTTAATTTCTTTCCTTTTTTATTGCGAAAAAACTGTACAGAGGGGTTACAATTACTTGGGCTAGGTAATGAATACATTTCTTATCAAACATTGTTGCCTCTTCCTTTGTTTCCCCTTACCATCCCTTCCCATCTCCCACCCACCCACCCTTAATCCCCCCTCCCTCCAAAGATGTAAAGTTTGTTTTTCTCCATAACGACTTTTATATCTCATTGTTGCAATGGGTCCACCTGTATCCCTATTTAAACAATTTGTTTTTTATTTGTTAGGAAATGGAAAGACTTGGAAAAAATTATATTAAGTGAAGTAAGCCAGACCCAAAGAAACATAGGTCCCAAGGGTTCCCTTATATGCAACAAATAGTATATGTCTGACATAAGCAGAAACAGTCAGATAAATTGATGTTAGGCGAAATGAACCCCAAGATAAAGATTCAAATGTTTTTTCTTCCTTGCAATTATTTCTATTTTTTTTTAATTGTATTTTATTTTATTTGAGAACATACTGTACAGGGGGGCTACAATTACATGGGCAGGATAATGCATACATTTCTTACCAAGCATTGCAGCCTCCTCCTTTGTTTACCCTTCATTTCCCTTCCCCGCCTCCCCCCTCCCCCACCCAATTTTACCCCCCTCCCCCCACCCAATTATACCCCCCTCCCCCCCACACACACCGACATTGTAAAGCTGGTTTTGACATGACATTTTGTACTTCTCATTGTTGCAACAGGTCCACCTGAATCCTTAAACGACTTTTTGTCCCCATCTCCTCCACATGTTATACTGACATCAAATATAGTGAAAGCGGGGGTTACACTGTGGGGGAGGGACATACAAAGCAACAAAGAAATAATCTTATAAATGCGTTAGAAACACATGCATGAAAGAAACGAAAACATTAAAATACATATTTAAGGGTTCATTTTCCTAACATCACATTATCTGACCTTTTCCGCTTGACTCATACCTATACTAGATATTGCAAATAAGGAAAACCATGGGACCTATGCTTCTTTGGGCCTGGCTTACTTCACTTAATATAATTTTTTCCAAACCTTTCCATTTCCTAACAAATGGGGAAATGTCATTCTTTCTGATGGAGGCATAGAATTCCATTGTGTATATATACCACATTTTCTTGATCCATTCATCTACTGAGGGGCATCTGGGTTGGTTCCATATCTTAGCTATGGTAAATAATGCTGCAATAAACATAGTTGTGCTGGTAGCTTTAGTGTGGTCTTCTTTGTAAACATTTGGGTAAATGCCCAAAAGTGGGATTGCTGGATCATAGGGGAGATCTATGTGAAGTCTTCTGAGGAACCTCCATACTGCTTTCCAAAGTGGTTGAACAAGTTTACATTCCCACCAACAATGAAGTAAGGTTCCTTTCTGTCCACATCCCCTCCAGCATCTGTTGTTGTTAGAGTTCTTGATTTTTGCTGTTCTAACTGGAGTGAGGTGATATCTCAAAGTTGTTTTGATTTGCATTTCTTTTATGGCTAGGGATGTTGAACATTTTTTCATGTGTCTATTGGCCATCCTTGTTTCTTCTTCAGAGAAGCTTCTCTTTAAGTCTTTCGCCCACTTATTTATTGGGCAGTTGATTCTTTGAGGATTTGTTGTTGGGTGGTTTAATTTTTTGAGTTCCAAGTATATTTTAGATATGAGACCCTTGTCCGTTGTATGGCTAGTAAAGATCTTCTCCCAATCGGTGGGCTTTCTATTGATCTTGCCAGCTATGTCATTTGCCCTGCAGAAGCTCTGCAATCTTATGCAATCCCATTTGTCCAACCTTTCTTTGATTTGTTGTGCTTCCGGGTCTCTATTTAGAAAATTTTGACCTGAGCCAAGGAGACCTAGGGTTTCTCCTATTCCATCCTGTAATGTTTTCAGAGTGTCTGCTTTGAGTTCAAGGTCTTTGATCCATTTGGAGTTGATTCTGGTACAGGGTGATATATAAGGATCTAGCTTTAGTTTTCTACATGTAGTTAACCAATTTTGCCAGCACCATTTACTGAAGAGGCTGTCTTTCTTCCATTCTATTGTTTTAGCTTCCTTATCGAAGATTAGATGGCTATAGGTCTGTAGGTTCATTTCTGGGTTTTCAATTCTATTCCATTGGTCCTGAGGTCTGTTCTTATGCCAATACCAAGCTGTTTTGATTACTATGGCTTTATAGTAGAGTTTGAAATTTGGTATTGATATTCCTCCAGCAGTGTTCTTTCCGTTGAGGAGCGTTTTTGCTATTCGGGGTCTTTTATTGTTCCATATGAATTTTTGGATTGCCTCCTCTATTTCCTTGAAGAATGAGGGTGGAATTTTGATAGGTATCGCGTTGAATTTGTAGATAGCCTTGGGAAGTATTGCCATTTTCACGATGTTAATCTTGCCAATCCAGGAGCATGGGAGGTTTTGCCATTTTTTAAGTTCTGTGTTGATTTCCTTTTTCAAGATTTTAAAGTTTTCATCATAGAGGTCCTTCTCTTCTTTGGTTAAGTTAATTCCTAGGAATTTTATTTTTTGTGGGGCTATTACAAATGGAGTTGCTTTCCTAATTTCAGCCACACTTTTCTCATTGTTGGCATATACAAAAGCCATTGATTTTGGGGGGTTAATTTTATAACCTGCTACTTTGCCAAAGTTTTGAATCAGCTTGAGTAGTTTGGGAGTGGAGTCTATGGGATTCTTTAAATACAAGATCATGTCATCTGCAAAGAGGGAGAGTTTTATTTCTTCTTTCCCTATTTGGATCCCCTTTATGTCTGCATCTTGTCTTATTGATGTACCTAGGCATTCTAATACTAGATTGAAGAGAAGTGGAGAGAGTGGGCATCCTTGTCTTGTTCCTGAGTTAAGAGGAAATGGCTTTAGTTTTTCACCATTGAGTATAATGCTGGCTGTAGGTTTGTCATATACAGCCTTTATTGTATTGAGGAATGTTCCATGGATTCCTAATTTTTCCAGAACCTTCATCACAAAGGAGTGTTGTATCTTGCCAAATGCTTTTTCTGCATCTATTGAGATAACCATGTGGTTCTTATTCTTGCTCCTGTTGATGTGATGAATAATATTAATTGATTTGCGTATATTGAACCAGCTTTGCATCCCTGAAATGAATCCTGTTTGATCATGGTGTATGATTTTTTGGATGAATTGTTGAAGTCGATTGGCCAAAATTTTGTTGAGAAGTTTTGCATCAATGTTCATCAAAGAAATGGGTCTATAGTTCTCTTTCTTTGATGAGTCCCTGCATGGTTTTGGGATGAGGGTTATGATGGCTTCATAGAATGTGTTCGGTAGTGAGCTTTCTCTTTCAATTTCATTGAAGAGTTGGAGGAGTATTGGTGTGAGCTCTGCTTTGAAGGCCTTGTAAAATTCCGCTGTAAAACCATCTGTTCCTGGACTTTTCTTAGCTGGGAGGTCTCTTATTGCTGTTTCTATTTCAATGCTTGATATGGGCCTGTTAAGCTGGTTTAACTCATCTTGGTTTAGTTTTGGCATGTCAATATTTGCTAGGAAAAGGTCCATTTCTGTCAAGTTCTCAAACTTATTAGCATAAAGTTTTGAGAAGTATCCCCTAATAATGTTCTGAATCTTGGTTGTTTCCGTGGTGATGTTTCCATTCTCATCTCTGAGTTTATTAATTTGGGTGTGTTCTCTCCTTTTTCTGATAAGGTTTGCTAGGGGTCTGTCAATTTTGTTAAGTTTTTCGAAGAACCAACTCTTTGTTTTGTTGATTCTTTCTATAGTTTTTTTGGATTCTAATTCATTTAATTCTGATTTAATTTTGATTATTTCTTTCCGTCTACTGGATTGGGGTTTATCTTGCTGCTCTTTTTCAAGGAGGTTTAGATGTGTCATTAAATTGTTAGTTTCTGATCTCTCCAATTTGTTGATGTAGGAGCTCAGAGCTATAAACTTGCCTCTGAGTACTGCCTTTGCTGTGCCCCAGAGGAGCTGGTAATTTGTGTGTTCATTTTTGTTGAATAGCATGAACATTTGAATTTCCTTTCTAATCTCTTCCATGACCCACTCATGATTCAGCAGTGTGTTGTTCAGCCTCCATGTGATACCGGACTTTCTTTGGTGGCTTTTGGTGTTGAGATCTAATTTTATTCCCTTGTGGTCAGAGAGAATGCAAGGTATAACTTCAATGTTTCTGAATTTAGACAAGTTTGCTTTGTGGCCTAAAATGTGGTCTATTTTAGAAAACGTTCCATGTGCTGCTGAGAAGAACGTGTATTCTGTTGCTGCTGGGTGAAATGTTCGGTAAATGTCTGTTAAGTCTAGTTGATCTATGCAGCTGTTTAGATCTGCGGTTTCTCTGTTGAGTTTTTGCCGAGTTGATCTATCTAGTGGGGAGAGTGGTGTGTTAAAATCCCCAACAATTAATGTCTTTGGATCTATATGGGATTTGAGGGAAAGTAGTATTTCTTTGATAAATTTGGGTGCTCCATTGTTTGGCGAATAGATATTTAGAATTGTAATATCCTCCTGAAGGAGAGATCCTTTAATTAGTATGTAGCGACCTTCTTTTTCTCTTCTCACGAATTTTAGTTTGAAGTCTATTTTATCTGATATTAGGATTGCAACTCCCGCCTGTTTATGAGGGCCGTTTGCTTGGTAGATTTTGTTCCAGCCTTTAACTTTGAAAATATGTTTGTTTTTACGGGCAAGATGTGACTCCTGCAGGCAGCAGATAGAGGGGTCTTGTTTTTTAATCCAACTAGACAGTCTATGTCGCTTAATTGGACAGTTCAGTCCGTTAACGTTAAGAGATAGGACTGAGAGGTATTTGGGGGTTCCTGCCATGTTATCCACCTTCTTGGGGGCTGTGAAAACTGGGTTCTTCCTAAGGTTCTTGGATTTTCAGTTTGGGTGCAGTTTCTTGGCCTTTGTTGCGTTCTTGTTGGTTTTCTATGTGTAGGACATCTTTAAGAATCTTTTGCAGGGCTGGTTTGGTGGAGATGTATTGTTTCAATTTTTCTTTGCTATGGAAGGTTTTTATTTGGCCTTCAGTTATGAAGGAGAATTTAGCTGGGTACAGTATTCTTGGTTGATAGTTGTTTGTTTTTAGGGCATGGCATACGTCATTCCAGGCTCTTCTTGCTTTGATTGTCTCTGCTGAGAAATCTGAGGTGATTCTAATTGGTTTCCCCTTATAGGTGATTAACCTTTTCTCCTTGACAGCTTTAAGGATCTTTTCCTTGGTCTGGGTTGATCCTGTGTGGATTATAATGTGACAGTGGGATGTCCTATTCTGGTCTGGTCTATTTGGGGTTCTAAAAGCTTCTTGTATCTGAATAGGCCTATCTTTTTGTATGTTTGGGAAGTTCTCTGCTAGGATCCTGTTAAACAAATTTCCTAGACCATTAACTTCTGTTTCTAGGTGCTCCTCTACACCCATTATCCTTAGATTGGGCCTTCTGATGGTGTCTTCCAGGTGTTGGATAGACCTATCATATTTCTTGGACTTGTCTTGGATGGTTGTATGTTCTTTCTCTATAATATCTAGGCTGTCTTCAATCCCTGAGATTCGATCTTCTGCATGGTCTAACCTGCTGTCGAGACTCTCTACTTTGTTTTTTATCTCTTTTCCTTCTAATTGGTCAGCTTTGATGGTTTCAAGTTCTTTGTTGAAGCTCTGTTTTAGGTCTTGTATGATTTTCTTTACTTCCTTAATTTGGTGTTCAGTGTTTGTTCTCAAATCACTTAGTTGATTGGTTATGGTTTCTTTGGACTCCCATTCCTTCTGTTGGGTTCCATTCAGCATTCCCTTTGTGGTCTCCCTGACTTCCTTCAGCTCTTTGTTAATGGATTCCATGAATGTCTTTAGTGATCTTTGTGTATTCTCTACCTGGTCTCTTAATTCGTGAATTACTCTTTGATTAGTTTCCTCCCTTCTGTGGGATTCCTGCAGTTCTCTTTGAGTGTTCTCTGCCTGCTCACGCCATTCCTCCCTTTCTCTTTGAGTATTCTCAAGTTGTTCACGCAAATCCTGTATCAATTTTTGAGAAGCTTCCTCACGCTTATGATATTCCTGTATAAACTTCTGGGATGCCTCCTCTCTCTCCCTATCACGCTCATACAGAGTCCTTTGTACATTGTCAAACTTCTCATTTATCATGTTTGCAACCAGTGTTTGTAGAGCTATTTGGGAACTCTCCTCTGGATTATTCTTTATCTGTTCTAATCCCTGATTATCAAGGTTGGGAATTGAGATACCCGAATTTGCCATTTTTCTTGTGTTTTTCCGGCTTACTCGGCCCATTTGAGATAAAGATTGCACCAGTTTTGTGCTAGAACACTATCTTAAGGCAACCATCAACCAAAGTTTGCATTTGTACAGTCAATAGTCTACAGATACAATCTAGTTCAACAGATACATCTATTCAACATCAAACGACTATATGTTAAAGGACTTCGAACCGCAGAAAAGAATTTGGAAAACCAGAAATTATTAGGATTAGGGAGAGATGTGGGTAAAAAATAGGAGTAGATTGGTGTGGGGAGGCACAGGGAGAGTTAACTATGTCCTAATCACAGTGCAGGAAATGCGTTGGGTAGGATGCAAGTAGAGAGAGAGAGAGAAAGAAGAGACGGAAAGGCGAATAAAGAGAGACCAGAAAAAGAATAGAAACGTAAAAATTAATGTTATTATAGAGGTTAAATGACCGTCTATTTAGAGTGGAATGTGAATATGTTCAGAGAAGGGGAGAGACATAGAGGAGATGTGAAAAGCTTTGAGGATGGGAACGGGAGAAGAAAAGATCAGAAGTTCAGTAGAGCTAGATAAAAAACAAAAAGATAATTAAGAAAGAAAGAAAAAGAGAAAGAAGAGAAGAAAAGAAAGGAAAACTCTTATTCACGTATTCCTAAAATAAAAATTATAAGATGAGAAAAAAAAAAAGGTTACTGGTCAGAAGAGGCGAAAATTAAAGATTAATAAAAGTTTTAGAAGGGAAAAAATTTATATATATGTATATATATAAGGTAACAAAAAACAAGCAAAAAAAAGTAGAAGAAGAAGAAAAAAAGAAAAAAAAAGAAAAAGAAAAAAAAAAAGTCTTTTGATTTTTTTTTTGGGGGGGGGGAGGAGTGGGAAGAATCCTGTATCTCCCTTTTGTCTGCAACCAGTCTCTTGTTGGAGTCTCTGGTCAGCTTGATGTCCTGTGGCTTGATTGGTTTCTTAAGTCGGTTGGTTGGAAGAGGCAGAAAAATGCTCTGCTTTACCCAAGATTTTGAGATCCCCCTCCCAGGTTAGTTTTCTGGGAGGGTGGTCTGCTTTGAGAGTCACAAAAGAGGGGGATGTGGTGATGAGGCTAGGTTCTGGGTAGAGTTGAGGCCTTTCAATAAACAGTAGCTTTTCCCTGGGGCTATTTTGTGATAAAGCTCACAGCGCCCAGCCTGGAGCCATTCTCACGGTTTCTGTTTTTCAATTGATTGTCGAGGCTGCTAGAGGGAGGGGCAGCCTCTGGCTCTGGTTACCCAGTGAAGTAAGGCACTCCGATGGCTGGCGCCTGAGCTGGGTGGCTTTTCCCTGGATTGAGCTGAGTCTGGCAGGTCACTTCGCCGTTAAGTTCTTGTGACCTGCTAAATGACTCATTTTATTCCAAGGCCTGAGCTGGAGCTAGCAGCTCCTCCGAACTTTGTCGGTATCCAAGATGGAGATCACCAGTGCTGGGGGGGGAGGGGTGGCCTTCCCTCCTCTGCTCCCTGAGGAGTGAGGATGTCGGGCTTGTACTCACTCCGAGTCTTGGATCCTGGGTCCTCTCTGGTCTGCAAACAGCAGGATGAAGATGTTCGCTCCTTGTCGGTTCTTGTTGGTGTTGAGTAGAATCCGCTCGTCCGCTGCGTCTGGCTCCTTCGTCCCCGACTCTCTGTTTCTCAGGTATGTCTCCGCGGCGGTAGTCGCCGCCGCCGCGGCCCCGCCGCCGGAGCGGCAGCTGCTGCGTTTCCTTGGCTTCCCCTCTCTTGTCTAACTCTCTGTCCTGTGATGACACACTTGGTGTGATTCTCTGGCTTAGGACTGTTCACTGGAACTCTAAAACTCCTTTCTATGCGAGAGCTTGTTCAGATTCCAGCTTCTCCTCCGCCATCTTCCCGGAACTCTCCTTCCTTGCAATTATTTCTAACAGCTTTATAAGATGATTACTTTGTTGCTTTGTATGTCCCTTCCCCACAGTATAACCCCTGCTTCCAAAAGTCTTTTCACAGCAACATTTACATTGATGTTTGACTAAAACATGAGGCACTACATGCTAGCAGAATTAATGTGTTAAAATTCACCATCTCTAGCCGTGAGTTGTTCGCTCATGGCTGTAATTCTAGCTATTCAGGAAGCTTAGACCTGAGGACTGAAGCTTTATGAGACTCATCTCCAATTAACTATCTCAAAAAACTGATGTGGAATTATGGTACCAGTGGCAGAGTGCTAGCCTTAAGCAAAAAAACCCACGGATGGTGCCCAGGACCTAGTACAAGCAATAAAATTGTGTGTGCATGAGCATGAACACACAAACACACACACACATGCACACATATAAGCACATGCACATACACACCATTACTACCACTATCATTAGAATATCATGACTCTAGTCACAGGAGATCTGCCACAGTCAAATTGTGAGACAGGAAGTAGAATGGTGGGTTTCCTGAGACTGTGGAAAGGATGGATGGAAGGTGCTCTTTAATAAGTGCTTAATTTCAGGTTGGATTCTGAGAAAGTTCTAGAAGTTGGTATCAGAGAGGGTGCATGAAAATTTGAATGTACTTAAAGCCACTGAAGTGTACAATTGTAACTGGTTGAGATGACACATTTTATGCTATGGTTATTTTCCCAGGATGAGAGAATAGATAACAATACAGCCAGGGAGGGCCTGGACAAGAAAAGATAGCAGGAGGCGAGAGCCCTTATAGTGTTCACTCCTTCAGTTTCCCACCAACAAATATCTGCTGTTGAGCCACTTGTGCTGGGCTTATGACAGGTTGGAGCAAAGGCAGTGGGTGGCTACCTGTAATTGGCCCTCTATCATTTGAGCCACATCTGTACTTCTGGCTCTTTTTAAGTTAATTGGAGATAAAACTCTCAGATTTAGCTGCCTGGGCTGGATTTGAACTTCAATCATCAGATTTAAAGCTTATTATACTATCTTAAAGAAATGATTGGAACTTGCTCTTTTGTTGTTGTTGGTTTTGGTTGTCAGGCTTGCACTTGGGTCCCAGGCTCTGTACCTGAGTTCTTCTATTTAAGGTAGCATTCTACCAGTTTTCATTACTACACTACTTTTAGTTTTCTGGTGATTAATTGGAAATAAAGTATCACAGACTTTACTGCTCAGACTGGCCATGAACCTTGATCCTCTGATCTCAATCTCTTTAGTAGTTAGGATTTCAGGTGTGAGCCAATTACACCTTGCTGGGAACCTGCTCCTTTATGAAGGAAGGCATTCTGATTATCTCCATTTTCCAGATATAGAAACAGAGGCAAACAAATTAAAATGACTTGTCTATGATGTCACACGTTAGTAAATGCTGGAGCTGGGTCTTTTATCCTGGTCTTTCCAATGGCAAATCTCACCCTCAAATAATACTCCATTAGTGTGTTGCCTTTGTTATCCCCTACCCTCACATTCCTGTAGCAAGGAATCAAAAACACCCACAGGTGTGATTAAGTACAGGCTCTGTCTAATGAAGAGAGTGCCTGGGTTTGAGTCTCATCTTCACTACTGAAGTTGGATTGAGAGGTTTGTTGGGCCGGCATTAAAGGTTTGTGTTTCTGGCCCTGGCAAATCATTGGTTTTGTTCCAGTAGCCTGGTCTGTAAGACTAAGATAATGATTACCTATCTCATAGGTTTATTACCAAGTTCACAAAGAAAAAGGTGGGTTGGTGCCTAGCATATACTCAGCAACCCATTGATGTCAGCTGTTTATTTCATTGAGTAAAGATGGCAGCCAATGGCTGGGTGTCCAGCTCAATAGTAAAGCCTATACTTATTTAGCATGGTGTGGAGGAGGAAGTTTGGGAGGGGACAGGAGGAAGAATCAAGAAGAAGGAAGAAGAAATGGTAGAATGTGGCCAGGCACCAGCAGCTCAAGCCTGTAATCCTAGCTACTTAGAAGGCTAAGATCTGTGGATGGTGGTTCAACCCAGCCTGGGCAGAGAAGTCTCTGAGACTCTCAAGTCTAATAAAGTACTCAAAAAAAGCTGGAAATGGCATTGGTGCTCAAGGGGTAGAACACTACCCTTGATTGAGCACAATTTGGCTCAGGGACAGTGCTCAACCAATGAGTTCCAGTTCCAGGTATGGCTAAATCAATCAGTCAATCAATAAAACAAGGAGTACAAGTGGAAGATTCGGTTGTGTGTTAGCCATGTATTTTTTTCTTGCTATGACAAAATATTTGACAGAAATATCCTAGGAAGTTATTTTGCTCAGTGTCATAGATTTCAGGCATTAATGGCAGAGAAGAACATGAAGGACATGGAGCATGGGGAGGGGTAAGAGAGGGAAAGGAAGTGCTTCGATGGGAAGATTCTCTTTTCTCTTCATTAACTCCGTATGGAAAGCCAGCATACCGGCTGGTGCCACCCATGTGCAGGAGGGATATCTGCTTCGGTTAATCTGTTATGGAAACCCACCAAACACACCCAGAGTTATGCTTTAATTATTAGCTGGGCGCATCTAAACCAAATCAAATCAATCCCATTGAAGCTCATACTCAAGATTAACCATCACAGATATCAATTTCATTTGCCTCCAAATTTACATTCCTTGTTATCTCTCAACTCACCAATCATTTATCATTCTTGTTTTTTTTCACATTTAGGCTAGTGTGTGTGTGTGTGTGTGTGTGTGTGTGTGTGTGTGTGTGTGTGTGTGTGTGTGTGTGTGTGTGTGTGTGTGTGTCCTACTTAATGGTGAAACCACATATACTTTTCTCCTAAAATCAGCAACAAGAGTACCATATCTACTGTCACCACTTGTAAGTTGCAGGAACTAGATTTGCAAGGAAA
This sequence comes from Dipodomys merriami, assembly GCF_024711535.1. NCBI lineage: Eukaryota > Metazoa > Chordata > Mammalia > Rodentia > Heteromyidae > Dipodomys > Dipodomys merriami. The sequence continues at coordinate 20,882 of NW_027206120.1, forward strand.
ATCAATTTGACAATAGAAATGTCAATATCTGTGTTGATAGGAAGGGGTGTAATTATCTTTTTTGCAGATAATATTATCTTTTTTTGTTCCATCCTGAGCCTAGAACTCAGCGATTGTGTTTTGTCCCTGAGCTTTTTATTCAAAGCTAGAATTCTACCCCTTGAACTGCAACTCCACCTCTGGTTTTTTAACGGTTAATTGGAAATAAGAATGTCAAGAGTCTCACATACTTCTTTGTCCAGTCTAGCTTCCAACTGCAATCCTCAGAAATCAGCCTCCTGAGTAGCGAGGATTAGAGGCAGCAGCCACTGGCTCCCAAATATCATATTATTTTTTATTTAGAAAATTACAAGACCCAGCAATCCCACTTTTGGGCATTTACCCAAATGTTTACAAACAAGACCACACTAAAGCTACCAGCACAACTATGTTTATTGCAGCATTATTTACCATAGCTAAGATCTAGAACCAACCCAGATGCCCCTCAGTAGATGAATGGATCAAGAAAATGAGGTATATATACACAATGGAATTCTATGCCTCCATCAGAAAGAATGACATTGCCCCATTTGTTAGGAAATGGAAAAACTTGGAAAAAATTACATTAAGTGAAGTAAGCCAGGCACAAAGAAACACAGGTCCCATGGTTTCCCTTATTTGCAATATCTAGTATATGTATGAGTCAAGCAGAAAAAGTCAGATAATGTGATGTTAGGAAAATGAACCTTAGGTATTTTAATGTTTTTTTTCTTTCATGCATGTGTTTCTAACGCATTTATAAGTTTATTTCTTTGTTGCTTTGTATGTCCCTCCACCACAGTATAACCCCTGCTATCAATATATTTGATGTCAGTATAACTTATGGAGGAGATGGGGAAAAACAGTCATTTAAGGATTCAGGTGGACCTGTTGCAACAATGAGAAGTACAAATTGTCATGTCAAAAAGGAGCTTTACAATGATGGTGAGGGGAAGCGGGGGAGGGAAGGATTGGAGGGAGGGAGGAGGCTGGGAAGGGAGGTGAAGGGTAAACAAAAGAGGAGGCTGCAATGCTTGGTAAGAAATGTATGCATTATCTTGCCCATGTAATTGTAACCCCTCTGTACAGTATATTCACAAATAAAATAAAATTAAAGAAAGAAAGAAATGAACCTACAGACCTATAACCAAGTAGTCTTCGATAAGGGAGCTAAAATAATAGAATGGAAGAAAGACAGCCTGTTCAGTAAATGGTGTTGGCAAAATTGGTAAACTACTTGTAGAAAACTAAAGCTAGATCCTTATATATCACCCTGTAATAGAATCAACTCCAAATGGATCAAAGACCTCGGAGTCAAAGCAGACACTCTGAAAACATTACAGGATGGAAAAGGAGAAACCATAGGTCTCCTTGGCTCAGGCCGAAATTTTCTTTTTTTTTTTTTAAATTTTATTTTATTTTATTTGTGCACATACTGTACAGAGGGGTTACAATTACATGGGCAGGATAATGCATACATTTCTTACCAAGCATTGCAGCCTCCCCTTTTGTTTACCCTTCACCTCCCTTCCCAGCCTCCCCCCTCCCCCCCACGCAATCATACCCCTTCCCCCCCCACACACAGACATTGTAAACCTGGTTTTGACATGACATTTTGTACTCATTGTTGCAACAGGTCCACCTGAATCCTTAAACGACTTGTTTGTCCCCATCTCCTCCACATGTTATACTGACATCAAACATAGTGAAAGCGGGGGTTACACTGTGGGGGAGGGACATACAAAGCAACAAAGAAATAATCTTATAAATGCGTTAGAAACACTTGCATGAAAGAAACGAAAACATTAAAATACATATTTAAGGGTTCGTTTTCCTAACATCACATTTTCTGACCTTTTCCGCTTGACTCATACCTATACTAGATATTGCAAATAAGGGAAACCATGGGACCTATGTTTATTCGGGCCTGGCTTACTTCACTTAATATAATTTTTTCCAAGCCTTTCCATTTCCTAACAAATGGGGAAATGCCATTCTTTCTGATGGAGGCATAGAATTCCATTGTGTATATATACCACATTTTCTTGATCCATTCATCTACTGAGGGGCTTTTGGGTTGGTTCCATATCTTAGCTATGGTAAATAATGCTGCAATAAACATAGTTGTGCTGGTAGCTTTAGTGTGGTCTTGTTTGTAAACATTTGGGTAAATGCCCAAAAGTACGATTGTTGGATCATAGGGGAGATCTATGTGAAGTCTTTTGAGGAACCTCCATACTGCTTTCCAAAGTGGTTGAACAAGTTTACATTCCCACCAACAATGAAGTAAGGTTCCTTTCTGTCCACATCCCCTCCAGCATCTGTTGTTGTTAGAGTTCTTGATTTTTGCTGTTCTAACTGGAGTGAGGTGATATCTCAATGTTGTTTTGATTTGCATTTCTTTTATGGCTAGGGATGTTGAACATTTCTTCATGTGTCTATTGGCCATCCTTCTTTCTTCTTCAGAGAAGCTTCTCTTTAAGTCTTTCGCCCACTTATTTATTGGGCAGTTGTTTCTTTGAGGATTTGTTGTTGGGGGGTTTAATTTTTTGAGTTCCAAGTATATTTTAGATATGAGACCCTTGTCCATTGTATGGCTAGTAAAGATCTTCTCCCAATCGGTGGGCTTTCTATTGATCTTGCGAGCTATGTCATTTGCCCTGCAGAAGCTCTGCAACCTTATGCAATCCCATTTGTCCAACCTTTCTTTGATTTGTTGTGTTTCCGGGTCTCTATTCAGAAAATTTCGGCCTGAGCCAAGGAGACCTAGGGTTTCTCCTATTCCATCCTGTAATATTTTCAGAGTGTCTGCTTTGAGTTCAAGGTCTTTGATCCATTTGGAGTTGATTCTGGTGCAGGGTGATATATAAGGATCTAGCTTTAGTTTTCTACATGTAGTTAACCAATTTTGCCAGCACCATTTACTGAAGAGGCTGTCTTTCTTCCATTCTATTGTTTTAGCTTCCTTATCGAAGATTAGATGGCTATAGGTCTGCAGGTTCATTTCTGGGTTTTCACTTCTATTAAATTGGTCCTGAGGTCTGTTCTTATGCCAATACCAAGCTGTTTTGATTACTATGGCTTTATAGTAGAGTTTGACAAAGGTTCATTTTAACATACAGCAGCTGTATGTCAATGGAATTGCTCCTGTGTCCCATGTACATCTCTCCAAGTTCTACACAAGATAATGCCTCTGACGATTTTACCTATGTTGCTGCTGGCATTACCAGTCTTCCTTCTCCCAATTCTCCCTCCTGGCTCCCTCAATACCCTGCAGCAAACCACAACCTTTATGGTTTTGTTTCTTCAGTGTTGATTGCCTGAGGTTTTATTGGTCCAGTTCTAACACACTTGGTAGCTATGGCAGGTGAAGGGGGTTGCCTTTCTTCTAACTTCCCTGACACATACCAGGAGAATCTGTCCGTATTTCAGGAGTTTTACTTGAATTACTTTCCACTTTTTGGGCTTTGCCACATATCTGATATTGTCTCTTCTTTTGTGTTATTGATGATTGAACCTAGGATGTTTAATTAGCTAGGCAAATACTCTCACTTAAGTATAACCCAGCCCCAGAACGTCTTTTTAAATTCTCCCTACATCTGAATGTAGGATGGAAAGAAAAGTTTATTCCAGCATACTGGAATGTTTCAGATTTTTAGGTTTTGATTAATCTAGCTATATATAGTCATGGTCTAGAAACAAATATATTGGTAGAACTTGATAAGACAGGCTTTCCCTCACTATACAGCTGTTGCAGGGAAGGGATTTTCCTACAGCATAACCTTGGAAACTTAGTGGTGAGGGCTTCAACATCAATTCATCAGGGACATGAGTTCAACCCAAGTGAGTTGCTGTGGTCTGAAGCCTCCCCTCAGGTTCCTGCTATTCCATCTTGCATACTACATTCCAAACTAGTAATAACCACCATGCTCAGTCTGACTGCTTTGATTTGTTGAAAGGTTGTGAGTGAATGTATGTCATCTTAGACGACTTAATCATTGAGTCATGTGAAGAACTTCACCAAAAAAGAGATCACTCTTCAGTTGCAGTGATGCTTTATGACAAATTTTCATAACAATCACAAAGCTTCCTTTTTTTAGCCCAAACACTTTAACTTGCACCAAAATGATATTATGGAAAAATGATCTAATAATAGGGTTTCTAAATCCAAACACAAAGTACTTTTGCTTAAGGAAGAATTAACTATGCCAGCCAAAATATTCCCAGAATTATTATCTCTGTTTTGACCATATTAAAGAAATTTTGTGTTTGTTTTTGTTTTTATGGTCTTGGGGCTTGAACTCTGGATGAAGGCACTGTCCCTCAGCGATTCAGCTTAAGGCTGGTGCTCTACAACTTGAGCCACAGTGCCACTTCTGGTTTTCAGGTGGTTAATTGCAGATAAGAGTCTCATGGACTTTACTGCATGGGCTGGTTTTGAACCGCAATCTTTTCTCTCAGCCTCATGAGTAGCTAGGATTATAGGCGTGACCCACTGGTGCTTGGCAACTATGTACAATTTCTAACCATGATTGAAAATGTTGGGAAAAACTACAGAATACTTGTAAACAGCAGCAGTTACATGGGTATAAATATATGTAATGTACCAAATATTTTTGCATAATTGAAGTCCTTGGTGATCAAATACATAACAAAACTCATTTGGATCTCTTATTGAACATAGTTTATTAATTTTTCTATTCAGAAAAATATATATATGACACTACAAAACTATAGAAATAATGCTTTAGTATTTATGGGCACAATCCTAAAGAGAGAGAGAGAGAGAGAGAGAGAGAGAGAGAGAGAGAGAGAGAGAGAGAGAGAGAGAGAGAGAGAGAGAGAGAGGAACACAAAATCCCGAACATTAAACTTACAGGTTGGAAAGGTTGGAATTCTGTAATTCCCAATTACATATTGTACTGAAAGGGAAATTACAATGAAATCGAAAATTAGACCATTCAGCAAGGATTCCAAAAAAATAGTTCTTACACATTCCTTGTTTGTTATCTTGATGTGTTTGTGACTAGTTGGGTCATCTGGTTTTCATTAGGATGTAAACAACACTATCTTGTTCTTAAAATCCAAGGGAAAATTACAAGTGTGCAATTGAAAGAGGTATATGTATATTTGTATCAACCTTTATTTGCTTAGTTTTCAAACATTATGTCATGTTCCCAAATAATAGTGGATTTTGCAAATATAAAAATTTGTGTTGATGTATTTCTTTTTTTTAATGTATTTCTTATGACCAGATAAGACATGTTAAGACCCCAAGATAGTGACAAAGTTGTTTTATTCCCTTGCGATTTTTTCTAACATATTTATAATGTACCATGTGATTTTTTTGTTTCTTTGTATGCTCCTTCCCTACAGTATTACCCCTATTTTCACTGTATTTGATCCCAGTGCCCTGGGAGGGGAGGAAAAAAAAATGCTTAAATAGTGATTCAGGTTGATCCATTGTAACAATGAGATGTACAAGACACTATGTAGAAAAACGAACTTTACAATTTAGGTGGGGGAGGGAGGAGGAGTGTAGTTGTAGAGGTGGAAGGGAAGGGATGGTAGGGGAAAAACAAAGAAGGAAGCAACAACGCTTGATAGGAAATGTACTCATTTCCTTGCTCATGTAACTGTAACACCTATATACAATATTTTTACAGTAAAAACGTATTAAAATGTATTTCTTAAAATGAAATATTTTTAGATTCTTATGCATATTTCCAATTAGGCAGTTCAGATGATGTATATATGAATTGCTGTTAGTTAGAATTTTGTGTATATGTGTGGTGGTCACTGGGTTTGAAGTTAGGCCCTGTGTGGTGTCCTCTGTCCCCACCCCCGATTTTTGCTTATTCAAGGTTAGCACCTTCCCACTTGAGTCACATCTTCCAGCTTTTTGGTTTTCAGTTAGAGATAAGAGTCTCTATCTTTCCTGCCTGAGCTGGTTTTAAACCATTGTCCTCAGATCTCAGCCGCTTGAGTAAGTTAGCACTTAAATTTATTGTTTTTCTTTTAGTAAAATATATTTTTATTGTAAAGATACTGTACAGAGGGATTACAGATACATGAGTAAGGTAATGACTACATTTCCTACGGAGCATTTTTATCCCCTCCATTGTTTATCCCCTACCATCCTTTCCCTACCCACCTTCCTAATTCTTCCATTCCCTCCCCCACGCGCAAAGTTGTAAAGTTCGTTTTCGATTTAGTGTCTTGTACATCTTATTGTTACAATGGGTTAATCGGTATCCATATTTAAGCATTTTAGTTTTTTTTCCATTCCCCTCCCCAAATTAGAAAAATGTGAAAACAGAGGTTATACCATGGGGGAAGAACATACCAAAGAAATAAAAAATCACATAGTATATTATAAATACCTTTAAAACTATAGCAAGAAAGAAAAAAACCACGTGTGTCCTATCTTGGGGTTAATTTTGCTTAACATCATCTTATATGGTCATATGTACATAGCTTTTGACTACTTCTGCTTGTCCAAGATATATACTAGCTATTGCAAATAAGGAAAAACATGAGACCTATGTTACTTAGCTCCTGGCTTACTTCACTTAATATAATTTTTCCAAGTCTTTCTATTTTCTAACAAATGGGACAATATCAGTATTTCTGATGGAGGCATAGAATTCCATTATATATATATATATATATATATATATATATATATATATATATATATATATATATATATATATATATGTCTATCACATTGTTTTGATAGATTCATCTACTGAGGAGCAACTGGGTTGGTTCCATATCTTAGCTATGGTAAATAATGCTGCAATAAACATAGTTGTCCTGGTAGCTTTAGCCACTTACATTCAAATCAGGTGATCTACTAAGTGTTTCCCTGTCCGCTTTTGTGAAAATACACCTTCCAAACAGCAAAGGTAAAAGAACAAGTTAAAAGTTGTTCTGATACTCCCAACCCAAAGAAGATACATGACATAATTATTTAAATGCTAAGATAAAAAATTTGGAGTTGTTGAAAGACTGAGTTTCTTTAGTGACATTTTGGGAAAAGTGAATCAAATATTCAAAGCATTCCTAAAGAGAATAAAGTAGACTTGTTTTTTAAATGAGAAGTAATGAGAAGAAGAACAGTTTTTGTGTCAGTAATGTAGCCTATTTGAAAGAGTTTGAAGGTACAGATGATCATGTATACTTTCTGTGTAGCAATCACTTAATTCTAAAATTCTTAGTTTTCCTCTGGATTTTCAGTTTGTTCTCCACAGGTGTTTTATTTGAAATATATACCTTGGTACCAGGGGTTTCTGTAGTTATTTTACTTTTACAAAAGTAATTTTAGGTTTTTTTAAGCCAGAAAAACTAATAATGATAATCATTCTCTGATATCCTTTACCAAGATCTCCACATTTCATTCTATTTGTTTAATATGATATCAGTATATTTATATGCTATAAAGTTTGGTTTTGCTTTTGGTTTTTGGGCTGGTATTGGGGTTTGAAGTCAATACATTGGTCTGTCACAGATGCCATTCATTAATGTAATTCTGGCTATTAGGAGGCTGAGATATAAGAATCAAGGTTCAAAGCCAGCCTGGGTAGGAAACATTACGATACTCTTGTCTTCATGACTAAAACGCTAAAAGTGAAGTGTGGTTCAAGTGGTAGAGCACTGGCCTTGAGCAAAAAACTAAAGGTAGTACCTAAAGGATAGTTCCCAAGTCCTGGGTTTAAGTACCACTACCAACACACAAACCACACACACACACACACACACACACACACACACACACACACACACAAACACACACACACGTTTTCTTTCTCCCCAAGCAGGTGGTTCTGTGTGTGTGTGTGTGTGTGTGTGTGTGTGTGTGTGTGTGTGTGTGTGTGTGTGTGTGTGTGTGTGTGTGTGTGTGTGTGTGTGGTTCTTTTTTATGTGACCCTGAAATACACTTTGCTTTCTTTTTCATTTAGTTGGTGATTTTTGCACAGGGAGAGCAGAGTAATGGTGTTACCTGAGTCCTGGGTGCCAGTGATTCCGCTGGGATGCCTGAGGTCTGACTTAGTGAGAAATGGGACACCAGGAAAACTCCACAAAGCAAATGGATGGAAACGTGAGAAGATATGCATTCAGGTAATTCTTCAGTCTATCTTCCTCCTGCCAATTGTCTTTCTCTCTCTGTGGGGTGAGTTCTTTTTCTTACCAGGTAAACTTGAACATTGTATGGCTTTGTGTGTGTACCCATATGCGAATAAGTCTTTTGTAAAATTTCAGCCATCACAAACATGCTCTTTTTTCTTCTCTCACTATTAGCGACTTTGTTGGCAGCCTTCTTTGTTCTGAGAAAAGTGGAATGTTCTAGATAATTTCATGGGATATTTATAGATGTAGGTCAGAATTTATAGTTCTTTTGCTCTAGTGAATTGAGAAACATCTATGTGAATTTATAGGTAGCCTATAGTTAACTAATTTCTACAATATAGAAAATTTTTGGATACGATATCTTTATGGAAAATCAAAGACATCTTTAAGTACTTTGCCTAAATGAAGCAGAAATTGAGAACACTTCAAAATTTTCAGTTTTAATCAGAATCTTGTTGTCATTTGGCATAAAATATTTTTTGGGGGGTCCGGTCGTGGAGCCTGAACTTCTGGGCCTGGGCACTGTCCCTCAGCTCTTCAGCTCAAGGCTAGCGCTCTACCACTTGAGCCACAGCGCCACTTCTGGCTTTTTTCTTCTTTTTGCTTATGTGGTGCTGAGGAATCGAACCCAGGGCCTCAGGCATGCAAGGCAAGTGCTCTACCACTGAGCCACCTTCCCAGCCCCAGCATAAAATATTTTTAAGTGCTGCAATCAATTGATTTCACTTGAATGTCCTTTTAGATATAGTGTACGTTTTTCCTTTTGATTAATTAAGAACATTATGTTTAATTCCAACTAAGGTATTGTGAGAAATATCAAGATATGAGATTGTTTCTCCAATAATTAGATTAAATTAGTAGGAAAGGTCCTCTGTTTGCAGTAAAAATTGCAATATAGTATATAAAAAGTGTATGGTCAACACATTTGTGTACTTGTGTAGTTATAGAATTTTAATAAATTTCTTCAAGCACAAGGAAAAGTTTAAGACATGTTAAAGTTTTACACACAGCAAAGAAAATACCAGGTTGTTTTTAACAAATGTTTTCATTTTTCAATGTGTGTTTGTGTGTATGTGTGTATGTTGGTACTTGGGCTTCAACTTAGGGTATTGTGCCATACTCATTTCCAGTATTTTTTTCTATTTATTGTCAATATGAGTATCATAGACATTGCTGCTTGAGATCCCTTTGAATCTTGATCCTCAGATCTCAGATTCCTATGTAGCTGGGATTACACATGTCAGCCACCAGCATTCTGAGAGATGTTTTTGTCATGTTGTGTGGCAAGATACCAGAAATCTAATGTTTACTCACTGAATACCAACTTTTGTAGGCTACAAGTTTGGGCTAGTAGTTTGCGTGTGGTTTTTCTGTAGCAGTTGCTCAGTTTTTAGCAGGGGGCCACCAGGCTATAGTCTCTTATGAAATCTGTGGACCTATTCCAAACTTAAAGGATGCCTGGGAGGATTTAGGTCCTCTAGCTGTAAGATTGTGGTTTCTGCTGTCTGGTCACCTATCATACAGCCACTGTTGTCAGCTCCTAAATACTCCCATGATTTCTTGACAAATATATCCTCCTTAGTGTTTCATTCACTCTGTTACTGACTTCTAGAAAGTCCTTAATTTGCACTCACTCTTTGGAAGTAACTCATAACCAACTCTTGTGGGAACTAATTATATCTGTAGACTTTAAATTTGTTATCTACCAGAGCATATTGTAGGGTTTGAGAAAAATAAAAGACTTGGCAAGCATCTGGGTTGTTGTGCATTGACTTCGGTAGATTATTAGCTATTTATTATTAGCTGTTGATTATTCTATGTGTCTTCAATTTCAAACACTGGTAATATTGAGTTGTTGTTTGATTTTAGCTGATCAAGTGTGCAGTTTAAGAAAGTGAAAGATAATTCTTTCAATGGAATAGAAAATAATTTGCCTGTTACAGTGAATGAAAGGCAGTTAAGAGTTAAACAAACAGGTTCAAGAGCACTGGCAGTGGCTGCAGAGATGGGACAGAGGTAAACAGGTAAGACATTTTTAAAGAGAACATTTGGGAATGTAGATTGGTGGTAGAGTGCTTGCCTAGCATGCATGAAGCCCAGTGTTCAATTACTCAGTACCACATAAAGAGAAAAAGCTGGAAGTGGTGTTGTGGCTCAAGTGGGATGGTGCTAGCCTTGAGCAAAAAAGAAGCTCAGCCTTCTTAGTTTATGCCCCAGGCCCTTAGTTTATGCGCCAGGACTGCCAAAAAATAAAAAGAGAGAACATGTCAATAATGGATGAGGGTAGGATCCAGAGGCCAAATTCATCACTGAATTTTTCACCTCTATTTCCAAATCAAGACATCATTCTCAGAGAAACAATGGAGCAAAAAGATGATCCAGAAAGAACATATGTTATGAAGTAATACTAGAATTTTATAGTGCAACTGTCCTGTAGAGATAATTCATTATGTATAATTGTGTCTTTTTTCTCTTTTTTCAATTGTGAAAATACTGTACAGAGGGGTTACAATTACATGGGCAAGATATTGAGTACATTTCTTATCAAGCATTGTAGCCTCCTCCTTTGTTTCCTCTTCCCATCCCTTCCCATCCTTCCCCTGTCCCCCCACCGAATCCTCTGCTCCCCCTCCCCCCCTCACCTAAGTTGTGAAGTTCATTTTTCAACATAACAACTTGTACATCTCATTGTGTCTTGCAATAGCACAAAAGCTCATTGTAATAGCCCAAGTGCTATCTGGAGATTTTGTGTGGGTGCTGGTCCTGAAACTTGATCAGAGCACAGTTGTTATTTCTATTTTTCTTCCTCAGGGCTAGTACTCTATTACTTAAACCACAGCTCCACTTGTGATTTTTTGGTGTTTAAATGAAGATAAGCGTGTCATGGACTTTTCCTGGTTCACCTGGCTTCAAAATATGATCCTCAAATCTCAGCATTCTGAGGAGCTAGGATGACAGCTGTGATTCACTAGCATCCAGAGAAACAATTTCTTTGGTGTGAAAGGAATTAAGAATACAGATCATCCAGGAATATTCACCCTCAGTACTAAATATATCACCATGACCAATTTCCATGAATACATACACACACATGCAACTCAGTGGTCTGTATCATCTTTCCCCAAAAGAATAGTGCCTTCTTAAGTGGCAAAATGTGCTATTACAGGCCCATAATCCCAGCTACTGAGAGGCAGAGGTATAGGAGGATTGGATTCTGCGGCTGGCTTGAGTGAAGTTAGCACAAGACCCTATATGGAAAGCAAACTGTAAAAGAAAAAAGGGTTGGAACCCTGGAGGGCTCAAGTGGTAAAATATCGGCCTAGTAAGTGAAAGGCCTTCAGTTTTATACTCAGTTCTATGGAAAAGACATTAAACTATAGCATCTCAGCCCATTTGTCATGATTTAACAAAAACCCGAAGCTTACTTCATAAGGAATACTTCTTATTCCTTACTTCATAAGGAATAAGAGGTCTATATCATTCATAATAGTGTTGGCTGGAAACTCTAAATAGCATGGTAGTGCATGGGACAAGGCCCTTAGGTGCATCACATCATGTAGGATCTCAGAATCATGGCATGTTCTAGAATGAGAGTGAGTAAGGGGCTTACAGTGCTTTTTACAACTTCTAAGATTGATCATGTTAGTCCCTTGAGAGTTAATGAGATGGCATTAATACATTTATGACAGAATCCTCTATTAAAGGTTTCACCTCGTGACACTGCTACATTGAGAAGTTAAACTTCAGTGTGAGCTTTGATGATAACAGGCCATTAACAGGCTTCTGGCAGAGACAGGTGAGACCATTGGAAGCTGATGACATTCATACAACTAGGCACCTTGAACAGCTGCTTGGATTTCATTGATTCTGGTATTTGCTATATTTGGGATCATATCACAGTTAGGATCCATCGAGTCCATGTCTGTTCCATGTGCCAGCTACAGTTATGCTGACTGTGACAGAAACTGCTGGGCAATAGGGAGAACAAGGATGGAGATGGGCACAAAATTGAGGTTTAGCATTCTTCATGGCACTTAATTAATATTGATTGATTTATGTAAGAAAATCATTAGAAAGCTGAATGTCTACACAGAGCTATGTACTAACTACTGTATGACCCAGAAGGATTCCTTGTATAGCAGTCTGTTTACACATAATGCTGACATTCCTCTGAACACAAAAGATAAAAAACAAGTTCTAGCTTACAAATTTAATTTTCATTTAATGTATGGTTATGGACCAGTACTAGGCCTTGAACTGATGGGCTTTCCTCTTACTTCCACACTTCCAACTGGGATCTATATATGTCTTTAATTTTTTATTAATGTTTTTCAAGGATAGATCTTAACACTGACTCTAATTTTTGTCTAAAATAAATTTTGAAAGTTTTCCAGTGAATGAAGTGTTCTATTTCACTTTGTCATTCTATTATCTTGGTATCTTGCTGTTTCTTGGTAGTTAAAGACAGGTTCTCTGCAGCATTTTAAAGGAAATCTTTTTACCTAGCCCCGGTCTATAATCCTAGCTTCTTAGGAAGCTGAGATGAGGAGAATATTGTCTTAAAGCAAAGGCGGAGAATTCCATGAAATACCATCTCCAAAATTGTGTATATTTTACATATAAAATATTATATGATATATTTAATATGTAATATATTTGTGAAATACATGCATACTATGCATATATATGTGTGTATGTGTGTGTGTTTTTGTGTGTGTGTATACCTCACAAATTAAGCAGGTTCAGTAGCTGAAAGATTCAATAAGTATACTTGAAAACAACTAAGAACTGGACGATTTCCTCCCATATCCATCCTTTCTTTAAATACTATGTGGGTTGTAGTCTAAAAAGGTAAATCTTTGACCAAAAAGGAAAACCTTAATTTTTGACCCATCCTAGACCTTTTTTCTCCAAATTTAAAGTACTAAAATGCCTATATGAACAATGGGTATTGTCAATGTCATCCAAAATAATGAATGATTGTTAGATGAAGTGTCCAAGTTTGTAGATAAGGATTCAAAGTGGAATTCCCCAGCGAGAAATTGAATTGAAGAACTGGTACTGTTGTTTTGTTATGAAAGGGCTCTGAACACTTTTTCTGGAAAAAAAAAACTTCTTTGTAATCTGTGAATGTTATTTTTAGGCCTGCACATGGCATTATGTTCTGCAAATAGTGGTACCTATCCTGATAGCAACCCTCCTCCAATCCTGTCTCTCATTTGAGATAGAATTTGTGATCTTATTGTCCAGCTACCTAAAGGGAAGGGCTTTTTCCTCTTACCAGCATCTCTCATTGTTCCTCAGGAAGAAAGAGGAACTAAAGGCAACCATAGATTCATTGTGTGTGATCATGCTGGAACGGGAGTTCTTCTGCAGGAAGCAGAGGAGAATGGATGGAAGAGTGGCAATTCTCTTCAGTATTGTTGGTTTGTCATCATAGGACAATTGAAATTCAGATGACAGGCAGGAAAACAGGTTCTCCATTGTAGAGGAACAGGAGACGGGCATACTGGAACAATTGAAGGCATTGACTTAATTTTGCTGCTGGCATGCTACTTTAAGTCATTTTTAATAAAAAAAATAGATGGCCATGATTTCATTGAACGTCCTGTCCAATATTGATTTGTGGGTATCAAACAGGCTTTAATCCATGTCACACATGAGTGCAAGAATAATAGGGTTCAGCTCATTACATAGTGGCTCATCAAGACATAGGAAATATTCCTCAACTTGGTTGAGCTAGTCTCCATTATTTGTTCTATACTGTGCCTCTGCTTTGGGTCTGCAGTTTACAGTGTCAAGATGTTATTTTGTCCTTTTGGATACAGGTAAATGGAGCAATGTACATGACCTCCAAGACAATTACCTGTATCTGGCTAAAATTCATGTATTCAAATGGGAAACTCACCATCTCCATAAAATACAAAAGATGACTCCCAAGCACCAGATGTCTACTTTGCAGACATTGTAGTTTTCATACAGGAATATTTTTTGGGGGGGTTCCAGTCGTGGGGCCTGACCTCTGGGCCTGAGAGCTGTCCCTCAGCTCTTCAGCTCAAGGCTAGCACTCTACTACTTGAGTTACAGCACCACTTCTGGCTTTTTTTCTGCTTATGTGGTGCTAAGAAATCGAACCCAGGGCCTCATGCATGCAAGTCAAGCGCTCTGCCACTGAGCCACCTTCCCAGCCCTGCAGGAATATTTTATAGGGACAAAATCAAGGTACCAAATATGTCCTTCAGCAACTGCCCTTGGGTAATCCTTGTGCTCATGCCAAAGTCATTGACCTTCACATTGCATTTGTCATCCAACAGGAGGTTATTTTGTTTAAGGTCTCCGTGTTCATTTCTATCTTCATTAAAGTAATGCACAATACACACAGTCTGCTTTAACAACTTATGATTTTCACATTTATCTCAGGAGGTCTCTGGGTGGCCAGTTCCATTACCAAGTATTGGTGCTCATCCTTCTCCCTCACTTGGTATGACCTAATCATGTGTGCGTGATAGGAAGTCTTAATAATATCCATCTCAATTTTGATCTGACAATTGTTGAACTCTCCCATCACTACCACTTTGAGGTTTATGAGGTAGTGCTAGGTCAAATTTACATATGGATAGCTACCATAGCAAATGATCTCCTTCATACTGTATTGTTCAGTGAAAACCTCCTCCTTCCATAGCCAACGAGCGCATTCACACTGTATTATTCAATGAAAATCTCTTCCTGCCATAGCCAGTGATCTTCTTCATAATGTATTGTTCAATTAAGGTCTCCTCCTCTAAAGAGTTTAAGAATAATTAACTGTGTTCTCCCATCTTTCTGCTAGGATGGTAAGTAGTAAATCTACCTAAACTTAACTAAAAAAATAAAAACCCCAGAGCAATAACCAAAAGGAAATACCCAAACCCAAACAACACAAAGTTCCCACTGCCCCCCCAAAACTACACACACACACACACACACACACACACACAATTGTCAACGTAGCACTGAGTCAAGCAGGTAACCAGGAACTTCCAGCACTGTAATACACTGCCGAGACTGTTTACACTTGCTGAAATAGACCAATCACAGCTTGGCATGAGCCCACTGGCTCTTTTAGTGTTGAGCCTGGAGGACTATTGCCAAGCTTTCCACAGGGATGCGAGGGTAGAATAGGATGCCACTGCTGCTGCCATGGCAGTGTTGCAAGAAGTGCAAGGGAATCAGCCAATGCCTTGTGTCCTTGGTGGCTGCCAGGTCCTAGTGTTTGCTCCCAGGGGGACATCAGCCATTAGACATTGTCCTTGAGTACAATCCATGTCCTTAGGCCTGCTCCTGCTAGATCCCTGGCCATGTTCAGGAACCAAACATATACCCACCAGTGGCTTCCATTCACCACATGTGTAGGTTTTGGAGCTTGCTCCAACAATCAAAAAACAGAATAGATTCCTACGTATTTCTAGAAGAAAGGGGCACATGACAGAGTGTCCAATTGGAAAAGTTCAGTAAAGTGGATCCAGATATTTTTTAACTTGACAATAATTCAAAGAAGTAATTAAGGCATATGAGATGTCCATATTTGTTTAGTTATAACCCCCTTGCACACCAGCTTAAAATAATATTAAAGTCCTTATTTCTTATGGACTTGAGTTATTGTTAGGACCACACAAAGGTCATTTCTGGTCTTTAAAAAGTTATAAGATCGTTATGCACTTTGGTGTTTTCTTTTTCTTTTTCTTTTTCTTTTTGGTCAGTCGTGGGGGCTGAATTCTGGGCCTGGGCGCTGTCCCTCAGCTCTTCAGCTCAAGGCTAGTGCTCAAGCACTGGAGTCACATCTGCACTTCCGGCTTTTTTGGTGTTTTCTTAATGAAATACAACATGAGCCCCATAGCTCTTGAGTAGAGCTAAAACAATATCACACTCAACAATAGCATGTGGTTGAAAGAAGGTAGGTAGTATTAGCCTCCTATAAAATGACTATTGCCAAGATGAATCCTCTGTAGAAATAAGTTTTTCCTTTTCAGTATTTACTAATACAATACATAAATGTATTAATGATAACACATTACTACTTTAATATAAATTAAGCATGTTTTCTATTCAACTCAGTGAATTTTGACAATATTTAAATATGAAGAGTCCTCTTATACATCAATAAACTGGCACTTTTGTTATTTACATTAAAATGCAAAGAAACTAAGACCAAGAATGTTTTTGGCTTAGGTTAGGTCATGCAAGCTGCTGTTTTCTCACTTAGAAATTGAATCCAGTAGGATGCTACATATCATTCATAATCTGAAAAGCTGCTCTAACTTTTGGCTTTTAAAGACCTCTTCAATTTACTCAAGATATTCAATAACTTTTTTGTTTAAACCTGGAGTGACTGGTGTCAAAAGAATAATGGTATCGCTTCAGAATCTTCTGATAATGTCAAAATGCCCTATGCCATACAGCACCATGGATTGAGTTACTAACATCTATAGGAGTGAGAGAAAATAGAGCATCATCATACCCATGATAGTTTCTTATCAGATAGTCAACAGCAGAAAGCTTGAAATACATAAGGCAGTTTGTTGATATGTTCAAAGTGAAGGAAAAGGGCTGGAGTAGGGGACTTATATGGTTGAACCACTGCCTAGCAAATTGGAGGCCCTCAGCTTGAACTCTCTGACTATCAAATACATCCGTCTTTCCTACAGCTACAGGAAGAGTATTTCCTTTAGGGAAAAATGTGTATCTGGGTGTTTCAATTCCATTGTGATGCTATAACAAAACTCCTTAAGACCAGGTCCAATAGCTTAGAGCAAGTTATTTGTAGTCAACAGATACTCTGAAGGACAAGACCTAGAACCTAGAAAATTCAAGGTACAGAGAGGTTGGCTTCACCAGTTTTAATGTGCTCAATTGTTGCTGTGTCCTCATATGGTGTAAAAGGTAGAAACTTATTTTAAAGGAAACAATATAGTTGACAGACTTCTTTCCACCATCCAGATGAAGTTTAATTTGTTTCAGATCTCTATTTTTTTCTTCTCTCATGGTCCTCCTCGTCCTCCTGTTTATTTGTTGTGCTTTTTAGCTGATTGGCCTTGAACATTTGAACCACCAAAGAAATGGAAGTTTGGATTCCAAGTATGTGCCACCAAAATCATCTGCTGCTACTTCTATTTTGGAAGTAAACCACTTACTTGCCCCAAACCCTGTGCGTTATTGTCCTTCCTTCATTATTTTTTTTAATTTTTGTTCTGTTTTGAATTTTGCATGAGATTTATCAAGGTCCCTTCACATATAATAGGCAAATATTCTGCCACTGAGCTACAAATTCCTTGCAGAGATTTTTTTTAATTTCTTCATTGGTTGACTTCATGTTAAACCAACTTACTGAAAAGTTATTAGTGTATACCTGTAAACATGTTTGAATTTTTATGAAGACTACCATGTCATCTTGCTTACAAATTAGTGTTTTCCTTCCATTGTGATCTTCTTCTTCTTCTTCTTCTTCTTCTTCTTCTTCTTCTTCTTCTTCTTCTTCTTCTTCTTCTTCTTCTTCTCCTCCTCCTCCTCCTCCTCCTCCTCCTCCTCCTCCTCCTCCTCCTCCTCCTCCTCCTCCTTCTCCTCCTCCTCCTCCTCCTCCTCCTCCTCAGCCTCCTCCTCCAGCTCCTCCTCCAGCTCCTCCTCCTTCTCCTCCTTTCTCCTCCTCCTCCTTCTCCTCCTCCTCCTCCTCCTCCTCCCCCTTCCTCCTCCTCCCCCTTCCTCCTCCTCCTCCTTCCTCCTCCTCCTCCTCCTCCTTCTTTCTTTCTTTCTTTCTTTCTTTCTTTCTTTCTTTCTTTCTTTCTTTCTTTCTTTCTTTCTTTCTTCTTCTTCTTCTTCTTCTTCTTCTTCTTCTTCTTCTTCTTCTTCTTCTTCTTCTTCTTCTTCTTCTTCTTCTTCGTTAAAACATCAAATGTGTCATCCTATTCATCACTGAAAACAAATTTATCTCTTGATTACATCAAAAATACGTCAGCTAAATAAAGAAAACAGTGTATGAGTTTGATAGATATTCTACATACGCTAAAGCTATTTTCCTTCAGTTTTAGAGTTTTCAGTAATATTAAAAATATTAAATACTTTTGTATCATCATCTGTTCAGATGAATATATGGGATTTCTTCGTTTCTCAGTGTGATAAATTACATTAGGTTTTCCAAATTTTATCTATGTAAGTGGGGTTGCAGCTTGGTGTTAGAATAACTTGATTATCATTGGTGAAGCCGGTGTTATATCTTCAGGAAAACACACACATAGGAAAGAGGGAAAAAGGATAAATATAAATGGTCCTACATTTCTGATACATAATCTCTTTTGTTTAGGATTTTTTGCCTTTCTCTTCATGAATAAAATTACTATAAATACATTCTCATTTTTGTCATGGGGATTATGAAGATAATTAGGAGGTGCTTCTTCTTTTTTAAAATTTCTCTATTAGTCAAATAAGAGCTACATTGGGTGAGGTGGTATATACCAATTATTTCAGCTACTCAGGAGATGAAAACAGGAGGATCACAAGTAGAAGACTAACCTTAGCTAAACATGGTCTATCCTTGCAAAAAATAAAAAGAAAAAGAAAAAAAACAAAATAAAAACTACCAACCAAACAAACTAAAAAACACCATGTGAATAAAAAGGCTTGGGACATACTCAAGTAGTAAAGGACTTGTTTACAATGGGCAATATTCCGGGTTTGACACCTGCCAATAAGGAAAAAAAAAAGAAGGTATTTTCTTTGACAAAATTGCCCATGAAATATTTGGTTGGAATGGTTTATTCTCCCTTTCATCTTTTTCCTTTTCCTTTCTTTTATTTTTGAGAAGTACTTTTGGTATAACACATGCTATACGAGGTACTCAGGAGGATGATATCTAAGGATCACGGTTCATGACCATCCCAGGCAGGAGAGTCATATATATATAATTTGCCACCAAAAATAAGCTACAATATGTACTTTGGCTCATGCTGTTGAGTGGTAGTCTCAAACAGAAATCTTGGAACAGCACCTAAGCCCTAAGTTGAAGTCCTCTACACACATTTCAAAAAACAAAAAAGCACAAACTAAAAATGATGGGAAAAGAGAAAAGTAAAGTTTCAAAATGAGCATGGGTTTTTGTTCATATGTGTATTCCTAGTTGATCAAGGTTCAAAGCTAGACTGGGCAAGAATGTAAATGCAACTCTTACCCCCATCAACCCAGTGTAGACATGATTGTAGTTGTAAAGCACTGTATTTGGCGGAAAAGCTAAAAAAAAAAAAACCTGTTTGCTGACCCAGAGATTAATTCCTGGTGCTAAAAAATTGTAGGAGAAGAGAAGAAAGGCCAATTGTAAATTTAAACATAAACCTGGTGCTTGATGATCATGGCTCTAGGCCTTCTCATGAGGCAGAAATATGAGGATCAAGTTTCAAGGCCAGCCCAAGAAGCAAAGTCCAGGAGACTTTGGGTGTATGTGTATGTGCATGTGTGTTGTATGTTTGTGTGTGTGTGTGTGTGTGTTTATATGTGTGATGTGTGTGTGTTTGTGTCCTAGCATTCCCAGATTTTGGGTGGTGCATTGGAGATAAGAGTGTCATGGATTTCCTGTGCAGGCTGCTTTGAAACATGGTCCTCAGATTTCAGCTACCTGATTCAGCTGTAAGTTGAGCTTTGGCTTAAGTGGCAGAACTGGGCAAATATTTTCTGGGATTGCACCTAAACCCTTAGTTCAAGCCTCAGGACATGCACAGAAGAAATAAAGAAGAGTAGAAGTAACCAAGGAAGAGTGAGTGACAAAGTCTTAAATAAATCAAGCATTTGTGGCTGATAAATGTTTTACTAGTTATTCAAGTGGCTTATAGCTGAGGATGATGGTTCAGATGGTTCATGGCCAGCTCTGGCAGAAGAGTCCACGAAAATCTTGTCTGTAATTAATCTTCCCCCCACCAAAAAGGGCCCAAAAGTTATGGTATGTCTCATGTAATAGAGGATAACCTTGAATAAAAACTTCTGAGACAGAATATGAGCCCCAATTTGTAGGCCCAGGAACAGCACACACATGTAAAAAATAAAAAGTAAACAACAGTAGGTAGAGGTAAGCATATATTAAAGTTTTAAAATGACACAAGGGTTGTTGGTCCTGTGTATAATCCTAACTACATAAGAAACTGACATCTGAGGATTGTGGTATCAAGTCAGCATGGGCAGGAATGTGCTTGAGATGCTTATCCCAGCTAACTAGCACAAAGCCCTGAACTGCAACTGAGGTGGTAAAGCAGCAGCTTTTAGTTAAAAAGCTAAGAAATAATTCCCAGAGCCAGAGGTCAAGCTGCATGACCCCTAAAAATTACAAAAAAACAATAAATAAAAAGGACAGTGGAAGAAGAGAAACTGAAATATGAGGATCACAGTTTAAAGTTAACACAAGCAAGAAAATCCATGAGATTTTCTCTGTGTGTTTGCATCTGTATGCCATCTTGCGGCTTGTGTGTGCCATCCTTGAACTTGTGCTGCTTTGTTCAAGGATAGAGCTCTACCATTCCCAGCTAATCAGTGGTTAATTGGAGGTCATTGTCTCATGGACTTTCCTTCCCAGGCTGGCTTGATTTATGCTAGGCTTTTTCTCAGACTCTTATCTCCAATTAATTGTCAAAAAGAAAAGAAAAGAAACTGGGAATGGAGTATGGCACAAGTGACAGAACTGGGCAATCAATTTCTGGGACAGCAACCAGGCCCTGAGTTCAATCCCCAGGACAATCACAGAAGAATTAAAGAAAAGAGGGGAGAAGTGCAGAAGGAAGATCCAATGACAGAGGTTTAAATAAATCAAGCATTGGTTGCTCACTGATGATCTATCAGCTACTCAGATGGATGAAATCTTAGGATCACAGTTGAAGGCAAGCCCAGGTAGGAGAATCTATGAGACTCTCATGTCTCATTTGTCTCCAAAAATATGCCACTAGCTGTGCTCTGGCACATATGGTAGAGTTCTAGCCTTAAACAGAAAGCTCTGGGACAGCACACATGCCCTGGTGCTGATGGCCTAGCACAGACACTTACAAAAATAAAGAAAAAAGTGCACAAATTATAAAAGATGGGAGAAAGTGAAAGTATTGGTTTCAAAGTGAGCCATGGGTTGTTGGTTTATGTGTATATTCATAGCTACTCAGAAAGATGAAATATGTGGATCACAGCTCAAAGCCAACCTGGACAGAAAAGTCATTGAAATTCTTTTCCCCCACTACCCAGCAAAAGGTGGAAATGAAGGTGTGAGAGTAGTTATAAACTACTGAAATTTGGTGAAAAACCTGGGAAACAGTTCCCTGGTCCATAATTCAGCCCAAAGTCGACCAAAGACAAAACTGAGAGAAGAAATGACCATTTGAGATTTAAAAATAAGCCTGGGGCTAGTGGTTCCTGCTTATTATTTTAACTATTCAGAAAGCTGAAGTCTGAAGATACATTTTAAGTCCAGTCCAAACAGGAAAGTCCATGGAGCTTTTATACTGTGAATGCCAAACTGTGGCTTTAATTTGTGTAGCAGCTCTATCACTCCTAGAGGCTTTGTAGTTAGTTGATGAGAAGAGTCTCATGCACTTTCCTGTCCAGGATGGCTTCAACTTCAATCCTCAGATTTCAGCCTCCTGTGTCTTGCTGGGCTTTACATGAGATTCTTATTTCCAATTAATCACCAAAAGGATGAAAAATAAAACCTGGTGATTGAGCTGTGGCTCCAATGGCAGAAATGAGAAAATAATTTCTGGGAGAGCATTCAGACCTTGATATTAACTTCAGGACCAACACACAAAAAGGAATAAAATAAATAAATGTAGAGAAGTTAGAAGAGCCAATTTCAGAGTTTAAAATGATCCAAGCATAGGTGGCACACACCTATGATGGTAGCCACTCAGGAGGCTAAAATGTGAGGATCACAGTAGAAAACCAGCCCAGGTAGGAGAATTCATTGACTCAACTCTAAGTAGCTACTTAAAACAAAACAAAAACTAATAGCCACAAGTTGTGCGGTGGCTAATGCCTTGGTGTGCTAATCTTGAATAAAATCTTCTGGAACTGTACATGGGCTGATTTTTAGACCTAGGACCAGCATACACAAGGAAATAAAAATTACAAATAAAAAGGTGAAAGAATGGCTGGAAATGTGGCTTAGTGACAGAGTGCTTGCCTATCATGTTTGAATCCCTGGGTTTGTTTCCTCAGTACCTCATAAATAAAAAAGGCTGGAAGTGGCATTGTGGTCAAGTAGTAGAGATCTCACCTTGAGTATCAGAAGTTCAGGGGCAGTGTCCAATGCCTGAGTTCAAGCCCCAGGATTAGTAAAAAGAAGAAAATCTGAGAAAATCCAATTACAATTTCAAAATGAGCCATGAGTGAATTTTTGGTCAATATGTGTAATCCTATGACTCAGAACGCTGAAATCTGAAAGTTGTTCATAGCCAGCATGGACAGCGAAGTACATAAGTCTGCAACTAACCAGCAAAAAACGCCAGAAATCAAGCTGTGGTTGTAGTTGTAAAGCACCAGCCTTAAACAAAAAACCTATTGAAACAATGCCCTGGCTCAGAGATCCAGCCTCAGGATCACAATAATAAAATTAAATGGTTGGAAGTAAAGAACCCAAGACTGTTGGCTCAGGTCTGTAATTATAGAAATGCAGGAGGCTGAAATATAAGATCCTGTGTAAAGGCAAACCCAATGAAAAAATTCCAGGAGACTGTTTTGTGTGTGGTGGCCACAGTGGGGATAGGTTTTTGTTGATTGATTAGAGATAAGAATTTCATGGATTTTCTTGCTGAGGCTGCTTTCAAACCATGATGGACAGATTTCAGCCTCCTGAATAAGGCCAGGCCTTGCATGAGTTCAAGCTCCAGGAACAACACACACAAAAACAACGAAATAAATGAAAAGAAGGGTAGAAGAGAAGTAACAGAGGTTTCGCTGAGCCAATCATTGGTGGCTCATATTTGTAATTCTAGATACTAAGGGTGAAATTTGAGGATACTGTTTAAAGCTCAGCTCAGGTGTTCATAAGATGTGTGTGTGTGTGTGTGTGTGTGTGTGTGTGTGTGTGTGTGTGTGTGTGTGTGTGTGTGTGTGTGTGTGTGTGTGTGTGTGTGTGCCAGTCCTGGTGCTTGAACTCGCACTATTTTGCTCAATGATTGACTACTCTCAGATTTTAGTGGTTAATTGGAGAAAAGAGTGTCATGGACTTTCCTCAATTTTCAGCCTCCTGATTCTGGCCTAACTCTACATGATTCTTACATTTACATGATTCTTACATTTAATTCTACAATTAACCTCCCCCTAAAAGCCAAATATTATGTTTGGTCCCATATATGCTGTGAGACAACATCTGACCTTCAATTTCTACTCCCAGGACAAGCAAAAATGAAAAAAAAAAAGAAAAAAGTGTAGTAGCAAGCACATATTAAAGTTTTAAAATGACCCAAATGTTGCTGGTCATATGTGTAATCCTTACTACACAAGAGGCTGACAACTGAGGATTGCAGAGACAAGTCAACCTAGGAAGGAACGTGCTTGAGATTCTTATCCCCAGCTAAACAGCACAAATCCTTGAGCTGTAAAAATCCTTTAGTGTAAAAGCTACCATATAGGCCCCAGAGTCAGAGGTCAACCCACAGGACCAATAAAATTTTCAAAGGAGAGAGGATGGTAAGAGGCTGAAATCTGAGAATCATGGTTCAAAGCTAGCCCACGCAAGAAATTCCATGACACTTTCTCTGTGTGTGCATCTGTGTGCTATCTTGTGTCTTGAACTTATGCTGTTTTGTTCAAGAATAGAACTCTACACCTCCCAGGTTCCAGTGATTAATTGGAGCTAAGATTCTCATGGGCTTTCCTGCCCTGGTTGGCTTTGAATCATGATCCTCAGATTTCAGCCAATTGATACATGATGGGCTTTGCATAAGTTTCATCTCCTATTAACTACCAACAATTAAAACAAAAACCAAAAACTAGAGTTGAGCTGTGACCCAAGATGCAAACTGGGCAATCACTTTCTAGTACAGCACCCACTTTCTAGTTCAAGCACCAAGACAAAACCATTATAACCACAGGCTATACTTTGGCTCATGTGATAAGCCACTAGTCCAAGAAAAAGCTCTGGCATTGTATCCAGGCCCTGATTTGTAGCCCCAGGACTAGAACATACTCAAAAATAAAAAGCAAGGAAATTTTTAAAAAGTGGAAAAAACATATTAATATTTTTAAATGACCAATGGGTTTGTGGTTCATGTGTATAATTGGAGCACCTCAGGAAGCTGAAATCTGAGGATAATGGTTTGAAGCCAGACTGCCCAGAAAAGTACATTAGAAACTTATGTCCAATAAACAAAAAAAGCTACAAGTGGAGCTGTGGTTGAAGTTGTAAAACATGATACTTGAGTCAAAAAGCTAGGAAACAGAAGGGCATTGCTGGCTCTATCCTGTAATCTTAGCTACTCAGGAGGCTGAGATATGAAGATCATGGTTCAAAGCCAGCCTGGTCAGGAAAGTTCATGAGACTCTTAGCTCCAATTAACCACCAGCCATAAAACCTGAAGTTGCTCTGTGGGTGAACTGGTATAGCATTTGCCTTAAGCTGAAGTGTACAAAGACAGCACCCATGCCGAGAGTTCAACCCCTACCCCCCTTCAAAACTACTAAGAAACAGCAATGTGTCCCAAAGATCAGGTCTACTGGACAAAATAAAATTATTGAATTTGAAAGCAAGAAATAGCTGGTTAAAAATATTAAAATAAGCCAGGCACCAGTGTCTCATGCCTGTAATCCTAGCTACTCAGGAGGCTGAGGTCTGAGCATCACAGTTCCAAGCCAGCCTGGGCAGGAAAGTTTGTGAGACTCTTATCTCTAATAAACCACCAGAAAACTGAAAGTGGTTCTATGGCTCAAGCTGTAGAGTTCTTGCCTTGAGGGGAAGAGCACGAGGACAGCACCTAAGCCCAGAGTTTAAGCCCCATGAAAAACAACAACAAAAAATTAAAATAAGTCAGCAGTTGTTTGCTCATGCCTGTGAGTCCCAACTACCCAGGAGGCTGAAATCTAAGGGCTGCAGTTCAAAGCCAGCCCAAGCAAGAAAGTCCATGAGACTTGTTTGTGTAATTACCAGTACTATGGCTTGAACTTTCCCTGTTTTACTCAAGGCTAAAATTCAGACTGACTGGCTTCAAACCAAGATCCTCAGATTTCAGCCTCCTTAGTTGTGCTGGGCTTTACCTGATAATTTTCAAAAGAATGAAGCTGGAAGTTGAGCTGTGGCTCAATTGGCAGTCCCTACATGCAGAAAAAAACATAAAAACTGTGAAAAATAAATAGTTGCAATATAGAAAAAATCAAAAACAATGTTTAATATGATACAAAGGAAAACTATGTTTCTTTTTAAATGTAGCAAACAAGAACATAGTACAAAGCTTCAAAATGACATACTAAGAGTAAGGTAAAATGGAAATTTTTTTTAAATTCATGTAAATATTAAATACAAGCTGACATGACCAAAATATAATGTGATCAGAAACTTATCTCTCACTTGTAATTGCTTACAAATAATTGTCCCTCCAGTTTCAGCAGCTACAGTGGGGATTTAGACATGATCTCTCTATGCAGACTAGACTGTGTAAGGGTCTTCTTGTTTTAGCCTCTTGAATTAGAACTGCAGGCATTGCGATCATTTTAATATAGGAGGTTTCCTTTAAAACTCAGAAATAATGTTCAAATAATGGATTATCTGTAAAGCATGACTAAACATCAGAGAGCCACCAGAGATCCTCTGAGGAATACAATCAAAAGTAGAAAAGCATCTACCACTCAAGGTAGGAAACAGAAGGAAGATTTAGCATTTTGGATGTGCTGGGGGTTGAACGCTTGGCCTCATGCTTGCTAGGCTAGTATAAAATTCAGTGACATTAATTATATCCACACTGCTTTGTAATCATTACCTCTTTTGTGAACTATGTTTTCAATGCTGATGCAATCCACACAATCATTGAGTAACAATCACCCCAATGACCTGTCCCAGAAATTTTAATCTTCCATTTTCTCTTATGAAATGGTTTAGCCAATATGTTTCACATAAATAGTAGATTCTTTTTTGTGTCCATCCGTGACAGACATATATTAATTGCAGCCTTTTTGTGGATAAGTCATAATCCATTTATGCATACCTCATATTTTATAAACCTGTTCATCTGATAGACACTCCAGGTATTTCCAACTTCTATTGTGAAATTTGCTGTTATCATTGGCATATGAGCTATTAGTTTTTTCTCTTCAGTTGTTTTGGTTATGCAATGAGCAAGGGAATTGCTCGGTAATGAGGTAATGCTCTGTTATGTTAGAAGACTGTGTCAAATTCTACCATAATTGATATATCACTTTTCATCAGCACAAAAATGTACAAAAGGTCAATAAAATATACAAGAATATTTCAAATCTTCCACAGCTGTGCCCTAAAGTATCATTTATTTTACTTTTTACTTGTTTTTATTTAGGCCATTCAGGCCAGGAACTATGTAGCATTGTCTAGAGCTGACACAGTGTGCCACTGACACACCCTCCAAAAACATGTAATCTGGTAGTCATTTTTATTCTACAGATAAATTTTAATGATTATATGCATTTTTATTCTTTTAAAATAAGGTTTTGAATTTTAAAATGACATATAGTGTAACACCTCTATGCATTTTCTATTTATTTATTTATTTATTTTGGTCGGTCGTGGGGCTTGAATTCTGGACTTGGGTGCTGTCCCTGCACTCTTCATCTCAAGGCGAGCGCTCTCCTGCTTGAGCCACAGCCACTTCCGGTTTTCTGAGTGGTTTATTGGAGATAGGAGTCTCACGGACTTTCCTGCTGGGCTGGCTTTGAACCGTGATCCTCAGAGCACAGCCTCCTGAGTAGCTAAGATTACAGGCATGAGCCACCTGTTCCTGGCCACCTTCTTTTTAATAAGAAAAATTATATTTACAAATCATATACAAAGACAAAAAAGGCTTCTGATCAGGAAAACACATTACAATCACAGTCTAATTCTGACCCAAGAAAATAAACACAATACAAAAAATAATACTATAAGAGCTCATCTAAAGTAAAATGAAGAGCAATGGCTGGGGACAGGAGTCAAGGGGTAGAGTACTTGCTTGCCCAGCACCAGCCTCTTAATCAAAACCACAGTACTGCCAAGGGATAAAATAAAGTATTAAAACTTAAGGAAACATGCAGATAATAGTATGATGGATAACATAGAGGTACACACCTGTAATCCCAACATTTGGGACACTAGGCAATAGAATTATGAAGTTAAGATCAGACTTGGCTACATGAGACTGCATCTTAAAGAATAACATAGAATAAAAAAACTATATTTGTAATAACTAGGGTGTAGCTCAAGTGTAAGTCAAGTAGTTTTGTACGTGCAAAGAACTGATACAATGCCCAAGAATTACATGCTTTGATAACTACAACGTTCAGTTTTCACTGCAAGATGCCCCTTGGCTGGAATCTCTCCTGAGGAAACCTACGGCAGTTGATTCACCTGTCTTCTTGGCTGGACTAAGGGTGTTGCTGGGCAAACAGTGTTTTGATCTTCATTCTAGGATCCCACTTACAACTTTTTTTAGTAGACTACCTAGAAATATCTCCCATCTCAGTAAGAGGGCCTTCTGGCTTTCAAGTGAAGTTATCTTTGATATCAATTAGGGCTCTCCTCCCCTTTGTCTGGAACTGCTCTGGTCCTGGGTGACATTGAGCAGCTTGTTCTGAGAAGAGTGGTAACTATTTTGCTAGTCACCTCTACCAACTGCCATCTGCTCCTCAAATTAGTCTTTGGTATGAGCCTGCTCGAGGGTAGAACCAGCCTGGGCTGGATTTGAACCATGATCCTCATATCTCAGCCACCTGAATAGCTAGGATTAAAGATGTGAGCCACTTACACCCAGCCATCATTTCTTTCTTCCAGGAAAATTTAGGGGGGTGGAAAAGCACAGCAGCACATACATTCAATAGCAAATGCCCCAGGGTGAACTAGATGCTCAGAACAAACCACTGACCTTCATATTGCCTTCGGTATCCAACAGGATGTTGTTGGACTTAAGGTCTCAGTGTGTGATTCTGTTCTGGTGTGGGTAGTGAACAGCACTTACAATTTGTGTGAAAAGCTTCTTGGTTTCATCCTCATATAGGCAGCAGGATATTCAGATCCACCCCAGGAGGTATCCCCTACCAGCAAGTTCCATGATGAGATACACATACTCTTCCTTCTCCATCCCCTGGTACAAACTGATGATGTGCTGTGCCAAACCGTATTAAAAATGTCCATCTCATTCTTTATCTGATGACTGGAGAACTCTCCCTTCAGGAGTATTTTAACTGCCACTTCCATGTGTGTGAGGCAAGGATGGGCCAGCTTCACTTGCCATTGGTACCATGGTCGATGAGCTCTTTCATCTGGTATTGTTTGATTATCTCCTCCTTCCAGGATCTGGAGGATTATTCTTTGTATTCGCTGTATTCTTCCATCCTTCTGAAATGATGGCAGGTAGCAAGTCTACCTAAAATTAACTAAATAAAATAATTAAAACCCCAGAAAAAGTAAAACGAAATACCAAAATCCAAATGACAACCCGCCCCCCCAGCCAAAAAAAATCATGAATTTAGCTTTGAGTCAATCCAGTGGGTCACCAATCAAGAGTTCCTAGAGATGTTAACATAGGTTGGAGCACATTGGCTTCCTATAAACTCTGCATGACCTCTCAAATGGAGCTATCACAGCCCGGCATTGTGACATCATAGAGGAAATGGACCAATCAGAGTCTGGGCCAGTGAGGTCAGAGAAAAAGTGGACCAATCATAGCTTGCCAGCATTGATACTTTATCCCATAGGTTTCAAAGACTGCTGCTAAGGACTCCATGTGGGCTCTAGGTTGCTCTGTTCATTATTATGCCTTTCCTGAAACTACTAGGAGATTGGTAAAAGTCCTCTGACTTCTAGAGGACCTCTGAGTCTCATAAATTGCTTCTATGGAGACACTATCCAAAAGCCTTCATTCTTGATGGACACATTATCCAATATCTTGTTCCAGCAATGACATGGCAAAAAGGCCTCCGTTCTTCTCAAGGACAGCTGTCATACAACTTGCTCCTGAGGGGACAAGTTTCAGGCTGGCTTTGAGCCACAATCTTCACAATTCACCTTCCTGAGTAGTTAGGATTATATACCTGAGGCATCGTTAGGTACTTAGCTCATCTCTCAAAGTTGAAGGAAGTATATATATATTTGTTAGAAAGGTTGGCATTAGATATGTCCTTTTAGCACCCTAAATTTGTTGCCTTTGCTATCCAATAGTTAATCTAGTGTCTGATGAGAAATTTGTCATAATATCACTGAAGATCACTTGTGTGTGATGAGTTCTGTTTCTGTGCTTTGGGTGGTTTTCTGTCTTTGACTGTTTAATTAGAATGTGTGTTAGTGTGGACCTGTGTAATTATGTTAATTGACTTCTTTAAGCTGCTAGAATCCTGCATAGAAGGGTTCATGCTTTCAATCAAATTTGGGAAGGTTTTGGTCATTATTCCTTCAAATATTATGTATTTCTTTTTTCTCCCTGTATATATATACGTTGTATATATGTATACATTATGCATTATACATTATACATACATTACATATTCACATTGTATATTTGAATATCCATATATATACCTATATATTTATATTACCAATACATTTATATACATATATTTTTTCACATAACACTTTTGTGATTGTTTATGGTAGGAAATCTAGATTGATTCCAGCTACTCCATCAGAGTTAGAGTTAGTTTTCCTTTTTATTTCTTGGTGAAAATATGCATTTCTTGGCAAGGATATTGAAACCAGTACAAATCAGAGCTAGCCTAGAGTTCTCTCTCTGTCTCTCTGTCTCTGTGTCTCTCTGTCTCTCTCACTGTCTCTCTCTCTGTCTCTCTGTCTCTCTCTCTCTGATTTGCTGCCTCCGTCAGGTCTCTGTGCACAGGGCCATTGTTTACCAAGTTTTTCTAGTGTGTCCTGGGCTCTTCTAGTTTGTGCACTGTCATGTTCTGCTTTAAAGGCCACCATGCCTGCACCTGGAAGAGGAGCTGCTCCAAATAAGTCTGCAGGATGTGTCTATCTCTTTCTTGAGCCCCCATAGATACTGAGGTGGCCTTAGTAGGTGCCCATATGCTGACTGTGGGCGACTCAAGCACAGCCTCTTTTTTTACCCAAGTCAGAGGTCTGCGTTGGATCCTGGGGGCACTGCCTTGTTGGTGACTGTGCTAGGAGCAAGGCAGAGGGCTGCAGAAGCCTCACTGTGGCCTGACTTCTGGGGCCCAATAGATGCCAAAGTCTTCTCTCGGTTCTTTTCAGAATATGTAGGCAAGTTCAGGAAGCAGAAGCTGAGCTCAGGGGGCCCCTAAACACAGGGTGGGCAATGGAGCTGGAAGAAGCAGGGCTGTCCAGGTTGGCAGGGGACAGGTGATGAGCCTATATTAGTAATCTGCCAGCTTCCAAATGAAAAGTTAGTCTTGCTTGCTACCCAGAAATATCCCCCAGAGAGTCCCATGATGGTGACTGGTAAAATCCCAAAGACCAAAGTAGATATACCAGGAGCACTTGGTGCTCTTGGTGGGCAATTCAATGCTGGCACTGGCAGGGGGAGCTGCAGGTTCCCTAATACTGCAGGACCAGGGAAGCCAGAGCCCAAGCAGACACCAGGATTGTCCACTAGACAGGCTGGAAGGTGAAACCTTGTTGGATGGCTTTGCAGTCTTCAACGTGGGACACCTGAAGGCACAAGAAGCATCTTAGCATCTACTCAAACAGCAGCTTTCCCAACTTGGACATGAGTGTTGAGCTCACCAGAGGATGCTGTGGTCAGTTTGGGTCTGGAAGGAGTGGCAGGCCTGCTGCTGGAGGGAGCAGATACCCCTTTCAAGGCTTCTGGGTGAAGGGGAGCCCCTGGAAATGGGCACATGGGAAGGCTGGTCTGTCTTCCCCAAAGAGAACACTTCCAGCTTGTTTGACTGTTTGCTTGGGTAGGGGGTCATCCCTTGGGATAGTGATATTAGGAGACATTGTTCATGAGATTATACCCAAATTAATCAAACCCCTGAGGGAGCAAAAGGGTAAGCATTGCTGAACTGCCCGTAGCAGCTGGGGTTGAGGTCTTGACTGCTTCTGTCTTGAATGACCCTGAGGTTTTGTCACCAGAGGACAAGTGACTGGATGCTTGCATGCAGCCCAATAATTTTAGGAAATTTATCAGAGATCCCTACTTGGCTTGCATGTCACTCAGCAGGACTAATACTGGGTGGGGAGTTTGGGCTGTAAAGCTGGCCATCACAGCTTGATCTTTTTGAAGGACTGAGGACACCTTCTGGCAGCTGTTGGAAATTTATGAGGTCTGGGTACATTATGTGAGTAGATGTGGTACTCTGAGCTTCAACCTTGGGTTGTTATGGGGCTGAGCCCTCCCTCCCTACTGTCCTGGTGCTCTCAGGAAGTGGGTTGGTGTCTAACAGGTAGTAAAGGGCAGTGTTTTTTACCCTCTGAGACTCACTGTGAAGGACTACTGTTGGCAGGGAGGATTGTGTCATGTGGAGGTCTATGTGTTCTTTGAGTAAGGAAATCTATACACCTCAGAGCACATCTTGGCTTTCTCTCTGAACATTTGGTTTCTTTGGAATACTAGTTTCTGAAAGGCCTAAGAGTTCGAAGGCTTCAGAGGCTTTCTTGATTTCCAGGTATGTCCAGGGCTTGTCCTTTTTCATCTTATACAGCTCTACCTTCCTCTCTTCGTCATGGTCTACTGAGCCTTTGGCTCTGGCATAAATGAGAAAAGACAGGCAGGACTGTCTTGTTGCTAAGCAAAAGCAGACAAGGCTGTCTTGTTGCATACTTTCATTTTATTCTCCAGTGTTGTAAATAAAACCATCTGATTGGACTTCAGGTGCTGCCCAGGATCAGTGCTCCATCCCTTTTCCCTACTCTTACCTCACAGCTTTTCCATTTAAATTTATTTTCATTTTCAATTTTTGTATTGGTGATTGAATCTAGGGCTTCAATGAGCTGAGCACTGTGATGTGAACCTATAAACTTTGTTTTTGGGGGAGGATGAGACTGCAAAAATTGTGTTTTCATGTCAACCCAGGCAGAATTCTGTGAGACCTCATGTGAACAGAAGAAGCTGTGCATAGTAGTGTTCACCTCTCATCCCAGCAGTGATGGGAGAGGAAAGTAGGAGGACTGAAATCCAGTTGCACACCTGAGCAGGAAATGAGACCCTGTCTCAAAAACAGAGCAAAAAATATACAGCTGTGGCTCAATATTAGAGTGTGTATCTAGAAAACATGAGGCCCTGAGTTCAAACCTCAGTACCATAAAAAAGAAGAGAACCAGTTATTTCTGAAAAGCTTATTAAAAGCAGTCTTTTTTAAAAAATGTGTTTTGATATTCAGGCTTGAACTCTGGGCATTGACATTTTCCCTTTGCGAAATTTTCACATAAGATTAAACTTCGTTTTTTTGTGATACAGGTCGAAACAGTGTAACAATAAGTTGTACAAAACACTAAGTTGAAAATGAACTTTACAACTTTGGTGGGGGAGGAGGTTGGGGAGGGTAGTTGTGGATGTGAGAGCAAAGTAATGGTAGGGGGAAAACAAAGGAGGAAGCAACAATGATCTATAGGAAATGCACTCAGTACCTTGCTCATATAAATGTAACTCTTATGTCAAGCATTTTTACAGTAAAAAGCATATTTAAAAAAACTTAACTTTCTGATGGAGGCATAGAATTCCATTGTGTATATATACCACATTTTCTTGATCCATTCATCTACTGAGGGGCATCTGGTTTGGTTCCATATCTTAGCTATGGTAAATAATGCTGCAATAAACATAGTTGTGCTGGTAGCTTTAGTGTGGTCTTGTTTGTAAACATTTGGGTAAATGCCCAAAAGTGGGATTGCTGGATCATAGCGGAGATCTATGTGAAGTCTTTTGAGGAACCTCCATACTGCTTTCCAAAGTGGTTGAACAAGTTTACATTCCCACCAACAATGAAGTAAGGTTCCTTTCTGTCCACATCCCCTCCAGCATCTGTTGTTGTTAGAGTTCTTGATTTTTGCTGTTCTAACTATATGTTTCTAACGCATTTATAAGATTATTTCTTTGTTGCTTTGTATGTCCCTCCCCCACAGTGTAACCCCCGCTTTCACTATATTTGATGTCAGTATAACATGTGGAGGAGATGGGGACAAACAAGTCGTTTAAGGATTCAGGTGGACCTGTTGCAACAATGAGAAGTACAAAATGTCATGTCAAAACCAGCTTTACAATGTCGGTGTGGGGGGGAGGGGGGTATAATTGGGTGGGGGGAGGGGGGAGGCTGGGAAGGGAAGTGAAGGGTAAACAAAGGAGGAGGCTGCAATGCTTGGTAAGAAATGTATGCATTATCTTGCCCATGTAATTGTAGCCCCTCTGTACAGTATGTTCTCAAATAAAATAAAATAATATTAAATAAAAAACTTAACTTATACTATTGAGCCACAGCTCCACTTCTAGCTTTGTGTGTGTGTGTGTGTGTGTGTGTGTGTGTGTGTGTGTGTGTGTGTGTGTGTGTGTGTGTGCCAGTATTAGACTTGAACTCCAAGAATGGGCACTGTCCTTGAGCTCTTTTGTTCAAGGATAGTATTGTACCGCTTGGCTCACCACTCTCCTACTGGCTTTTTGTGGTGAATGAGATAAAAGTTTTGTGGACTCTTCTTGCCCCAGAAAGGTTTGAACCGAGATTCTCTGCTCTCTAATTCCTAAATGACTAGGGTTATGGGTGTGAATCATCAGTATATGGTAGGAGAAGGGTTCTTAAGCAGAAATAATGTGGATTGCTGGCCTTCTGCAATTTGGTGGCATGCTTTCTTTTTTAGAAAGGAACTCCTTTACTGGGAGGGCAGCAATTACTCTAGAAGCTAGGAAGGCAGAGGAAATTCAATCCCCTATCTCCAGAGGCAGGACCTTTGGCATGATGGTTGTAAGAACATCATGTTCTTTATCAGAGTAGATATCTATACTAGCCTGAAGTTAACACTGTTTTCTTCATCAGCTTTGTCTTGGTTGCATTAAATAAGAAAATTACTTGATAACTCTCACCAAAATTTATCAGATAGAGGGGGAAATGAAGCTTTAAAGTGAGGCATTAGACACTACACGACTATACCGGAAGGGGCAAGGAGAAATGAGAGTTCATAAATACTGATTTTTATTTAAATAAAATAGGGAGAAAACATGAATATATGTCAGTACTGGACAAGTGTGCTCAAAGATTTCTAATAAACTAGCATTAAGGA
Source organism: Dipodomys merriami (assembly GCF_024711535.1). Taxonomy (NCBI): domain Eukaryota; kingdom Metazoa; phylum Chordata; class Mammalia; order Rodentia; family Heteromyidae; genus Dipodomys; species Dipodomys merriami. Next base: position 55,419 of record NW_027206120.1, read on the forward strand.
AGTATTTTTATGATGCAGGACTGCTCATACTACCTGTGTAGTTTCTCTAATCCCTTCACTGTCCTCCCAAGCAAAGACACTGGCCCTCCAGCTCAGATCAGAGGATCTAAGACAATATCTATCTACTACTGGGCAGTGGAAGACCAGTCAAACAGCTGGTGAAGTGGGACAAGATGCTCTGCTCCTGTTTCCATCAAATTCTAGACTTTGCTGTATAGAATTCATAGATCAGGGGGAATGCTTGAGAATACCGCTGGACCTACGTGTGTGTGTGTGTGTGTGTGTGTGTGTGTGTGTGTGTGTGTGTGTGTGTGTGTGTGTGTGTGTGGTGTGTGTGTATGATAGTACTCATATGCCAGCATGGGGCTTCTTTTTGGGTCTCACAGGTAGAGTTAACTCCTTCTCCAAGTCTGTTGAAAAGATTTGTCTGTCACTGACTGATATGCAGCAGAGGAGGAAATGATCCCTGAATTCTCCACTGGTAGAACAGATGGGTCCTTCTATGTGCTCTGATTTATACTAATGCTAGTGCTAATACTAACCCATGACTGGGAATATCAGCATGCACTTTTTGTGCATTTTGGCACTAGTTTTTTTTCACATGGGTTAAGCAAAAATTCTCATCAGAATATCGTGACATAGTGTTAAGTATAACATGCTGTATACACACCCCCATATTTGGCAGCAGTCTTCATTATGTAAAGTGTACCATGAACTGTAGAGAAGTTCAATGAATGCTTCTCATGAACAAGATCCTTGGAGCACCTTGGAGCCAGCACCTTGGAGGAGGGACTCACAGGAGCTTGGCTAACAAGTTGGAGACACGATGATGTAGATCCTGTGCCATTGTTGGCTACCTGCCTGATCTGGAGGGACCAGGGATTTGCTACCCTAGCACTGTCCCCCATGGCCTGGCCTGGCCTGGCCTGGCCCCACCCCAACCCCACCTAATCTTTGGCACAGGAAGAACAGTTTTGTCCTTTTGGCCACACATTCATCTGACACAGAAGGTTGCTCCATAGAATTTCCAGAGGACACCAGGAAGATATTTAGAAGATACATTAACTGGGGTCAAAAGGGCAAAGACTTACTGTAGGTCTCACATTCGGTTAATAGTGGGGTTTATTGACTACCTGATCTATCCCCGAGGCAGTGGAGCCTCTGATCTAGGATTCTCACAATGCTCACTTAGAAAAATAATCTAGTAGATTCAAAAACACAGAAACAATTTTAAAAATCTATATGTAATATTATTTTTTATTCTTGAATTACTAAAACGCATGCAGAATCTGTCAATTCAAGAAGCACAAAATGGCAGATGGTGTGAGCTTGGCCCCTGACCCTCTACTGTGGCTCTCTTGCTCCAACCTGGTGTGACCACTGCTACTAGTTAGTTATGAATTCCTGCATCTAAACTAAATGTTCACAAAAGGAGACATTGTCCACAGCTACCAAAGGTCCACCAAACTGCAAGCTTAGAACAAGGCCAAATTTCCTTTCACACTATAGAGATTCAAACTTCTACACTCAGGTTCACAGCCCTGAGCTAAGTCTGTGCTGGAACCACATGACTGAAAGTGATAGCTTATAATTCACCAAGGAAGAAGTCTTCAATAGCTGGAAGTCTGCCCTCTGCCTTTCCCAATAGGTCACAGTATTAGATATAAGAACTAAGCAGTTACACAAGCCTTTCAGAGATTACTAGACATTAGGGTTTTACTTTTGTAATGCCAAGTTTTGCTTCAGATCAAATATTGGGCCTGCACAACAGCAGCAGCTCAAGTGGAAGTGATGTCCAGAACTTGTGTAAATGTCTCAGACCATTTGAATTTTTTTTTACTGAATTGTCTTTTTTCCTACAATCCACACCTGTGGCCTAATGGGGGCTTTCTTACAGCTAGCTGACAGAAGACACAACACTGGATCTAGTTTACACCTAGTTCTGCAGACTTGTTCTGGAATATGGATGGCTGCTGCAGTCTTAGATTTACAAGTCCCCTTTCTATTCCCCTCTTTTTCCCCACACTCTTTGTCCTTCAGTGAACAATTCAAATGTAATTTGTTGAAAAAGAATCTTGGAAAATTGTCTTAACATTAAACAGTAGTGTCCACCTTTCAAGTCTGCCAATATTGTTAACACAGCTGGAGAATAAGCAAGATAAAAAGTAAATGCACATACAAATACATACACCGACACCAAAACCTACAACACATAGACACACACATACACAGAGACACACACAAAAACCACAGGACATATAAGCCTTGTTCTGTTAATAATTTAAACAGACAAAAATATGTGATGCAGTTAGGTAATCCCTAGGGTGGGTGCACATATGTGAGCGTGCATTTGCGCGCGCACACACACACACACACACACACACACACACACACACACACACACACACACTGCCAATCCTGGAGCTTGAACACAGGACATGTGTGATGTCCCTGAGATTTTGTAATGAAAGCTATCACTTTACACATTTGTACCACAGCTCTACTTTGGCTTTTTGGTGGCCAATTGGAGATAAGAAACACATGGACTTTTCTGTCCAAGTTGACTTCAAACCACAATACTCACATGTCAGCCTCCAGACTGGTTGAACAATTTATATTCTTACTAACAGTGATAGAATTCCCTTTTGGCCACATCCATGACATCATTTGTTGCTAATCATTAAAAAAAATTTATTAGCCTTCCTTACTGGGGTGAGGTGGAATTACAGTATTGTTTTGGTTTGCTTTACCTTTATGTTCAGATTTTTTGAACATTTCTTCATGTATTTTTGTCCTTTCTTACTTCTTCTGAGAAGTTTTATTTTAGGTCATTACTCCATTTAGTAATTGGGGTGTTATTTGAGGGTTTCTTTGGAGCCAATTTTTTGTGCTCTATGTATATTTTTTCTATTAGGCCCTTGTCTGATGCAAGCTCATAAAATTCTTCTCCCATTCTATGGGTTTTCTATTTAGCTTGTTATGTCCTTTACCAGGTAGACAAGTTTAAGTTTCATGCAATCCTATTTATCTAGTCTTTCTTTGATTTGTCGTAATTCTGGATCTTCACTTAGAAAGTTTGGACCTGTGTTCTAGGAGCCATGGTGTTTCGCCTGCCACTTCTTGTAATCATTTCATGGTGTCTGGCCTTATATTGATGGCTTGGGATATGTGGACAGCATTAATTTGATCTGCCTACTCTTCCTTGGTTCAAAGAGACTGCAAAGTGGTACCCTTTCTTAGTAAGTTGAGGTGGTTCCTGGTGGTTTGGAAGGAGGATGGCTTCCCAGAAGCGTGAATATGGAAATCATAAGTGGTAAGCTAAGGCATTATTATTTTAATTACATATTTATTTGTAAGTACATTGAATCCTGATCAATGACACTTTTCTCATTATCTCCCCCATCCCTGAAACTCAATTTCTTCCCCTCAATTTTCCTGGTTTCATTGGATGTGCATTGACAAATATGAATTCTTTCACCTACTCCTACTTTTGAATTTTCAGTTTCTTCATATTCATTTTCTTGTACTGTTAGTTTTTTCCAAAGAATTACACAATTTAAAGTCTTTCTTACATATACTGTACTTTGTGCAATATGTTTATGTATATATGCACAAAACCTTGTATGTGTTTACTTGTATATTTAAAAAGTAGACCTATCTTCCACATGTGAGAGAAAACATGCATCCTGATTTCACAAAAATTTTTCCAGGTCTATTCACTACTTTACAAATGATGTAAAAATCTAATTGAAGAGCAAAAGTCCTCTGTGTATATATACCAAATTTTCTTAATCTATTCATTTGTTGAAGGCATTTGTGCTATATCTATACCTTGACAATGAACTGTTATATGGGTGGCCTTCCTTTACCCTGATTTGTAGTCTTTTGGGTAAATGCCCAACACTGGTAGTTTTAGACCACAAGGTAGTCCTAGTTTGTTTGTTTTTTTAGTGTGGTTCAACAAGTTCACATTCCCACCAGCCCTGTTTGATGTTCCTTTGCCTGCACATCTGTGACAGCATCTATTGTATTTTTCTTGTGTGTATTGTTGGTAATGATCATTCTAAATTGAGATGGAATCTCAAGTGTTTTGATTTGCATTTCCTTTATGGCCAGAGAGTTTAAAGATTTCTTTATATGATTACTGGCCAATTTTATGTTTTCTGAGAAGTCTCTACTTATCTTGTTTGCCCATTTGTTAATTGGGTGGTTAATTCTTTGCTAGTATAATTTATTGAGCTCTTTGTATATCCTGATGTATAGCTGGTAAAGATCTCTCCTTCCTTGGGCTTTTATTAGCTTGCTAATGGTGTCCTTTGCCATGCAGAAACTTCTTAGTTTGGCACAATCCCATTTTTTAGTTCTCTCTTTGAGTCCAGGCATTATTGATAGGGAACTCTATATTCCTGTTCAGCAGGAGCCTAGGATAGCAAGGCTTATACTCTTGGAACACTCCTTTTTAGATTTCGATCCTAGTGATGGACAGGTATGGTTGCCCTCATTTTACAGGGAGCAAGTTCAAAACCTAACATTTCCCTGATTCTTTAAGCCACATATCTAGTCAAATGACAGTATAGAAAATAGATTATTGTATAGTCTCAAGATAGGTTATCCTAGTGGCCTTCTTATTTTCACATTTCTTCCTTACCTCTGTACGTCTGGTGTACAATATGATGGTTACTGACCACATGGAGTTCCTAAGCACTGTAACTTGCAGTTTGTTGTATTGGTTTTGCTGTAAAGACAATGAGAACCCTGGAGTTGGAACACTACATAAAAAGCAATTGGAGGAGCTACTTTTATGTTTGCTTTTCCAGTCCTGGGGCTTAAACTCAGGGCTTGGACACTGTACCTGGGGGTCTTTTGCTCAAGGCTAACCAGCACTCTACCACTTAAGCCACAGCATTACTTCCAGTTTTCTGTTTAAGTGGCACTGAGGAATCAAACTCAGGCCTTCATAAATGTTAGGCAAGCACACTACCTCTAAGCCACATTCCAATCCCTTGGGTTATCTTTTAAATGCCAATTTTATCATGAGTTTCCTACTGTCTTGCTCATTCTGGCTTTGTACTGTGATCCTCAGATCTCAGCTTCCTGAATACCTAGGATTACAAGCATGAGTTACTGGGGGCAAAAGGTGATTTTTAACCTACTTTTAATTTTACTCATTGATGGAAGAGCTGATTAGGTAACACGAAGTAAGGAGAAAGGCAGAGGCAAAAGCAAAAGTAGTGGATACTAGAAAAGGAAAGAAAAGTAGTACAAAAATTGGCAAAATGAAGTAAAAGTTGCAATTTAGTTAACAGCAGAAGACCAATGTTCCTTTTTTATTTTACAAACATACATTGGTTACATACTGGTACATTCTATTAACAGTAGTAGAATGGGGGACACACTTAAGCTCTCAGCATCCTTATTTACATTTTATTATGAGGCCAACGCAGGAACAGTCTCATTTCAGGGAGGGAAAGAGAAAGTCAGGGTTCATAGAAATAACCAGTATTCAGAAAATTAAACTTCGGGACATAAGATGGTAGCATACTTAAATAAAAACTATCATTAAGAAAAAGATAAGGAGGCTGGGAATGTGGATTAGTGAGAGAGTGTTTGCCTATCATGCAAGAAGCCCTGGGTTCGATTCCTCAGTAGCACATACACAGAAAAAGCCAGAATTGATGCACTTTCTCAAGTAGAAGAGTGCTCGAGACAGTGCCCAGGCCTTGAGTTCAACCCCAGAACTGGCAAAGAGATAGCTAGCTTGCTACATAGGTAGCTAGGTTGGTAGGTAGGTAGGTAGGTAGATAGATAGATAGATAGATAGATAGATAGATAGATAGATAGATAGATAGATAGATAGATAGATAGATAGATAGATAGATAGATAGATAGATAGATAGATAGATAGATAGATAGATAGATAGATAGATAGATAGATAGATAGATAGAAAGATGATAGATGAATCTGGTCTTGTATGTCAGGAGGAAAGAAGTCATGAGTCCTTCTGCAGTGTGACAGGCCACCAGCATCACCTTCACACAACCACAGAGCAGGAAGACTATCTCTGTCCCACTTCTCAAGCAGCTGAAGGCCCTAGAGCCAAGAGGGCCAAGACAGGTTCTAACTCAGGTGATTGGAGACAGTAGAGAAAGGGCCCTGCCTCTTCTTGGACTGGAGATTTGCATTAATGATGTGGAAAATGAAGGAAGGAGAATGGACTGGCAGAGGTAGAAGGGCCTTCAGATGGAGAGTCAAAAACCCACCCCCTAAGAACAGAGAGCAGGGTTTTTCTACTCTTTTTCTCCCTGCTCCCTCACTGAACTGGCTCTCTATTGTTAACCTAAAGATAGCCTGAGACTCCCTTCACCTGAGGGAGGAAGGTTAATTAGTCATTGTTTGTAGAAGCTGAGAAAAGCCTGACCCTAACAAATGTTTGAGGTTTCCCCCCATTGCTGGCTTTGCCTAGAATGAATGAAGTGGATTTGCAGCTCACTTCCCTGTTGAGTGTGTACATTTTGCCTCCTAATTCTGCAGGCCTTGGTCTCTTCACCTAGCCTGGCTTTTGCAACTATTTGCTGTCCTTCAAATACAGTGTTAAAATGGGAAACACAGGAAGCTCTTGAACATCTGACCTTTCAGAAGTGGAAATCAGAGTGTCATAGACTTTCCAGCTCTGGCTGGATTCACCCTGTGAGCCTCAGACCTCAGCCTCCTGAGCTAGGGTGGCGGGCGTGAGCTACTGGTGCTCTGCTAGGTTCACAATTGTAATGATACTGACAATACAAGTCAACTCCTTATCACAAAGGGCTTAGGGAGCATTTAAGCCTTTCAACATTGGACCTTTCAGAACCCTGTAGGACACAAGGTTATAATGGTAGAGTTTGAGAGGCTGGGCATATGGATCTGCTACACTTGAACCTTGAGCTCTGACTCCAATTCTGGTGTACATTAGCATTCATTTTCCAGAAAATGTTCTTATAATTAGCAAATAGGAAAAATACTTTGATTAACCCTCACTCTTTTTCCAGTTGAGTGTCTCAAACTGAAGCCTGGGCACTGTCCCTGAGCCCTTCAGCTGAAGGTAAACACTCTACCACTTGAGCCACAGGACCACATGGAGTCTTTTGGTCATTCAGTGGAGGTAAGAGTTTGACAGGCTTTCCTTCCCTAGGCTGTCTTTGAACTGTGGTCTTCAGATCTCAGCCTCCTGTGAAGCTCGGGTTCTAGGTGTCAGCCAATGGCATCTGGCCTATTGTTTTTTGCCAGTCCTGGGGCTTGAATTAGGGCCTTGGTACTGTCTCTGAGCTTCTTTTTCTCAAGCCTTAATGCTCTACCACTTGAGCCACTCCACAGTTCCTGTCTTTTACTGAGTATGTGGCACTGAGGATTCAAACCCTGGCATTCATGCATGCTGAGCAAGCTTTCTACCACTAAGCCACATTCTCAGCCCCACCCTTACAATTTTATCCCTCAACTTGCCTATCCTCAAGAAAAGGCTTCTGAGTATAAATCATCTAAAGAAATCCCTATAGAAAGTTGTCCAAAGATAAATAAGACAAAGCTCATACTTGGGAGAGACTAAACATGTGAAGACTGTGACAAATGCCTCCATTTAATTATGTATCATGTTTCAACAGTTAATAAAATATTAATGAAAAATGAATCAATGTCCTAAATTATTGCTTATGATTTTAAAATATATGTACAATGCATAATAAATATTATGTGTATAATAATACTAAATACAATATACAATAAAATGAATAAAATAAAAATAAAATAAATACAAAATTAGTAATAATCATAATGTATAAAAAACATGCATATGTACATATATATCATATATTACACATGTATATAAATATTTTTTCCATTGCAGGGCCTTAATACAGGCCCTGGTAACTCTAGCTTGAATTTCTTTTCCTCAGGTACGGTGAGCTTCCCCTTCACAAATGGTGTAAAAGAGATACCCGGACGGTGAGCTCAAATCCCATCAATGGCAGAAATACAGGCCTCAGTTCCAAGACAGTGACTTAAATTTTGTAATGGAAGCAGTTATGTTTATTCAGTTCCACGCTGAATATTAAAAAATGTCAGTATAGAATTTTGTACAACTATTCAGACATCCGTCCCTTACCCCAAAAGCGCTTCTTTGAGCACTACATTACTTTTGTAAGTTTTTTTTGTAGAAATGTTGTACAGAGGGGTTACAGTTACATGAGCAAAGTAATGAGTACATTTCCTATTGAGCATTGTTGCCTTCCCCTTTGCTCTCCCCCTACCATCCCTCCCTTTCCATCTCCACATCTACCTCTCCCTGCTGAGCTCATTGACTTAATTAATTTTTCGCTTGTCATGGGGTTTGAACTCAAGTAGTGGCAACTCTGCACCTTCCCTCACATTGTTTCGGATTTATCAAGACCCTGAGTTCAAATCCCAGGCTCGGCGGGGCTGGGGAGGTGGGTCAGTGGTAGAGCGCTTGCCTTGCATGCATGAGGCCCTGGGTTCGATTCCCCAGCACCACATAAGCAAAAAGAAAAAAGCCGGAAGTGGTGCTTTGGCTCAAGTGGTAGAGCGCTAGAGTTCAGGCCCCACGACCGGACCCCCCCAAAAAAAATCCCAGGCTCGGAAGAAAAACTGGCAGAAACTCCAAACCCAGGATCTTTATTTTTTTTAATTTAGTAAATTAATTAATTAATTTTGCCAACCATAGGGCCTGAGCTCAGGTCGTAGCAACTCTGCCTCAGCTGCGATCTCCGTAGACTGGGGTGCAGCCTCTGGACCCATAGCAGATCCTGGGATCCTAAGCCCAGAGGGCTTGGAGGAAGAAAAAAAAGTGGGACAGCACAAAAAATGGTGAGCTTTAGAGGGCTGGGGAGTTTTACGATTTTTTTCTTTGCACGGTGACCATCCTGGGTCTGTATGACACGGTTGCAAAGTGGACCTGACCTCCCATTGCTGATGGCTGGCAGACTATCAGGGAAGCCATAAGCCAACAATGTCAACATAGGCCCTGGGTTCAAATTCTGGTCCTGACAACTACCAATGGCAGGAGATCACAAGAGACTCATACCTATGCATAAGAATACTGATTGAAAGAGTAGTTCGTGCATTTGTCTAGTCTAAAAGTAGATGCAATAATCCTAGGATGCTGATTGACCTTAATTAATAGTTTATTAAGCATGAAAAGAATAATATTTCAATGGCGATATAATCAATACCGAAGAGTTGGTAGGAAGGTAGTAGATGTCATTCAATCATAGACATTTCTGGCACTTTTTACCAACATATATTTATTTGTATACCACCGTCTGCCTATCTCAGCACATAGGAACCAACTGACAGCTTCATTGGCTAGAGGCTGCTGTGCTCACACTCACCCATTCATGAATTGGGCCTTCTAGGCCCTGAGTTCAGATCCCAGCACTGCCAAAAATTTAATCTTGGATTAAGAGACCGAGTGTGACACATGATTTCCTTTTGTGGGAGAGTCCTGGGTGTCAGGCATGATGGAGAACACATCTACAAATCTAGTTGCTATGTGACAGGATGTAAACAAAGTAATAAATGGTATAGGTGCCATCAAGTCAATAAAATAAACAATTTATAAATGAATAAAACAAGAAATAAAATGAATAACCACACCAAACACGATATGGACTGAACATCTGTATGGAAGTATAAATCGTACCACACCAAACATGATATGTACTGAATATCAGTATGGAAGTATAAATCCTACCTTTAAAATGTATATAAGAAGTAGGTTTTCCACGCCTGAGGCTTGAATTCAGCCCCTCTATGAGTAGGCAATGGCGGGAAATCCTGAGAAATTGTTTCTGGACCAGAAAGAGTCATGGAATGCGATCGAGCTCATCCTTGAATGAGTATTTCATGCAGGATGTGAGTAGAAAATGATAGGCAGAACTCATGTGGTATTGATTATTTGTAAAGAAGTGTCGATTAAGCGTGACAATAATCATCACATTCACGACATGGAAGCATCTGGAAAGATCCAAGAATCAGTAGACACATGGTAGATTTTCCATCAGAGGTCACCGTCTCCCCTGCTCGATACAAATATGTACTTATTTGCATACTACCTTCAGCTTATGAATGGATGACGGCTGTGTGCTGACCCCTCACCCCCACACCTGGGGGCTCCATCTCAGGTCCTGGGAATGGCTTTGCTCCTTAGTGATTCACAGGCTGGTGTGCTCACATGGACCCATTTGCCAATTGGGCCTGCTAAGCCCCAAGATCAGATCCCAGCACTGCCAAAAGATTCATCCTGATGTCAGAAGCCAATTGTTGCACCTGTTTTCCTTTCCTGTGCAAGTCCTGGTTCTCAGCTGGGATGGAGAATGCATGGGACACCCTGTGGCCATGAGAATAGATTGTCATCCATGTCAGCCCAGTTATATCTGTCATCATATACTCAAGAAAATATGCAATACATCAATGAATAGCCTTCAAAATAGAATAACTACATGAAATGCACAATGCAGTGTCGCTACCACCTCGACCAGCAAGGAAGACGCGACACCGGACTCTTCTCTCTGCAGTTTATTCAGAACCTTTGAGTAATCTTCTGACCCCAACCCCGGGGAGAATTCCCCATAGCCTTAAGTACCCACTGGGTAGCCAATCCTGATACGCCACGTGGGAACCACCAATAGGTTCAGGTGCACAGAAGCAAGCCAGATTCTTTGCCTTAGCCATATAAGGTGTTGTTTACCACGAGAGCACTCGCCATCGGGAAGGCGGAGGGCGGAAGCCGGCGCCATCTTCCAGGTGCGGCCTCTGGCAGCTCTCTACAGTTCCCCCTTTTTTGTTTAAAGAACACAGATGAGAACAGAGGTCTGATCCCGGTTGTACAATGCAAGGACTGCATACAAGCCTTCTCCCAGAGGGTACCTTCTCTAGGGATGACTCAGCCTGTCCATTGATTCGTTTTTCACAAGGACGGGAAAAGGCGAATCGAACCCGTGTGCAATCAAACATGCTCTCCTCAAGGGCAAAACTCATGCCTCTCGACTGCAGTACTTTGGCTTTGCAATCTGTGTTCATTGTTTTAGGGTGGCAAGCCACGCTTGGGGGGACTGACCTGCTCCAATGACTGTAAAGGCTTGGGTAATCATGGCTGCACTGCGATGCTGAGAACCTCTAATTTGGCAAATGCACCACAGTCATACCAAGGAGGCTAACACCAGAAGGCCTGTCAGGGCTCCTAAACCCGCCCATTCCTTAAGATGATTCATAGCAGTGGAGATCCATGAAGATAACCCTTCCGCCATTCTGGCATCCACTCAGGTCAAGTTCACCATGACGATGGCAACCCTGAGCTGTTCCATCAGGCTGTCAAACTCCCCAGTTCAATTACCTAAAAGATAACTAGACAACTGTTTAGACAAATTTGCAGCGTTTTTTAAATAGGTTTTTTCCTGGGCCTGAACTCTGGGCCTGGGCATTGTCCCTCAGCTCTTCAGCTCAAGGCCAGCGCTCTACCACTTGAGCTACAGCGCCACTTCCGGCTTTTTTCTCTTCTTTTTGCTTATATGGTACTGGGGAATCTAACCCAGGGCCTCATGAATGCAGAGGAAGTGCTCTACCACTGAGCCACCTTCCCAGCCCCTCTCCTTAAGATGATTGGGTCATAGCATTAGGAGCATCCTCAGGCACAGGCACCCAACGAGGCATGCGGGTAACTAAAGCATATTTAAACTTTGAGGCATTCCAGCATTGGTTTACTGCACGAGGTAAGTTCTTCCATACTCACAATGAACAAAAATGGGGGATACACGCACACAGAGGTAGGCCTGTGAGTAATAGAAGATTTAGGTTTAACACTTTGGCCGCCGCAACCCGTAGCAGTTGCCACAACACCAGTCACGGTACCAGAACCCGAAGAGGCTGTAATCAAGGAAACAGTTATGCATCATGTCGTATGGGCATCGGTCTCGGGAACACAGACAGGGTTCCCCATCTTGGTACTGGTCTTCCCAGTTGCACCATCGCAAGGATGAGCAGGAGGACCATCACCCCCCGCATCTCGTGCCTCTTCACACTGGGCTTTTCTAGTGAGGCGTTCAGGCACCCACACCGGATCTTGTTGGTCCTGAGGAAAAACACAAACAGAGCCTCGTGCCCATGTCAGTACGGGATCGGGCCCACGCCAGAGCCCTGTCAAGACATCCTTCCATTTTACCATCCCTTTTGCTGGGCCATAAGGTTCATTATGTCTATCTGCTGCGGATTGACTCTGAGCATCCAAATTTAAAAAATTAATAGTAAATAAAGCAAGAGAAAGTCTTTCCTTTGGGGTACGGCCATGGCCAATTCCCCCCTTTTGTTTTTGTAGGCACTCTTTTATCGTGCGGTGAGCACGTTCCACAATGCCTTGGCCTTGGGGATTGTAGGGCAAACCATGTATAAGTTGCACCTCCATTTGATGACAAAAGGAGGCAAACTGTTGTCCTGTGTACGCAGGTCCATTGTCAGTCTTAAGTTGATAAGGTTTTCCCCAGGCTGCCCAGGCCTCCAAACAATGGACAATAACATTGCGTGCCTTTTCTCCAGCCGAGGGCGTGGCATGTATAACACCTGAACAGGTGTCCACAGACACATGTACATATTTTTGGTGTCCAAACTCAGAGATGTGAGTCACATCCATCTGCCAAACTTTTAGCGGGAGCAAACCCCGGGGATTAACCCCAACACTAGGCGGATGCTGATAAATTACACATCGAGGACAGTCTAATATCACCTGTCTCGCATCGGCTCGAGAAATTTGAAATTTTTGTTGTAGTGCTTTTGCATTAACATGAAATGTTTTATGAAAGGTTTTGGCTCTGTCTAAGACAGAGCTAATAAATACCCATTCTTGTCTGGTCCATTGATCCACTACATCATTTCCTTTGCCCAGGGGTCCTGGCAGGCCCGTATGAGCCCGAATATGCAAGGGATAAAAGCATGATTTTCTCTGCCAAATCAACTGTTGTAATTGTTGAAACAATGGACCAACCGGACTGGAACTCTTAATAGGTCCAGCAACCTCTAAAACCTTGAGAGCATTAATAACATAAGCAGAATCAGATATTAAATTAAAAGAAAACGGGCATGCTTCAAAAACTTTTATAACAATTTTCAACTCTACCATCTGAGGAGCACCGGGCTGAAACTGGTGTTGTACCGGTCGTTGTGCCTCAACCATGTATACACCACATCCCGTTCTTGAGCCATCAGTAAATACATTAGGGGCACTTACAATAGGTTGAGAAGTCGTTACCTTAGGAAAGATAATTGGGTGTTCCTTGAAAAACCCCAAAAGGGGATGTTTTGGAAAGTGGTTGTCTATTTGTCAAGTAAAGCTACATTGTAAAATAGCCCAATCATCTATAGTAGCACACAAAGTTTGAACTTGATGGCTGGTGTAAGGAACTATAATGGTAGACGGGGCAATTCCAAAATACTGTAAGCATTGTTGAATTCCAGAGAGTGCAACACCAGCCACAGCAGTAGGGTAATATTCAATGGACTTGGTCGGTGATATTTTCGGGTGAATCCAAAACAACGGGCCTTCTTGCCACAACAACCCAGTAGGTTGAGACAAGGTAGGGAGTATACACAGGGTAATACTCTTGTCTTCCTGTATTCTCTGTAAGCAGGCATTTTGTAATCTCTTTTCTATCTTATGTAAAGTCTCTCTTGCCTCTTTGGTTAACTGTCTAGGAGAATCCAAAGCAGAGTCTCCTTGTAATATAGCATAAAGGGGTCTCAACTCATAATTTGGTAGCTTTAAATAGCTTCTAACCCAATTAATATCTCCTAACAATTTTTGAAAATCATTTAAGGTTTTTAGATTATCTTTTCTCAACTCTACCTTTTGTGGAGTAACGCAATTTTTACATATTTTCGCTCCTAAGTAATCTATAACCTGTACCTGCTGTACCTTTTCAGGAGCTATAAACAGTCCTCTGTACTTTAGCATCTCAATCAAATCCACATACGCCTTTTCCAGCATATGTTTACTCTTTGCTGTTAGTAAAATATCATCCATATAATGAATGCATCTTAATTTGGGATATTTTTGTCTAAGAGGGGCAAGAGTTTCATCCACATAAAGTTGGCACATAGTAGGACTATTGGCCATCCCCTGAGGCAAAACTACCCACTCATATCTTTTATCTGGCTCCTCATGATTGCAGGAGGGAATAGTAAAAGCAAACCTCACACTGTCTTGATCATGTAGGGGAATGGAAAAAAAACAATCCTTTATATCAATCACAATAATGGGCCAAAAGGCCGGCAGGGAAGAAAGCAAAGGTAGGCCTCGTTGTACGGGGCCCATAATTTGCATCTGGTTATTGATGGCTCGTAAATCGTGTAACAAACGCCATTTTCCAGACTTCTTTTTAATAACAAAAATGGGTGTATTCCACGGGGATACTGATGGTTTAATGTGTCCTTGGGTTAACTGTTCCTGTACTAATGTCCTGGCAGCAGTTAATTTTTCAGAGGAAAGTGGCCACTGAGGCACCCACACCGGCTCCTCCGTTTTCCAGGATATGGGGATCCCTCCCCCAGTGGCCCCTAGGAAAAACCCAAGCCCTGCCTGTGGTTTCTCTGGTACACTTTAATAGGCTCCTTGTTCCCTCGTAGAAATTTACCTAGTCCAAAACTGGGGTGATAACCCATACGCACCATCATGTCCTGTGATGCAGGGGAATAGTCATTACTTAATTTAAATCCCATTTCTTTCATAAGGTCTCTGCCCCATAAGGAAACCGGGAGCTCTAACACATAAGGCTGTATTATACCGGAATGTCCTTCTTCATCACTCCAGTGCAGCTGTCTCGCACTCATGTCAGGGGCCTTAGCATATCCCAGACCTTGTAAGGTTTGGGAGGACGCTTGTACAGGCCATCCTGATGGCCAATCTTTTCTGGCAATAATGCTCCTGTATGCCTCAGTATCCAAAAGGCCCAAAACTTTCTTATTATCAACATTGAGTTCAAGAACTGGTCTTTGGTCCAAATCAAGAGACAGGAATGTTAAGTCTGTTCCCGTGGATCCAAAACCCCCTTTTCCTCTTAGCTTGGGCTGAGCCGCAAAATGGTCATGTAAACTGGGTAAAATCAAAAGCTGAGCAATTCTATCTCCTGGGGAGATGGCTAAAATTCCTTTAGGAGATTCAACCATAATCTTTACAATTCCAGTATAGTCTGGGTCAATCACACCAGGATGCACCTTAAGGCCCCGCAGAATTGTGGATGACCTCCCTATCCACAATCCCACCGTGCCAGGCTCAAGGGGTCCTTGGAAGTCTGTGTCAACTAACTGGACCCCCATTCGGGGAGTTAATACGAGTCTGGTGGTGGCACGGAGGTCCAGTCCTGCTGAGCCCGCAGTGGCTCTCTGCGGTCCTTGGGGTGGCAGAGGGTCGGCCACTGTTCTGGGTAGTAGCTCCTGTCCTGGTTCTTGACTGCCCCATATATTTGCAGGCCCTGAGGGCGGGGGCCCTGCTGCCCGTTTTTTGAATGGGCCTGCATTAAGGTTCGACCGTTGATGTCTTTCACAGATCGGCATTCAACTGCCCAGTGCTTCCCCCTTTTACATCTAGGGCACAGCCCAGGCTGCTTAGGCTGTTGTCCCTTTCCTGTTTCTATCACACTTCCTCTTTCAGGGCAATTACGCTTTATGTGTCCCATCTTGCCACATCTAAAGCACGCACCTGAGCCTCCCCCTTTCTTCTGGGTTAATTGCACCACAGCAGCAGCTAATCCAGCATTAGTTAGTGGTCTGCCCAGCTCTCTGCAAACTTTCATCCATGCTTCTAGTCCCCTATTCTTATATGGGGTTATGGCGGCTCTGCATTCCTTAGTGCACTGCTCGTAAACAAGCTGTTTAATTAATGGCATGGCTGCGTCTGGGTCACCAAAAATTATGCCAGGGGCCTCGACCATACGGGCAACAAAGTCCGAAAACGGCTCCATAGAGCCCTGCAGGATTTTGGTGAGATTGCCACTCACCTCGCCTTTATTTGGTAAGGCCTTCCATGCCTTTATGCCAATTTTATTGATTTGTTCATAAACTTGAACCGGGTAGCCTATCTGCTGATTGGCGAATCTCCCCTGTCCAAGCAGCATATCTCTGTCCCAAGCTGGGTTTCCCCCAGCCTGATTGGCCGCAACCTCTTCACTAGCAAATTCAATCAAAAAGGCCTTCCAATCTAAATACTGACCTGGGCTCAAACAAGCTCGTGCGAGCCCACTCCAATCACCGGGTGTCATGCAATGTCTGTTTAGGGCCTCCACCTGGGCTACAGTAAAGGAGGCTGTGATTCTGTATGTCCGCACAGACTCAGCTAAAGATTTATAACCTTAAGATCTAAGGGTTCATGATACCGCTGTCCCTGTGGATCCTGAAATATTGGACAGGCTAGATGTAACTCGGTTCTGACCGCTTTCCACACGCCTGGGCTGAAAGAACAGCCGGGGCTGCCACTTCCGGGGTCCTCCGCATAGAGCGGAGGGGCCAAAGGTGTGGGGTGGTGCACGGAGGGCGTGCATTCGTCTTTATCTGGGTCCTCTCTCTCCTTCCCTTTCCTCCTCTTTCTTATCTTTGTTTTTTCTATTTGTTCTATGAGTGATTGTAGTTCCTCTGAGTCTGTAGACTCAGAGGTCTCTAGTTCGGCAAAATCGGGGTATAACCCCCCCCCCTGCTCTCCTCCTTTTCGCTGTATGCCCTTTCCGATCTTTCTTCCTGCAGCATTTCTAGGGCGGCCTGACCATTCTCTACCGCCTCACTGCAACGCTAGTCCTTGAGACAGCCTCTTATCAGTTTCCATATTGGTCTCACTCCGCTCTTAAGCGTTCCTTCTTCAGAGGCAAAATCTAGGTCCCTCCCTAGTTTCTCCCAAGAGGCCACCGTGAGGCTTCCGGAGACAGCGAACCACGGGGCAACGATGTCACATTCATTCAAAAATCTCTCTAAAGTATTCTTTTTTATTTTTAACTTTTTTGAGTGCAGTAGCTCATTGAGAGCCAAAAGAATTGGGTGCGAAGAAGAAGCGCCCATGTTTTAAACATTTAAAGCTGGTAAACAAACTTTTACTTTCACTTTTGGCTACTCTATTGACTAGCCCCGGGTTCTCGCTCTTTCCCTATCTTACAGAGAAGAGCAAAAATCCCCCCGCTCCTGTCGCGGATTCTCCTTTTACCTGGGGACTTATCCCCGCTTTTGTCGCGGATTCCCCTTTTACCTGGGAACTTACCAGTGCACCACCCTGACCGCAGAGAGTTCTGAGTCCTCGTTGGGGTTATGGCTGAGTCCCTGTACGGGCCACCACGTGTCGCTACCGCCTCGACCAGCAAGGAAGACGCGACACCAGACTCTTCTCTCTGCAGTTTATTCAGAACCTTTGAGTAATCTTCTGACCCCAACCCCGGGGAGAATTCCCCACAGCCTTAAGTACCCGCTGGGTAGCCAACCCTGATACGCCACGTGGGAACCACCAATAGGTTCAGGTGCGCAGAAGCAAGCCAGATTCTTTGCCTTAGCCATATAAGGAGTTGTTTACCACGAGAGCACTCGCCATCGGGAAGGCGGAGGGCGGAAGCCGGCGCCATCTTCCAGGTGCGGCCTCTCGCAGCTCTCTACAATGCAGTCCACACACGGATGTGAAAAGGCATCCCATGTTTCAATGATGCATTGAGGACTATTGTGGCCACCCTGGGGATCAATCTCTGTTCCTCGGAATGGCCCCGCTCCTTAGTGGCTCACAGGCTGATATACTCACGTGGACCCATTGGGCAGTTGGGGCTCCTAAGTCCTGAGTTCTTATTCCAGCACTGCCAACAATTCACCCTGATGTGAGAAGCCAGTAGTTGCACCTGTTTTACTGTGCTGTGCAAGCCTAGGTCTCAGCTAGGATGACGAATGCATAGGCAACTCTAAACTCAGGGGAATAGGCTATCATCTAGGTCACCACAGTTATATCTGTCATCCTATACTCAACAAAATACACAATACATTAATGAATAAGACACAAAATAAAGAGAATGACTATACTTTACTCAAGTTGCTGCCCACCCATGTATGGAAATATAGATCCTCTGTTTAAAATTTGAATTTATGACTATATTGGCCACCACCAGGGCTTGATCTCAGGTCCTGGGAACAGCCTAGCTCCTTAGTGGCTCACAGGCTGGTGCGTTCACCATGACCCATTCAACAATTGGGCCTGCTAGGCCTTGAGTTCAAATCCCAGCACTGCCAAAAGAATCACCTTGATGTGAGAAGCCAATCGACCCACCTGTTTTACTGTTCTGTGAAAGTCCTGGTCTCAGCAAAGATGGAGAATGCTATATAGGCAACTCTATAGCCATGGAAATAGGTTGTCATCCATGCCAGTACAGTTATATTGGTCACCATGCTCAATAAAATACACAATATATCCATGAATAAGACACCAAATAAAAAGAATAACTACACTGAATGCAAGATGCATACCATATCTGTAGGTAAAGAGCGATCCTATGTTTAAAAAAGGTGGGCTTGTTATTTTGTCCAGTGCTAAGGATTCAAATTAGGCCCTGGACCAGGCCTGACATTGTAGTCTTCAAAGATGGTGAGCTTCCTCTTCCCTCACAGTACAACAGAGCTACCCAGACCTCAGTTCAAATCCCAGCACTGACAAAAGTTTCATTCTGTTGTCAGAAGCCAGTCGTTGCACATGTTTTCCTGTCCTGTGAAGGTCCCGGGTCTCAACTAGGATGGAGAATGCATAGGCAACCCTATAACCATGGGAACAGATTTTCATCCATGTCAGCAGTTGTACCTGTCACCATACTCTGTAAAACACAAAATACCTCCATGAATTAAACACAAAATAAGGAGAAGTGCACCGAATGCAAGATGCTGTGCACACATGTGTGTAAATATAAATCCTATGTTTAAATAATGAATTTATGACTATCATGGCCCACCCTGGGGACCAATGTCAGATCCTGGGAATGGCCTAACTGCTTAGTTGCTCACAGGCTGGTGTGTTCACCTTGAACTGTTTGCCAATTGCTCCTGCTATGCCCTGAGTTCAGATCCCAGCACTACCAACAATTGGATCATGCAGTAAGAAGCCGAATGTGAAACTTTGTTCCCTTTTCTCTGGGAGTCCTGGGTGTCAGGCATGACAGAGAACATGTCTACAAATCTAGATGCCATGTGATAGGATGTCATCAATGTAATAAATGGAATGGGTGTCATAATAGTAAAAATCAATGGTAAATAAATGAATAAAACAAATACAAGGAACAACCACACCAAACGTGTATGGACTGAACATCCATAGGTAAGTACAAATACAGTCTTTACAATGTATATAAATAGTATGTTTTCCAGGGCTGGGGCTTGAATTCAAGTCTAGAGTTCAGGCCTGACTTTCTTATCTTCAAGTACTGGGAGCTTCCCCTTCTTCCACAATGCTGTAAATTTACCCAGAACCTGAGTTCAAATCCAAAGCCTGACCGAATAAATGTGGTGAATTTGCTCTGCAGGGGGCTTGAACTCAGGTTGTGACAACTCTGCCTCAGCTTTGATCATCCTATGCTGGAGTGTAGCCACTGGACCCACAGTTGATCCTAGGATCCTAGACCCCCAGGCCTTGTGTGAAAAAAAATTCACAGAAAAAATGCGGCAAGATGGTCTTTTTACATTTTCTTCCTTTGCACGGTGACCCTCCTGGGTCTGAATGACACTGCTGCAAAGGATACTTCACCTTGCATTGCTGAAGATTGGTGGACTATTGGGGAAGCCATAGGCCCACGCAGCAATGTAGGCCCTGATTTCGAAACCCCGTCCTGAAACCAACCAGTGGCAGGAGATACTGAGACTCGTTCCCACCCATAGGAATAACAATGGAATGCTATCAATGTCACCGTTGAATGAGTTGATCGTGAATGATGCGCAGGAGACTGAGCATGATTTCAGGAGACTGATTTTATTTAGTATTTATGAAGCCTTAAAAGAATAGTATTACTTATAGGAATGCGATAATTTCAGGACACTGATTGATTTACTTATTAGTTTGTTAAGGATGAAAACAATCAAATTAATTACATGGAGGCATAATAAATACCTAAGAATTGGTAGGAATGTAGTCTATATAACAGTATAATAGATAGACATCTCTAGCACTCTATAAAGATATATATTTATTAGCATACTACCATCTGCGTGTCAATCTGTTCTTGTTTTGTCAACACCTGGGGCTCGATCTCAGGTGCTGGGAACTGTGTGTCAGCTCATTTTGCCCCAGAATGGCATGCAGACACTCACCCATCCCTGAACTTGGCCTTGCAGGCTGTGAATTCAGATGCCAGCACTCCCAAAAATGAATTGTGGAGTAAGAAGCTGATGGTGACACAGGTTTTCCTTTTCTGTGAAAGTCCTGGGTGTCAGGTATGAAGTGAAAAACATATGCAGACCTATATCCTATGTAATCAATGTAATCACTCTTCTATGTCTCATAATAGGCAATAAAATAAACAGTCAAGACATGAATAAAACAAAAAGTAAGGTGAATAACTACACTGAACGCAATATGTAGTCAACATATGTATATAAAGATAAATCATATATTTAAGATATACACAAATTTCAGGCCTAAGGAACAGACTTGAATTTCTTGACTTCAAGGAGGCAAGTTTCCCCTTTCCACACTGTGCAACAGTGTTACCCAGACCATGAGTTCAAATCCCAGGCCTGGCAGAAAAAATGGCACCTTTATGCTATGTGACGCCCAGTTCTTAGGTATTCCATTATGCCTCCATTTAATGAATGTAATAGTTTAAATGCATCATAAAGTATTAATTAAAATTGATCAGTGTTCTATAATATAATTGTGTGTAATTTTACCCTAGAATCATTCAAGAACTGCCCATTTAATCATGACATACATCACATTCCATTGGTAATCATATGAATAGGAATGAGTTTCTTAGGATCTCCTGCCATTTGGAAGTTGGATTCAAACTGTGGGCTACAGCTCCCACCTCTTCAACCCGACGGTAGGGAACTCAACGGTCTGTCCAAGAACATCAGAAAGACCAATGATTAGTCAGGCTCCAGTGGCTCTCAGCAGTCCTCCTTGATACTTACAAGGCTGTGATAGGAGGATCATGGTCAAAGTCATCCTAGGCAGGAAAGTCGTTGAGACCCCTGTCCAATTACAAGTGCCAACAAAGCCAGAAGTAGAGCCGTATGGCTCCAGTGGTAGAGGGCTAGCCTTGAGCAAAAGCAGCTCATGGACTGTGTCCAGATCCTGAGTTCAAGGACCGGGACTGGCAACATACAGACATACACAACAATCTGTGCAGCCATCTGGCCAAAGCAGATCATCCTCTTTTCCCCAACTGGATTGGACAGAGTTTCCTGGGAAAGGAGCTGCTGTTATCTTGACTCCATCCATTTGCCTGCATCACAGGATTCCGGCCACACCCCTATTCCGGAATGGTTCTTGTTGACCAACGGGATACAAGAATGGTGGGCACGCCCACATTCCATGTTGCCTGGTAGCACTTGGATACTCTCTGTTGGTTGACACCACTAGCAACAGTTGAAGAAGGTAGAGGTGGCTGAGTGGTGATCAAGAGACTCGAGGCCTAGGAGGAGAGGCCTTGCTCAGCCCCACCACATGCTTGGCCGGGCCCCAGCCTCCTCCCCTCTTTCCCTCTGGAGCAGCGTTTCAAACCTGGTGCTGCTGGCTCGGACATGAGGTGCCTCTTGGAGTCCTCAGGTAATGGTGCATCACCACCCGGTTTGCAGCCCTGACCTAGTCCTGACCCCCCTCTTCTCTGTTCCAGGCCTGAGTGTCCACCAAGGCTCTCTCATCATTGCTCGCCCCACCTGGGGCAGCCACCAACAGCTTCTCCTAGCAGCACATGTGAGTGGCTGCCTCACAGGACCTCACCCTGCGACCCCATTCCCCCCCCCACAGACCTAGACCTGCGCCTCCCCCATGCCCAACAGTCCAGCCAGGACTCTGCCACAAATGCACCCCAGGGGTGAAGGTGTGTGTTGGCCCGACGATCCCACCCCCATCACTAGTGGCCAGTGTCCCAGGAAACAGGGAGATACAGGGTTGAATGAGGAGTGGGCACTACAGAGCTCCTGGCCTGGAGCTGTGGGAGCCACACAGCAGCACATCTGCACCCTTTCTCTCCCCGGTGGGAACCTGGTGGCTTTAGTCTGAGTTGGGGAGAAGCATGTCCACACCTGCCTTCTGGAGTCTTTTCCTATTTTCTGGGGGTGGGGGTGTTGAATGCAGAAGATAGGCCCCGCTTGCTGTGTGAGCCCTTGTCTTCTGTGCTCAGTCACCCTTTCACCTGAAGAGGGTCTCAGAAAAGCCCGGTAGGGAGGTGAGGTTGCTGGGGGGTCATAGCAAAAGGTGAATATCTGGGAGCAGTACCCTCCCCCCACACATACACCCAGCCTGTCCTCCCCTCCTCCAGCTGGCAACAGTTCTTATGGAATGATCACATTTCCCAGCTCTGCCATCTTCTGCTGGTACTCCTGGTCCATCTGGTCTCCAACAAACTCAGGAGAGGCACTGCTCTGAGTCTGTGTATGTGTGTGTGTGTGTGTGTGTGTGTGTGTGTGTGTGTGTGTGTGTGTGTGTGTGTGTGTGTGTGTGTGTGTGTGTGTGTGTGTGTGTGTTTGTGTGTGTGTGACAGAGAGAAAGAAAAAACAGAGACACAGAGACAGAGACAGAGAGAGAAGGAGAGACAGAGAGACACAGAGACACAGAGAGAAAGACACAGAGAAAGACAGAGAGAGATCATCTTTCTCCTTGTATAGACTGACTGTGCTCAGGTGAGTGATCAGTTGGTAAATTGCAGGTGCTGCATGGACGAGTCTTCTGTCACCGGTCTGGATGGATGTGTGTGTGTGTGTGTGTGTGTGTGTGTGTGTGTGTGTGTGTGTATGTGTGTAGAAGTGGGGTGTAACAAGGAGGCTGGATGCTTTGTTAACTTCTACCTGCTATTTTTGGGGAGTGCATGGGCTTTGCAGGTGAGTTCTGGGTGCCTGGAAGGGTGAGACGCTTGAAGGGGACTCAGCACTGTTTAATTACAAGAACAAGGGATCTCTGTGGCCTGGAGCTGTGTACTCCCTTGGGCCTGGTTGGTGGCTTGCCAGGGGGACAAAGATCATGGCCAGTACTTAGTAAGGATATGAGCCCTGCTAGTATGTAGAGCAACAGAGTAGGTCAGACTCTAGGTCTTCTCATCAGGATGTCTGATGGGAGAGGCCAACCCTATTTTAAGTCTTCAGCTGTGATCTTCAGATCTAAGCCTCCTGATTAGTAGGATTATAGGCATGAGCTCTGGCACTGGGCCTCTGGTTCTTTCTGGTATATTAGAGTTTGACCTCAAGGCCTTAGGCTTGCCAGTCATGTCTTCTACCATGAGAGCCAAGCTTTTCTGTCTTGGGCATTTCCGAGATGGAGACTTAATATGTGCTCAGGCTGGGCTGGATGGAGGTCCTCCTATCTGTGGCAGGCATGCGCCACCAGGCCTGGTCCCCTGTAGTTGGGATGGTAGACATGTGGAGCCATGCTCAGTCATTGGTTTATATGGATTGTCCCTAACTCAGTCCATGGCAGCCAATTCATGACCACAGGTGAAGCTCTGGGTTGTGCCTCGAACATAGGCCCTCAATCTCCTCATGGGACAGTTGTCAGGAAACAAGGGATTAATACAGAGGGCTCTCTGGAGCAGGGCCAGGCACAGAGGGAGCTGCTGTCAGATACGGTTCTCAGGAATTCTGTGAGCATATGACAGAAAGTTACCTGGAAAGGGCTATGATGGGGTCTGTTATTTATCGTGCAACAGGTGTGGGATTATGAAACAAAACATGGCTGTCTTTCTTCATTACCCTACCCACCTGAGGAAGGGGATCCTTTACTGTATTCAATTTTGCCCCTGGGGAAAACGAGGCATGGAGAATACGGGTGACCTACTCATGACATCCTGCTAACAGGAAGCTCAGCCTAACTTCTCTGCCATGCTCCCTAGGACAGTGGGTGCTATTCAGTCCACGTCTTGTGGTGCGAAGTCCACTTCTTGTCAGTCGTGGGGCTTGAACTCTGGGCCTGGGCGCTGTCCCAGAGCTCCTCAGCTCAAGGCTAGCATTCTACCACTTGAGTCACAACACCACTTTTGGTTTTCTGGTGGTTCTTTGGAGATAAGAGTTTCACAGATGTTCCTGTCCGGGCTGGCTATGAACCATGATCCTCATATCTCAGCCTCCTGTGTAGTTAGGGTTATAGTCCTGAGCCATCGGCACCTGGCTTAAGTGTAATTCTGACACACTCTCTCTCTCTCTCTCTCTCTCTCTCTCTCTCTCTCTCTCTCTCTCTCTCTCTCTCTCTCTCTCTCTCTCTCTCTCTCTCTCTCTCTCTCTGTGTCTGTTTCTGTATTTCTCTGTCTCTCTCTCTGTCTCTCTGTCTCTGTCTCTGTCTCTGTCTCTGTCTCTCTCTCTCTCTCTCTCTCTCTCTCTCTCTTTCTCTCTCTCTCTCTCTCTCACACACACACACACACACACACAGAGGAACTTATTGAATGGGTGCTGGAGGAGGTGGTCCAGCGTCCCCATGTTGCTGGAACCAAGGTGGCCTTCTCATTCTGGAGGTGGCCTGTGGGTTAGGAGCTCTCTCGCTCAGTCTGTTATATCAGCTTCATGAGGTAAGCCCCTCTGTGCACTGGCTAGACCATAAGGTTATTCATTTTCCATCTAGCCTTATTGGAATTAGTATTGTGTTCTACGTCCTTTTCTGGCAAAAATTTCTGGCCAAAATTATGATACAAATTTATGGAATGAAAATGTAATACCATCTTAAGAAAGTTCTTTAGGGCTCTGGGAATGTGGCTTCATGGTACACTGATTGCCTAGCATGAATGAAACCCTGGGTTCAATTCCTCAGTACCACATAAACAGAAAAAGAAACACTGTAAGTGATGCCGTGCCTCAAGTGGTACAGTGTTAGCCTTGAGAGAAAAAAAAACCTGAGGAATAATTCCCTATCCCTGAGTTTAAGCCCCAGTCCTGGCAAAACAACAACAACAACAACAACAAACATTTAGTTAATAAATGCAAAATAAAGAGCCCATACTTGGAATATATAATTGCTCTTTCCATACTGATTCCTGACAATAGTCCCTAATTCACGTATTTTACCTATATTAGGATACTGTGTTATAAAAAAAGAAGTTTTGTTCATTAGGTAATGGAAATTAATACCAGGAATGTGCTTAGATGTCAGGTGAAGATTAATTCTGGAAATTCAAGGATTCCAGACTTTTGAGTGGTCACTGCTAATCACAATGAGAAGGGTAGTCTAAGTGAGATTTGGAAAACTTTTTGGCCGGTCATGGCACCAAAAAGCAAAGGCTAATTAACAGTTGTGACAGAAGAGAAAGAGGAACTCCAGATGGAAGGAATAAATGATAGTAACTAAGGTATAGCAGAAACCATTCCAGGAAACCATTTTTGGTTATTGAAGAACTAGTTATCAACTAGGCTTATTCTTCATTGTCTTTAGCAATCTCAATCTCTTAGGCTAGTTCTTAATCTCTGTGTGATAAATGTATCTCCTTCTATGCTGTTCTTTCATACCTGATTTCCCTTGCTCTCTAAAAATCTGTCTTTCTCTATTTCCCTGTGAACACTTCCTGATACTAAATACACCTACACAGATGGAAGAGGATGCTAATGTAAGGGTCCCATAGCTCATGAGTCATTAATGTAACAAAATGGAAAATGAGGACATATTTTTTTTAATTTTATTTTATTTTATTTGAGAACATACTGTACAGAGGGGTTACAATTACATTGGCAGGATAATGCATACATTTCTTACCAAGCATTGCAGCCTCCTCCTTTGTTTACCCTTCACCTCCCTTCCCAGCCTCCCCCTCCCCCCCACCCAATCATACCCCCCTCCCCCCCAACACCGACATTGTAAAGCTTGCTGTGACATGACATTTTGTAATTCTCCTTGTTGCAACAGGTCCACCTGAATCCTTAAACGACTTGTTTGTCCCCATCTCCTCCACATGTTATACTGACATCAAATAAAGTGAAAGCGGGGGTTACACTGTGGGGGAGGGACATACAAAGCAACAAAGAAATAATCTTATAAATGCGATAGAAACACATGCATGAAAGAAACGAAAACATTAAAATACATATTTAAGGGTTCGTTTTCCTAACATCACATTATCTGACCTTTTCCGCTTGACTCATACCTATACTAGATATTGCAAATAAGGGAAACCATGGGACCTATGTTTCTTCGGGCCTGGCTTACTTCACTTAATATAATTTTTTCCAAGCCTTTCCATTTCCTAACAAATGGGGATATGCCATTCTTTCTGATGGAGGCATAGAATTCCATTGTGTGAATATACAACATTTTCTTGATCCATTCATCTACTGAGGGGCTTCTGGGTTGGTTCCATATCTTAGCTATGGTAAATAATGCTGCAATAAACATAGTTGTGCTGGTAGCTTTAGTGTGGTCTTGTTTGTATACATTTGGGTAAATGCCCAAAAGTACGATTGTTGGATCAAAGGGGAGATCTATGTAAAGTCTTTTGAGGAACCTCCATACTGCTTTCCAAAGTGGTTGAACAAGTTTACATTCCCACCAACAATGAAGTAAGGTTCCTTTCTGTCCACATCCCCTCCAGCATCTGTTGTTGTTAGAGTTCTTGATTTTTGCTGTTCTAACTGGAGTGAGGTGATATCTCAATGTTGTTTTGATTTGCATTTCTTTTATGGCTAGGGATGTTGAACATTTCTTCATGTGTCTATTGGCCATCCTTCTTTCTTCTTCAGAGAAGCTTCTCTTTAAGTCTTTCGCCCACTTATTTATTGGGCAGTTGTTTCTTTGAGGATTTGTTGTTGGGGGGTTTAATTTTTTGAGTTCCAAGTATATTTTAGATATGAGAACTTTGTCCGTTGTATGGCTAGTAAAGATCTTCTCCCAATCGGTGGGCATTATATTGATCTTGCTAGCTATGTCATTTGCCCTGCAGAAGCTCTGCAATCTTATGCAATCCCATTTGTCCAACCTTTCTTTGATTTGTTGTGTTTCCGGGTCTCTATTCAGAAAATTTCGGCCTGAGCCAAGGAGACCTAGGGTTTCTCCTATTCCATCCTGTAATGTTTTCAGAGTGTCTGCTTTGAGTTCAAGGTCTTTGATCCATTTGGAGTTGATTCTGGTGCAGGGTGATATATAAGGATCTAGCTTTAGTTTTCTACATGTAGTTAACCAATTTTGCCAGCACCATTTACTGAAGAGGCTGTCTTTCTTCCATTCTATTGTTTTAGCTTCCTTATCGAAGATTAGATGGCTATAGGTCTGTAGGTTCATTTCTGGGTTTTCAATTCTATTCCATTGGTCCTGAGGTCTGTTCTTATGCCAATACCAAGCTGTTTTGATTACTATGGCTTTATAGTAGAGTTTGAAATTTGGTATTGATATTCCTCCAGCAGTGTTCTTTCCGTTGAGAAGTGTTTTTGCTATTCAGGGTCTTTTATTGTTCCATATGAATTTTTGGATTGATTCTTCTATTTCCTTGAAGAATGAGGGTGGAATTTTGATAGGTATCGCGTTGAATTTGTAGATAGCCTTGGGAAGTATTGCCATTTTCACGATGTTAATCTTGCCAATCCAGGAGCATGGGAGGTTTTGCCATTTTTTAAGTTCTGTGTTGATTTCCTTTTTCAAGATTTTAAAGTTTTCATCATAGAGGTCCTTCACTTCTTTAGTTAAGTTAATTCCTAGGTATTTTATTTTTTGTGGGGCTATTACAAATGGAGTTGCTTTCCTAATTTCAGCCACACTTTTCTCATTGTTGGCATAGAGAAAAGCTATTGATTTTTGGGGGGCTAATTTTATAACCTGCTACTTTGCCAAAGTTTTGAATCAGCTTGAGTAATTTGGGAGTGGAGTCTATGGGATTCTTTAAATACAAGATCATGTCATCTGCAAAGAGGGAGAGTTTTATTTCTTCTTTCCCTATTTGGATCCCCTTTATGTCTGCATCTTGTCTTATTGCTGTAGCTAGGCATTCTAATACTAGATTGAAGAGAAGTGGAGAGAGTGGGCATCCTTGTCTTGTTCCTGAGTTAAGAGGAAATGGCTTTAGTTTTTCACCATTGATTATAATGCTGGCTGTAAGTTTGTCATATACAGCCTTTATTGTATTGAGGAATGTTCCATGGATTCCTAATTTTTCCAAAACCTTCATCATAAAGGGGTGTTGGATCTTGTCGAATGCTTTCCTGCGTCTATTGAGATGACCATGTGGTTCTTGTTCTTGTTCCTGTTGATGTGATGAATAATATTAATTGATTTGCGTATATTGAACCAGCTTTGCATCCCTGAAATGAATCCTGTTTGATCGTGGTGTATGATTTTTTGGATGAATTGTTGAAGTCGATTGGCCAAAATTTTGTTGAGAAGTTTTGCATCAATGTTCATCAAAGAAATGGGTCTATAGTTCTCTTTCTTTGATGAGTCCCTGCCTGGTTTTGGGATGAGGGTTATGATGGCTTCATAGAATGTATTCGGTAGTGAGCTTTCTCTTTCAATTTCATTGAAGAGTTGGAGGAGAATTGGTGTGAGCTCTGCTTTGATGGCCTTGTAAAATTCCACTGTAAAACCATCTGGTCCTGGACTTTTCTTAGCTGGGAGGTCTCTTATTGCTGTTTCTATTTCAATGCTTGATATGGGCCTGGTAAGAGAGTTTAACTCATCTTGGTTTAGTTTTGGCATGTCAATATTTGCTAGGAAAAGGTCCATTTCTGTCAAGTTGTCGAACTTATTAGCATAAAGTTTTGAGAAGTATTCCCTTATAATGTTCTGAATCTTGGTTGTTTCCGTGGTGATGTTTCCATTCTCATCTCTGAGTTTATTAATTTGGGTGTGTTCTCTTCTTTTTCTGATAAGATTTGCTAAGGGTCTGTCAATTTTGTTAAGTTTTTCAAAGAACCAACTCTTTGTTTTGTTGATTCTTTCTATCTTTTTTTGGATTCTAGTTCATTTAATTCTGATATAATTTTGATTATTTCTTTCCATCTACTGGATTGGGGTTTATCTTGCTGCTCTTTTTCAAGGAGGTTTAGATGTGTCATTAAATTGCTAGTTTCAGATCTCTCCAATTTGTTGATGTAGGAGCTCAGAGCTATAAACTTGCCTCTGAGTACTGCCTTTGCTGTGCCCCAGAGGAGCTGGTAATTTGTGTGTTCATTTTTGTTGAATAGCATGAACATTTGAAATTCCTTTCTAATCTCTTCCGTGACCCACTCTTGATTCAGCAGTGTGTTGTTTAGCCTCCATGTGATACCGGACTTTCTTTGGTGGTTTTTGGTGTTGAGTTCTAATTTTATTCCTTTGTGGTCAGAGAGAATGCAGGGTATAACTTCAATGTTTCTGAATTTAGACAAGTTTGCTTTGTGGCCTAGAATGTGGTCTATTTTAGAAAACGTTCCATGTGCTGCTGAGAAGAACATGCATTCTGATGCTGCTGGGTGAAATGTTCGGTAAATGTCTGTTAAGTCTAGTTGTTCTATGCAGCTGTTTAGATCTGCGGTTTCTCTGTTGAGATTTTGCCGAGTTGATCTGTCTAGTGGGGAGAGTGGTGTGTTAAAATCCCCAACAATTAATGTCTTTGGATCTATATGGGATTTGAGGGAAAGTAGTGTTTCTTTGATAAATTTGGGTGCTCCATTGTTTGGCGAATAGATATTTAGAATTGTATTATCCTCTTGAAGGAGAGATCCTTTAATTAGTATGTAGCGACCTTCTTTATCTCTTCTCACGATTTTTAATTTGAAGCCTATTTTATCTGATATTAGGATTGCAACTCCCGCCTGTTTATGAGGGCCGTTTGATTGGTAGGTTTTGTTCCAGCCTTTAACATTGAAAATGTGTTTGTTTTTACGGGCAAGATGTGACTCCTGCAGGCAGCAGATAGAAGGGTCTTGTTTTTTAATCCAACTAGACAGTCTATGTCGCTTAATTGGAGAGTTCAGTCCGTTAACGTTAAGAGATAGGACTGAGAGGTATTTGGGAGTTCCTGCCATGTTATCTACCTTCTTGGGGGCTGCAAAAACTGGGTTCTTCCTATGGTTCTTGGATTCTCAGTTTGGGTGCAGTTTGTTGGCCTTTATTGTGGTCTTGTTGGTTTTCTATGTGTAGGACATCTTTAAGAATCTTTTGTAGGGCTGGTTTGGTGGAGATGTATTGTTTCAATTTCCTTCAGTTATGAAGGAGAGTTTAGCTGGGTACAGTATTCTTGGTTGATAGTTGTTTGTTTTTAGGGCATGGCATACATCATTCCAGGCTCTTCTTGCTTTGATTGTCTCTGCTGAGAAATCTGAGGTGATTCTAATTGGTTTCCCTTTATAGGTGATTACGCTTTTCTCCCTGACAGCTTTAAAGATCTTTTCCTTGTTCTGAGTTGATCCTGTGTGGATTATAATGTGACGGTGGGATGTCCTATTCTGGTCTGGTCTATTTGGGGTTCTAAAAGCTTCTTGTATCTGAATAGGCCTATATTTTTGCATGTTTGGGAAGTTCTCTGCTAGGATCCTGTTAAACAAATTTCCTAGACAATTAACTTCTGTTTCTAGGTGCTCCTCTACACCCATTATCCTTAAGTTAGGCCTTCTGATGGTGTCTTCCAGGTGTTGGATAGATCTATCATATTTCTTGGACTTGTCTTGGATGGTTGTATGTTCTTTCTCTATAATATCTAGGCTGTCTTCAATCCCTGAGATTCGATCTTCTGCATGGTCTAACCTGCTGTCAAGACTCTCTACTTTGTTTTTTATCTCTTTTCCTTCTGATGGGTCAGCTTTGATGGCTTCAAGTTCTTTGTTGAAGCTCTGTTTTAGGTCTTGTATGAATCGTTTTACTTCCTTAATTTGGTGTTCAGTGTTTGTCCTCAAATCACTTAGTTGATTGGATATGGTTTCTTTGGATTCCCATTCCTTGTGTTGGGTTCCATTCAGCATTCCCTTTGTGGTCTCCCTGACTTCCTTCAGCTCTTTGTTAATGGATTCTATGGATGCCTTTAGTGATCTTTGTGTGTTCTCTACCTGGTCTCTCAATTCCTGTATTACTCTTTGTTTAGCTTCCTCTCGTTTGTGGGATTCCTGCAGTTCTCTTTGAGTGTTCTCAGCCTGCTCACGCCATTCCTCCCTTTCTATTTGCGTATTCTCAAGTTGTTCACGCAAATCCTGTATCAGTTTTTGAGTAGCTTCCTCACGCTTATGATATTCCTGTATAAACTTCTGGGATGCCTCCTCTCTCTCCCTATCACGCTCATACAGAGTCCTTTGTACATTGTCAAACTTCTCATTTATCATGTTTGCAACCAGTGTTTGTAGAGCTATTTGGCAACTCTCCTCTGGATTGTTCATTATCTGATCTGACCCCTGATTATCAAGATTGGGAATTGAGATACCCGAATTTGCCATTTTTCTTGTGTTTTTCTGGCTTACTCTGCCCATTTGAGATGAAGATAGCACCAGTTTTTTGCTAGAACACTATTTTAAGGCAACCATCAACCAAAGTTTGCATTTGTACAGTCAATAATCTACAGATACAATCTAGTTCAACAGATACATCTATTCAACATCAAACAACTATATTTTGAAGGACTTCGAACCGCAGAAAAGAATTTGGAAAACCAGAAATTATTAGGATTAGGGAGAGATGTGGGTGAAAAATAGGAATAGATTGGTGTGGGGAGGCACAGGGAGAGTTAACTATGTCCTAATCACAATGCAGGAAATGGGTTGGGTAGGATGCAAGTAGAGAGAGAGAAAAAAAGAAGAGAGGGATAGGGGAATGAAAAGAGACTAGAAAAAAAATAGAAACGTAAAAATTAATGTTATTGTACAGATTAAAAGCCCATCTATTTATAGAGGAATGTGAATATGTTGTGAGAAAGGGAGGGACATAGAGGAGATGTGAAAAACTTTAAGGATGGGAAAGGGAGAAGAAAAGATCAGAAGTTCAGTAGAGCTAGACAAAAAACAAAAAGATAATTATGAAAGAAAGAAAAAGAGAAAGAAGATAAGAAAAGAAAGGAAAACGCTCATTTACATATTCCTAAAATAAAAATTATAAGAGGAGAAAAAAAAAGTTACTGGAAATCAATTATTTTTTCAGAAGAGGCAAAAATTAAACATTAATAAAAGTTTTAAAAGAGAAAAAAAATTTATATATATATATAAGGTAACCAAAAACAAAAAACAAACAAAAAAAAGAAAAAAAAGGAAAAAAAAAAAAGAAAAAAAATGTCCTTTGATTTTTTTTTGGGGGGGGAGGGGTGGGAAGAATCCTGTATCTCCCTTTTGTCTGTAACCAGCCTTTTGTTGGAGTCTCTGGTTAGCTTGATGTCCTGTGGCTTGATTGGTTTCTTAAGTCGGTTTGTTGGAAGAGGCAGAAAAATGCTCTGCTTTACCCAAGATTTTGAGATCCCCCTCCCAGGTTAGTTTTCTAGGAGGGTGATCTGCTTTGAGAATCACAAAAGAGGGGGATGCAGTGATGAGGCTAGGTTCTGGGTAGTGTTGAGGCCTTTCAACAATCAGTAGCTTTTTCCTGGGGCTGTTTTGTGCAAAAAAAAAATCTCCCAGAGCCCAGCCTGGAGCCGTTCTCAGGGATTCTGTTTTTCAATTGATTGTTGAGGCTGCTAGAGGGAGGGGCAGCCTCTGGCTCTGGTTACCCAGTGAGGGAAGCCACTCCAATGGCTGGCGCCTGAGCTGGGTGACTTTTCCCTGGATGGAGCCGAGTCTGGCAGGTCACTTTGCCGTTAAGTTCTTGTGACCTGCTAAATGACTCGTTTTATTCCAAGGCCTGGGTTGGAGCTGGCAGCTCCTCTGAGCTTTGTTGGTATCCAAGATGGAGATCACCGGTGCTGGGGTGGGGAGGGGTGGCCTTCCCTCCTCTGCTCCCTGAGAAGGAGTGAGGACGTCGGGCTTCTACTCACGCCGAGTCTTGGGTCCTGGGTCGTCTCTGGTCTGCAAGCTGCAGGATGAAGATGTCCGCTCTTTGTTGGTTCTTGCTGGTGTTGAGTAGAATCCGCTCGCCTGCTGAGTCTGGCTCCTTTGTCCCGGACTCTCTGTGTGAGCGCTCAGGTATGGCCCCCGGCTGCGGTCTCCGCGCTTTCGACCCTGCCGCCGCCGCCGCCGCGGCTGCTGGTGAGCACTCAGGTGTTTCTTTTTGCCTTGTCTTCCCTCTCTTGTCTAACTCTCTGTCCTGTGATGGCACACTTGGTGTGATTCTCTGGCTTAGGACTGTTCACTGGAACTCTAAAAGTGCTTTCTATGCGAGAGCTTGTTCAGATTACAGCTTCTCCTCCGCCATCTTCCCGGAACTCTGGAGGACATATTTATTGCTCCCTCAATTATTCTGAAAAGCTGCAATGTCACATCATTTGATTCAGATTTCCATTGTTTGTCTACTTAGTGTCATTTACTGCACTAAATGCAAATATGAGCCGGGTGCTGGTGGCTCACGCTTGCTACTTAGGAGGTTGAGACCAGAAGATTGTGGTTCAAGCCAACCTGTTAAGGAAAGTACATGAGACCCTTATATTCAATTAACCACCAGAAACCCAGAAGTGGTGCTGTAGCTAAAGTGGCAGAGTGCTCAACTTGAGCTGAAGAGCTGAAGGACAGCGTCCAGGATCCAAGTTCAAGTCCCACAACCAACAAAAAAGTGCAAATATGACTTTAACTTTCCCCCAAAGTATTGATGAAGTCAATAGTAATCCTCCCAAATAGAGAAAAGTATTCCAAAATGATTCAGTGCACCTACTTTTGCTGAGTTATTTAAGTTATGGCTTACTTGCTGGACATAATCCCTTCTTTTAAAATTGTCAAATATTATCTTTAAAATAAACTTCATCTAATATTTCTTGGTTCAAAAGAGAAGTCCATAGAGTAGATGTCACTTGACTTTCTTACTGTCTTAGTTCGAAGCCAACCCAGGAAGAAGGAGACTCTTTCAAACTTTTATCTGTAATTAAACACCAAATAAGTGGAGTTTTCGCTAAAGCAGTAGAGTACTAGCTTTGTGGGCAGGTGGCAGGGTCCAGCCCCTGAGTTCAAGCCCCAGAACCAGCACCAACTAAACAAACAAGTAAACAAAATAAAATCCAAGTATTTCTTTGGGACCCTCCTTACAGGAATACTGGTCTGAGAAGAGGCTGCTTTTGCTGATCATACTCAATGGATCCTCCTGTTTTGGAATCCTTATTGCTATGGAAAACTCAGGACCAGACTAAAGGAATTGATAACTGACTCCTGCAACAAGAGAATCATTTCAGGAGTGAAACATGCATAAGACGCTTTAAGACCTCCATATCTTAGTTTCTTTGCAGTAGAACACTTTTAAAACAAAGTTATTTCCTTTAGTTCTATGCTGGCCTTCAAATGGCACATTGTTTCCTTTTTAAATACTCTCAACTATAAGTTTACAGACAAGTTTTATATGAGTAAAGAACACTCAAAAAAGTCAGGGACAGAGTTTCCTTCAAGCCTTGTATTCTTTTCTTGTAAAGTATAAAGGAAAGCACAAGTTAACTTGAACTTTGTCATTCCTTAATGTTCAATTCCTCTCCTGGGAGCAGGTTCCACATCCAGTATCAGTAACTTCCACTTACTTCCAGTAACAATCTATGGTGCTGCTCCAGATAAAATGAATGTTTTCTGGCTTCATTGAAATAGCACAAGGACACCTTTGAACATGAGGTAACACATGTTTCAGAGACAACTTAATAAAGAGAAAATATTAAATTTATGTTGCTTATGAATACATTATCCATGAGTACATTGAGTTCAAACTTCTTTAGTCCTCTGTAAATTAAGGTGAATTTTAAATGGGAAGAGGGTTCTCAGATCATTTTTTCTGAATGTATGTGCTGTTCATTAATTTATGATTTAACAGTATGATTTAACATATGATTTAACAGTAAGAAACAATAGCAATAATAGAGAAATTCTGTGTTTAAGTATAAGCGTTCAATAAAATATAGAAGACTCTACAAATAAGGCAACATTGAAACAATAAAGCCACGTACAGTATGTAGATTTATGGGAGTGATATAGAGAAAGCATTACTCTAAGTGGAATATGAAGCATGAGGCCACTCCCTTTCTAAATCATGCTTGCTAATCACCTAAATTGGTAAAAAAGTAGAATGGAAGAATGATTCTGTTTCCAATGTAAGTCAGATATAAGAGTATGGACTTAACTGGAAAAAGAGTCCATCTTGAGAGAACAGGGATAATACTAGCAATGAACCTAAGATCACATTTCTTTTCTTTCCTTTTCTTACATTCTTTTTTTGTGTTGTTTTTCGTGGCGCTTGAACTCTGGGACTGGGCGCTGTCCCTCTGATACTCAACTCAAGGCTAATGCTCTACCACTTGAGCTACAGTGGCACTTCCAGTTTTCTAGTAGTTATTTGAGAAAAGAGTTTCCAGGACTTTCCTACCCAGGTTGGCTTTAATCCCCAATCCTCAGATCTTATTATCAATCAGCTTGTGATCACATTTCTAACATTGTACACTCAGGATATATAATGTGTACATTCATCTATCTTTATATGAATTCTTGAGTTAAAAATATGAGCTACAGCTTAGTCTTTATAATCGCAAAAATGTTTCTAGTTTAAAAGTTGATACTCCTGGAAAGATAATACCTAAGAATGTAAAGCAGTCTGGGAAGTTCAGTTTGCATCCAGCCTGGGCAGACCAGGCTTTGAGACACTACCTATAATTAACCAGCCAAAAGGTGGAATACCAATCATGAGCAAGATTACTGATTAAGAGCTTGAGGCTTTTGTGTACATAGATACAAACATGCACATACACACAGAGGCACTTATATGTACACACATGAATACACAAATGAGACAACTCTCAGAATATGTAGAAAAGTTAGAAAACAATGGAAAATATATCCTGAGTAAGACTAGAATCAAGTGATAATTTTTAATATTAGAAAACCCTCCAGTGAACTTTGTTCAAGAAAGTTGAGACTATTACAAAGGGAGGGACCAGAGATAGTAAGAGAGTCAAGTATTCATTATTAACGGGATGAGATCCATGGAGGAAGGAATCAGAGACCCCTGCAGGTGCATCTGAAAATTTTCATATCCTGTGTCAAATATTAGAACATCTTTGAAAATAGTATATAAACAGTCTGAGCAGTCAGTCTAGTGGATAAGATTATAAGAGAAGTTCAGATTTGCTAGTCTGTTTCTAGATTAAATAAACCAACAAACTATGACAGGACAATGTGATACAAGTCTGGAATTCTAGCACTTAGACTAAGACAGGAGATTAGAGAGTGGAATTACATAGCCATACCTTCCATGGACCAGGTAGTATAATTTTGTCTCAATAAAACAAGCCAAACAACAAGAAAGGAATACACAGTTCAATTTTGGGCTAATTTCGTCATTATGTTTCAAAAGGTCAAGTTTCCTATTGAAATGCAACTCATATATAGTCCTCAGTTGTGTTTTAAATGCTCTCTTCATTAGAGAACATTCCTAGATGCAAATTGGTTCATGATTCCCATCCAAAAATTTGCAAAAGTAAGTAAGCATCATTATGTTGGATTCCAAAAAAATGATGAAGGATTACAAAAGCTTAAACCTGGAGAAATAGCAAAGTTCATCTAATGTAGGACTTTGTAGACCTTGCTAAATTATAATTTAGATTTAAAATACATATTTTGATTTTGTTTGTAATTTGATATTCTATAGGATACTACAAAATTCTTTTTAAGGAGAAGGTTTAATTGACATTCACAAATGATTCTGACATTCTATTTTCCTAGAATATACTTTCAAGAGAGTTATAATTAGAACTTAGTTAATAGATAATTCGAACATTCATGTATAATATGATAATGTGAATAATTTAGACAGAGTTGCCAGCAAATGGATGATATTAATTTATAAATTTAGAAAAACTGCAATTTTTGAGGGTTTGGTATAATATGGTATGAAGAGAGTAATTGTGTGACATCTTCTTTCTTCTACCTATATGTAACACAGGAAGCGATTTCCTTAGTTACGTGCCTCTGTATACATTGAGAAAAATGCTAGGTTTGGGGTTTGTTTTCATTTTTGTTTTTGTTTCATTGGTTTGTCCTAGAGCTTGAACTCTGGGCTTGGACACTATCTGAGCCTGGTTATGCTCAAGGCTCGTGCCCTACCACATCAACCTCAGTGGCACTTGTGTCTGGCTTTTTCTGAGAAGTTTATTGGAGATAAGATTCCAAGAAACGTTCCTGCCTGGGTGGGCTTTAACCATAAATATCTTATCTTAGCATCCTGAATATCTATGATAGTTTAAAAAGTATAAATATAAATAATATTTGCAAGTGTTCTGATCTCAAGAATACCACTGGGGAAAAATGATGCAGCTCAGTTTATTGTGTTGTTCTTTCCATAACAAGGAGAGCATCACATTAGCAGAAGTGTAGTATTTTTTCACAATAGAAATAAGCTATTCATGATGTGAAAGAAGGAATTTTAAGGTGCAGCTTACAAGTTGGAAACTGTTGGGGTAGGATGACATTATGGTATAAATCTTGGGATTGATGTTCATAGAAATAATAGCTTACTCTGATAAACAATTGCTTACTCTTGAAGAATTAATTATTACAGATGCTTCATAGTTGTATCCTCTACCAGAATGTGACTATTTTTCTGTTGATTTCTCAATCTGTAACACCCCATTGGAAACTGCATCTGTTGCAGAATTTCATACATGCAAACGTACTGTTTTGAATCTCTCAGGTATGGAAGTTGAGAATTTAAAAATGAGAAGTTATTAGTCGTAGGAATTTTGAAGAACACATATATTCTGTCTTCTTAACAACTTATTTACTTTTTAAAGTTATGGGTTTCGATAGAATTAAACTGTTTTCAGTTTTAGTATGAGAAAGTACTAAATTTATTCTTTTTTCAAAATATTGGGAAGTATATTGTGAAAATTTTGTTTAGTTGGGTTACATTCAAGTTGATGACTCTCTGATAAAGAAGGGGTAATTAATTCAAATTAGATGCCAAATAGTATTGGTTTTTAAGAAGTTACTACATAAAGAATAATATTTATTATACCAAGACAGTGAAATTATAATTTATGCAACATATTTTTAAATTTTTATTATCAAAGTGATGTACAGTGGGGTTACAGTAATTGTAAGGTAGTGAATACTTAACTTTTCAAACTTGTTACTCCTCCCTCATTTTTCTCACAGTTTTCCTTCACCCCTTCACCTCTCACAAGTTGTAATGTACATTTCCAACATATTGTCTTGTGAGTATTGCTATTACATTGGTTTTCCCCTTGTCCTTTGTATCACCATTTTGTTGTTCCTCTTCCCTTCCCTAATTAAGGTAAATGTATACACAATACAAAATCAAATATAGCAGGGATAAACCATATGGGAAAACTCAATGAAAACAGAAATCACATAGTACATCAAAAACAACAACCACAAATGAAAAAATCTGTTTCCATATTTTGGAGTTCATTTTGCTCAGCATATGCTTATATGGTCATATACGCATAACAAAGTGACTAGAAAATAATAGTTGCATGAATACTATATCATGACAACAACATGTTAACTTTTTGATGGTTAAGGTAGAATGAGGATAGGTGAATTTGCAGTTCTGATAAAGGAATTTCAAAGGAGTTTTAAAGTTAAGACAGGTAAATTTTAATCTTTCATAATTTTTAACAACCCAGCCAATTAAGAAAATTTAAAATTGCCTGGGAGAATAGGCTTTCATGCAAAGAAATCCATGGAGACTTAGTAAAGAGGGTGCAATGTGGGTGAAGATGGCTCTTTTTCACACTAAACAAACAAACCTCTGAAACCCTGCTGTAAATCCTGAAGGTTCCCTTGAGAATTGAACTAACACAGGAAATATACTCTCACTGTGTGAGACAAGGTTGTAGTGGAATTTGAATTCAAAGTTCTTTAAAAAAAAAGAAATAAAATATGTGAATTAACCTTTAATTACCACACAGTAATTCTCTGAAAAACATAATTTGGGCCAAAATATTTAGGAAGAAATTGTCCTCCACAATGAAAGAAGGTATTGGGTTTACACTTTTCTGTTTGTAACACTTTCTACAATGTCTTTGCACGTGAAGCAGTGAAACAAAGAAAAAAAATCTGATTGGATACTTCAAACCAATTATTTCACATTTCTAAGTAGCTCACAAAAAATAATATCCTTATTAACATGAGATAGTGAAGATTTCTCTTATTACATAAGCAAAAAGTTTTGGGTTCAGAAAAGAATTGAACAGGGCTGGGAAGGTGGCTCAGTGGTACAGCCCTTGCCTTGCATGCATGAGGCTCTGGGTTCGATTCCCCAGCACCGCATATGCAAAAAGAAAAATAAGCCAGAAGTTGCGCTGTGGTTCAAGTGTTAGAGCACTAGTCTTGAGCTGAAGAGCTGAGGGACAGCACACAGGTCCAGAGGTCAGGCCCCACGACTGGACCCCCGCCCCTAAAAATGCAACACAACAACAACAAAGAAAAGAATTGAGTAAATGGAAAAGGTAAGAAAACAGTGTTCTTAGAAGCCGTAGGTGAGCATACTGCTTTCAGCAGTTGAGTGAGGCCAAAACTTTTGATATACATTGTGTTAATATTTTTGCTACCTAAAGTGATTTTACAGAGCTGAATTAGCTCATTACAATGCAGAACAGACTGAATGAAGACATGAAAATAAATTCCAGGCAGTTCCGGGAAGATGGCGGAGGATAAGCTGGAGGCTAAACAAGCTCTCACATAGAAAGCAGTTTTAGAGTTCCAGTGAACAGTCCTAAGCCAGAGAATCACACCAAGTGTGCCTTCACAGGACAGAGAGATAGGCCAGAGAGAGAAAATACAGGCAAGGAGACAGCCCTGAGCAATTGCCAGCAGCCGCAGAAGGCGGTAGCAGAGGTGGGGGTGGCCACTGCAGCCACCATACCTGATTCACAGAGAGTCTGGGACGAAGGAGCCAGACGCGGCGGGCAAGCAGATTCTACTCAACACCAGCAAGAACCGACAAGAAGCAGACATCTTCATCATACACTTCACAAACCAGAGATGACCCAGGAACCAAGACTTGGTGGGAGTAGAAGCATGATGTCCTCACTCCTTCTCAGGAACCAAAGGGGGGAAGGCCACCCCTCACCCCCCTCAGTACCGGAGATTTCCATCTTGGATACTGACAAAGCTCGGAGGAGCTGCTAGTTCCAACTCAGGCCTTGGAAGAAATCTAGAGTCATCTAGCAGGTCACAAGAACCTAACCTGACCTGCCAGACTCAGCTACACCCAGGGAAAAGTCACCCAGGTCAAGGCGCCAGCCCCAGGAGTGGCTTTCTTCACCCGGTAATAAGAGCCAGAGGCTGCCCCTCCCTTTAGCATCCTCGACAATCAATTGAAATTCAGTAAACATAAATCATGAGAGTGGCTCCAGGCTGGGCTCTGTGAGTTTCTCACAAACAAGCCCCCGAGAAAAGCTACTGTTTGCTGAAAGGCCTCAACTCTACCCAGAACCTAGCCTCATCACAGCATCTCCAAACACGAGGAAAAAGCCATCTCCCTCTTTTGTGGGTACTCAAAGTAGATCTCCCTCCCACTGAACTAACCTGGGAGGAGGATCGCAATACACTGGAGAAAGCAGAGCATTTTTCTGCCTGTTCAAAGAAACTGACTTAAGTAAACAACCAAGCCACAGGAACACGAGCAGACCAGAGACTCCAACAAGAGGCTGGTTATGGACACAAGGGACATACAGGATTTTTCCCACCCCTCCCAAAAAAATCAAACAACTTTGTGTTGTTGTACCTTTTATAAAAAATTTTTTTCTAAAAATTTTTTAATCTTTAATTTTTACCTTTTTTGAAAAAAAATATTTTCTAGTAATTTTTTTTCCTCTTAGAATTTTATTTCAGGGGTATAAGTGTGTGTGCGTTTTTCTTTCTTTTTTTTTCCTTGTTTTTTTTTTAATTTTCTTTTTGTTTAGCTCTACTGAACTTCTGATCTTTTTTCTTTCTTTCTTATCCTTTTCACCTTTTCTTCTCTTTCGTTCTTCTTTATGTGACTTAATTGCTATTCTGCACATCCTCGGATAAACCCTTAGTCGATTATTAGACCTTTTACCCCATTGTGTACACACTTAAACCACAAATTTATTACTCAATTCAAAACCTCTTAGACTTAAATTCCTTAATAGCAGTACTACCCCTTTATACCTATATAATATTTTAAGTATTTTTATTTTTAAGTTTTTCACATCTCCTTTATATCCCTCCCCTTGTCTCATTATATTCATGTTCTTCTCTGAATAGTTTATTTTAGAATCTCTATAATATTTTAAATTTTTACGTTTCCATTTTTTCTGGTCTCTTTTTTTCCCTTTCTCTTTCTTCTTTTTTTCTCTCTCTCTACTTTCATCCTATCCAACCTATTTCCTGCTTTGAGATTAAGATTTAGTTAAC
Source organism: Dipodomys merriami (assembly GCF_024711535.1). Taxonomy (NCBI): domain Eukaryota; kingdom Metazoa; phylum Chordata; class Mammalia; order Rodentia; family Heteromyidae; genus Dipodomys; species Dipodomys merriami. The sequence continues at coordinate 97,030 of NW_027206120.1, forward strand.
ACTCCCTGTACCTTCCCACATCACTCTATTTCTATTTTTCACCCATGTCTCTTCCTAAACCGAATAATTTCTGGTTTACCAAATTCTTCTTTGCGGTTCATAGCCCATTAATATATAGTTGTTTGATGTTGAATAGAGGTATCTGTTGAAGTAGATTGTATCTGCAGACTATTGACTGTGCAAATACAGACTTTGGTTGATGCTTGCCTTAAGATAGTGTTCTAGCATAAAACTGGTGATAATTTCATCCCAAATGGGCAGAGTAAGCTGGAAAAACACAAAAAAATGGCAAATCCGGGTATCTCAACTCCCACTCATGATAATTAGGGAAGAGAACAGATAATGAATAATCCAGAGAAGAGTTCCCAAATAGCTCTACAAACACTGCTGGCAAACATGATAAATGAAAAGATTGAAAACATACAAAGGCCTCTGTATGAGCATGATAGGGAGAGAGGGGAGGCAAGCCAAAGGTTTATACAGGAATATCATGAGCGTGAGGAACCTACTCAAAAACTGATACAGGATTTGCGTAAGCAGCTTCAGAATACTCAAAGAGAAAGGCAGGAATGGCGTGAGCAGGCTGAGAACACTCTACAGGAATGGCATGAACGGGAGGAAGCTAAGCAAAGAGTAATACAGGAATTGAGAGAGCAAAAAGAGAATACACAAAGATCACTAAGGGTATTCATGGAATCCATTAACAAAGAGCTGAAGGAAGTCAGGGAGACCACAAAGGGAATGCTGAATGGAACCCAACAGAAGGAATGGGAGTCCAAGGAAACCATAACCAATCAACTAAGTGATTTGAGAATAAACAATGAACACCAAATTAAGGAAGTAAAGAAGCTCATACAAGATCTAAAACAAAGCTTCAACAAAGAATTTGAAGCCACCAACGCTGACCAACTAGAAGGAAAAGAAATAAAAAACAAAGTAGAAAGTCTCGACAGCAGGTTAGACCATGCAAAGATCGAATCTCAGGGATTGAAGACAGCCTTACATATTATAGAGAAAGAACATACAACGATCCAAGACAAGTCCAAGAAATATGAGAGATATATCCAAAACCTGGAAGGCATGATCAGAAGGCCTAATCTATGGATAATGGGTGTAGAGGAGCTCCTAGAAACAGAAATTAATGGACTAGGAAATTTGTTTAACAGGATCCTAGCAGAGAACTTCCCAAACATGCAAAAAGATAGGCCTATTCAATACAAGAAGCTTTTAGAACCCCAGATAGACCAGACCAGAATATGATATCCTACTGTCACATTACAATCTGCACAGGATCAAGTTAGACCAAGGAAAAGATCCTTAAAGCTGTCAAGGAGAAAACATTAAAGACCTATAAAGGGAAAGCAATTAGAATCACCTCAGATTTCTCAGAAGAGAAAATCAAAGCAAGAAGAGACTGGAATAATGTATTCAATGCCCTAAAAACAAACCAATATCAACCAAGAATACTGTACCCAGCTAAACTCTCCTTCATAACTGAAAGCCAAATAAAAACCTTCCATAGCAAAGAAAAATTGAAAGAATATATCTCCACCAAACCAGCCCTAGAAAAGATTCTTACAGATGTCCGACACATAGAAAACCAACAAGACCACAATAAACGAAAAGAAACTGCACCCAATCGCTGAATCCAAGAACCATAGGAAGAACCCAGTTTTCGCAGCTCCCCAGAAGGTGGATAACATGGCAGGAACTCCCAAATACCTCTCAGTCCTATCTCTTAACATTAACGGATTTAACTCTGCAATTAAGCTACATAGACTGTCTAGTTGGATTTAAAAACAAAATCCATCTATTTGCTGCCTTCAGGCGTCACATATTGCCTGTAAAAACAAAAACATTTTCAATGTTAAAGGCTGGAGCAAAATCTACCAAGCAAACAGCCCCCATAAACAGGCGGGAGTTGCAATCCTAATATCAGATAAAATAGACTTCAAATTAAAATTTGTGAGAAGAGATAAAGAAGGTCCTTACATACTAATTAATGGATCTCTCCTTCAGGAGGATATTACAATTCTAAATATCTATTCGCAAACAACAGAGCACCCAAATTTATCCAAGAAACACTACTTTCCCTCAAATCCCACATAGACTCAAAGACATTAATTGCTGGGGATTTTAACACACCACTCTCCCCACTAGATAGATCAACTCGGCAAAAACTCCACAGAGAAAACTCATATCTAAACAACTGCATAGAACAAGTAGATTTAACCGATATCTACTGAACATTTCACCCAGCAGCATCAGAATACACGTTTTTCTCAGCAGCATATGGAACATTTTCTAAAATAGATCACATTTTTAGGCCACAAAGCAAACTTGTCCAAATTCAGAAACATTGAAGTTATACCTTGCATTCTCTCTGACCAAAAGGGAATAAAGTTAGAACTCAACACCAAAAGCCACCAAAGAAAGTCTGGTAACACATGGAGGCTGAACAACACACTGATGAATCACGAGTGGGTCAAGGAGGAGATTAGAAAGGAAATTCAAATGTTCATGCTATTCAACAAAAATGAGCACACAAATTACCATATCCTCTGGGACACAGCAAAGACAGTACTCAGAGGCAAGTTTATAGCCCTGAGTTCCTACATCAACAAATTGGAGAGATCTGAAACCAACAAGTTAATGAGACATCTGAACCTCCTTGAAAAAGAGCAGCAAGATAAACCCCAATCCAGTAGATGGAAAAAATAATTAAAATTAAATCAGAATTAAATGAATTAGAATCCAAAAAACTATAGAAATAATCAACAAAACTACGAGTTGGTTCTTCAAAAATATTAACAAAATTGACAGACCCTTAGCAAATCTTAACAGAAAAAGAAGAGAACACACCCAAATAAACAAACTCAGAAAGGAGAATGGAAACATCACCACAGAAACAACAAGATTCAGAACATTTTAAGGGAATACTTCTCAAAACTTTATGCTAATAAGTTTGAGAACTTGGCAGAAATGGACCTTTTCCTAGCAAATATTGACATGCCAAAACTAAACCAAGATGAGTTAAACCATATTAACAGGCCCATATCAAGCATTGAAATAGAAACAGCATTAAGAGACCTCCCAGCTAAGAAAAGTCCACGACCAGATGGTTTTACAGCCGAATTGTACAAAGCCTTCAAAGCAGAGCTCACACCAATACTCCTCCAACTCCAATGAAATTGAAAGAGAAAGTTCATTACCGAACACATTCTATGAAGCCATCTTAACCCTCATCCCAAAACCAGGCAGGGACTCATCAAAGAAAGAGAACTATAGACCCATTTCTTTTTTTTTATTGTGAAAATACTATACAGAGGCGTTACAATTACATGGGCAAGATAGTGTACATTTCTTATCGAGCATTTTGGCCTACTCCTTTGTTTACCCTTCCCATCCCTTCCCATCCTCCCTCCTTCCCCACTCCATCCCCCCCCCCAAGTTGTAAAGTTCATTTTTGACATGACAACTTGTACTTCTCATTGTTGCAACAGGTCCACCTTTATCCTTATTTAAGCGACTTGTTTTTCCACTTCCCCTCCACAAATTATACCAAAATCAAATACAGTGAAAGCATGGGTTATACTATGGGGGAGGGACATACAAAGCAACAAAGAAATAATCTTACAATTGCGTTATAAACAAATGCATGAAAGAAAAAATGTTTAAAATACATATCTTAGGGTTCATTTTCCTAACATCACCTTATCTGACCTTTTCTGCTTGATTCAGACATATACTAGTTATTACGAATAATGGAAACCATGGGAACTATGTTCCTTTCGGCCTGGCTTACTTCCCTTAATATAATTTTTTCCAAGTCTTTCCATTTCCTAACAAATGGGGCAATGTCATTCTTTCTGATGGAGGCATAGAATTCCAGTGGGTATATATTGGACATTTCCTTGATCCATTCAACTACAGGGGGCATTGGGGTTAGTTCCATATCTTACCTATGGTAAATAATGCTGCAATAAACATAGTTGTGCGGGCAGCTTTAGTATGGTCTTGTTTGTGATCATTTGGTTAAATGCCCAAAAATAAGACTGCTGGGTAATATTGGAGCTCTATGTGGAGTCTTTTGAGGAATCTCCATACTATTTTCCAAAGTGGTTGAACAAGTATACACTCCCACCAACAGTGCAGTAAAGTTCTCTTCTGTCCACATCTCCTCGAACATTTGTTGTTATTAGAGTTCTTTATTTTAGTCATTCTAACTGGATTGAGGTGGTATCTCAATGTTTTGATTTGCATTTCTTTTATGGCTAGGGAGTGAGCATTTCTTCATGTATCTATTGGCCATCCTTCTTTCTTCTTCAGCGAAGTTTCTCTTTAAGTCTTTAGCCCCGTTATTTATTGGGCAGTTGTTTCTTTGAAGATTTGTTGTTGGGGGATTTAATTTTTTGAGTTCAAGGAATATTTTAAATATGAGACCCTTGTCCGTAGTATGGCTAGTGAAGATCTTCTCCCAATCCATGGGCTGTCTATTGATGTTGCTAGCTATGTCCTTTGCCATGCAGAAGCTCTGCAATTTCATGTAATCCCATTTGTCCAACCTTTCTTTGATTTGTTGTGTTTCTGGGTCTCTAGTAAGAAAATTTCGGCCTATGCCAAGGAGACCTAATGTTTCTCCTATTCCATCCTGTAATGTTTTCAGAGTGTCTGCTTTGACTCTGAGGTCTTTGATCGATTTGATTCTGGAGTTGATACTGGTGCAGGGTGATATATAAGGATCTAACTTTAGTTTTCTACAAATAGTTAACCAATTTTGCTAACACCATTTACTGAAGAGGCTGTCTTTCTTCCATTGAATTTTTTTAGCTCCCTTCTCGTAGATTAAGTCCCTATAGATTTGTGGGTTCATTTCTGGGTTGTCAATTCTATTCCATTGGTCCTGAGATCTGTACTTGTGCCAGTACCAAGCTGTCTTGATTACTGTGGCTTTTTAGTAGAGTTTGAAATTTGGCACTGATATTCCTCCAGCACTGTTCTTTCTGTTAAGGATTGTTTTTGCTATTCGGGGTCTTTTATTGTTCCATATGAATTTTTGGATTGCCTCTTCTAATTCCTTGAAGAATGTGGCTGGAATATTGTGATAGATATGGCACTGAATTTGTAGATAGCCTTGGGAAGTATTGCCATTTTCATGATGTTGATCCTTCCAATCCAGGAGCATGGGAGGTTTTCCAGTTTCTAAGTTCTGTTTTGATTTCTTTTTCAGGTTTTTAAAATTTTCATCATAGAAGCCCTCCACTTCTTTGGTTAAATTAATTCCTAATATTTTATTTTTTGTGGGGCTATTATGAATGGAGTTGCTTTCCTTATTGCATCCACGCTTTTCTCTTTGTTGGCATATACAAAAGCCATTTATTTTTGAGGGTTAATTTTTACCCTGCTACTTTTCCAAAATTTTGAATCAACATGAGTGATTTGGGAGTGGAGTCTGTGGGATTCTTTTGTTGTTGTTGTTGTTGTTGAAAACTTTTGCTATTTAATTGTATTTGTTTCTATGTACTTTTTGATTGTGAAAATACTGTACAGATGGGTTACAATTACATGAGCAAGATAATGAGTACATTTCTTATCAAACATTGTAGCCTCCTCCTTTGTTTCCCCTTCCCATCGCTGTTTGCATCTTTTCTAATTGCTGTAGCTAGGCATGCTAATACTAGATTGAAGAGAAGTGGAGAGAGTGGACATCCTTGTCTTGTTCCTGAGTTAAGAGGAAAGGGCTTTCGTTTTTTACCATTAATTATAATGCTGGCTGTAAGTTTGTCCTATACAGCCTTTATTGTATTGAGGAATGTTCCATGATTCCTAATTTTTCCAGAACCTTCTTCATAAATGGGTGTTGGATCTTGTCAAATCCTTTTTCTGCATTTATTGAGATAACCATGTGGTTCATATCCATCCTTGCTCTTGTTGATATGATGAATTATATTAATTGATTTGCGTGTATTGAACCAGCTTTGCATCCCTGATATGAATTCTGTTTTATCGTGGTGTGTGATATTTTGGATGAATTGTTGAACTCGATTGGCTAAATTTTCTTGTTTTTGGATCCTGTCATGGTGTCTGAACTCTGGTCCTGGGCGCTGTCCCTCAGCTCTTCAGCTCAAGGCTAGCGCTCTACCACTTGAGACATAGCGCCACTTCTGGCTTATTTATTTTTGCTTATGTGGTGCTGGGGAATCCAACCCAGGGCCTCAGGCATGCAAGGCAAGCGCTCTACCCCTGAGCCATCTTCTCAGCCCCCTCAACTGGCCAAAATTTTGTTGAGAAATTTTACATCGATTTTCATAAAACAAATGGGTCTGTAGCTCTCTTTCTTTGATGAGTCCTTGCCTGGTTTTGGGATGAGGATTATGATGGCTTCATAGAATGAGTTTGGTAGTGAACATTCTCTTTCAATTTCATTGAAGTGTTGGAGGAGTATTGATGTGAGCTCTGCTTTGAAGGCCTTGTAGAATTCTGCTGTAAAACCATCTGTTCCTGGGCTTTTCATAGATGGGAGTTCCCGTATTGTCGTTTCTATTTCAATGCTTGATATGGGCCTGTTAATATGGTTTAACTCATCTTGGTTTAGTTCCTGCATGTTGATATTTGCTAGGAAAAGGTCCATTTCTGCCAAGTTCTCAACCTTATTTGCATAAAGATTTGAGAAGTATTCCCTTATAGTGTTTGGAATCTTGGTTGTTTCTGTGGTGATATTTCCATTCTTATTTCTTATTTATAAGATTCATAAGATTTGCTACGGGTCTATCAATTTTGTTAATATTTTTGAAGAATCAACTCTTTGTTTTGTTGATTTTATATGATTTTTGGATTCTAATTCATTTAATTCTGGTTTAATTTTAATTATTTCTTTCCATCTACTGGATTGGGGTTTTCCTGCTGCTCTTTTTCATGGAGGTTCAGATGTCTCATTAAATTGTTGGTTTCAGATCTCTCCAACTTGCCTCTGAGAACTGCCTTTTCTGTGTCCCAGAGGAGTTGGTAATTTGTGTGTTCGTTTGTGTTTAATATCATGAAAATTTAATTTCCTTTCTAATTTAATCCATGACTCACTGGGGATTCAGCAGTGTGTTGTTCAGCTTCCATGTTTAACAGGACTTTCTTTGTTGGCTTTTGGTTGAATTCTAATTGTATTCCCTTGTGGTCTGAGAGAATTCAAGGTATTACTTCAATGTTTCTTAATTTGGACGTTTGCTTTGTGACCTAAAATGTGGTCTATTTTTGAAAATGTTCCATGTGCTGCAGAGAAAAACATATGTTCTAATACTGCTGGGTGAAATATTTGGTAGATGTCTGTTAAATCTTGTTGATCTATGGAGTTGTTTAAATCTGTGGTTTCTCTGTTGAGTTTTTGCCGAGTTGATCTATCTAGTGGGGATTGAGGTATTTTAAAGTCCCCAACAATTAATGTGTTTGGATCTCTGTGAGATTTAAAGGAAAGTAGTATTTCTTGGATAAATTTGGGTGCTCCATTGTTTGATTAATAGAGATTTAGAATTGTAATATCCTCCTGAATGAGAGATCCCTGAATTAGTAGGTAGCCAGCTTCTTTACCTCTTCTCACTAATTTTAATTTGATCTCTATTTTATCTGATATTAGGATTGTAACTCTTGCCATTTTATGGGGGTCATTTGCTTGGTACATTTTGTTCCATCCTTTCACTTTCAAAATGTGTTTGTTTTTATGGGCAAGGTGTGACTTCTGAAGGCAACAGATACAAGGCTTTTGTTTTTTAATCCAACTAGACAGTCTATGTCGCTTAATTGGAGAGTTAAGTCCGTTAATGTTGAGACATAGGACTGAGAGGTATTCGGGAGTTCCTGCCATTTTATCCATCTTCTTGGGAGCTATGATGACTGGGTTCCTCCTATGGTTCTTGGATTCTCCGATTGGGTGTGGTTTCTTGGCCTTTTTTGTGGTCTTGTTGGTTTTCTATGTGTAGGGCATCTTAAGTATCTTTTGTAGGGATGGTTTGGTGCAGATATATTGTTTCAGTTTTTCCATACTATGGAAGATTTTTATTTGACCTTCGGTTATGAAGGAGACTTTAGCTGGGTACAGTATTCTTGGTTGATAGTTGTTTGTATTTAGGGCATGGCATACGTCATTCCAGGCTTTTCTTGCTTTGATTGTCTCTGCTGAGAAATCTGAAGTGATTCTAATTGGTTTCCATTTATAAGTGATTGGTCTTTTCTCTTTGACAGCTTTAACGATCTTTTCCTTGGTCTGAATTGATCCTGTGAAGTTTATAATGTGACGGTCGAATGTCCTGTTCTGGTCTGGTCTATTTGGAGTTCTAAAAGCCTCTTGTATTTGAATAGGCCTATGTTTTTGCATGCTTGGGAAGTTCTCTATTAAGATCCTGTCAAAAACTATAAAACATAAATGTAAAAATTCATGATATTGGATCAGTAAAGGTTTCTAAAAAGTTGACATGGAAAGCATTAGTGGCTAAAGGAAAGCAAGAATAAACTGGTTAATATCAACTGATAACCTTTCATAATTCTATTAAAGAAGTGAAAACATATCCAACAGATAGAGGGCACATATTCCTTAATGCTACAGTGTTAATTCTACAATGATCCTGAGTCTTAAGTACTTTTATATCTTCGAATTTTATATAAATTTTTTCCCAAACAGGATATTTCTTTAAAGAATATATGTAAATTAATAGTCAATAGAAGGAGCATATGAATTAAGCTCCTCTGTAGTATGTAAAAAAATAAAAATAAAACTCATTAGTATGACCATAATATAAAAAGATGACACAAAATATAGTAATGCATTTGTGGATAAATTGATATACTCCACATAGCACAATGATTTGCATAATACTGCAATCATTTTAGCAATTAAGTTTTCAAGTCTTCAAGAGGTCAAAGAGAATTGTATAGGATCTACATTACACTTCTATGTATGTATTAAAGAGAAGTATAAAACTTGTTTGAACAGGGTATGTGGTTCATTGACTGCACTTGAATAGTATGTTTGAGACCCTGGAAATAATCCCCAAAAACAAATTTTGAAAACTCACCCTATAGAAGATGTATGCTGGACAAATTCCTGTAACTGAATTTTATATCTATTTTAATGTCTGTTCTAAAATTTATAACAATTCTATTTGAACAAATGCAAGTTTGTGAAAATTAGGCTTGGAAAATCTATGATTGTTCAATTCACTTCCAAAGCACTAAAATGTATACAATAAAAGGAGATAATATATTGCATGTGAATTTCATGTCAGCAAAAAAAAAAAAAAAAAAAAAAAACTCTTGTTAAAAATACTTCACAAAAATCGCAGAATACCTAAAAAGATGTTTTTGGTGTTGTCTAAAAATTCTTTGTAAACTACAACTTTTAAAACAAAGATATAATTTGTTTACTTTGAGATTTTTTGGTCTGTTTTCCTGAGTTTATGCAAAGATAACTCAATCCAAAAGTGTATGTGATAGCTGGAATATCTAGGAATTGTGCATCACTTATAAGTAATTGATAGCCTTTTCTGGTAGAAACTTTTAGCAAATGACAGAACCTAAATCTATGCATCTGCATTTTATGAAAGCCATATGTTACTTGCTGAATCCAATTGCTTTTCTCTATTTTGCTAGGACAGAAATTATTCTCAAGATAAGAGCCAATCGCAGTGAAAAGACATAATCATTTTTATTTGTTAAAATAACACACAAAATGAAACAATTCCACTTAACCGACTCTAATATTAGTACTTATGAAGATGTTCCTGAATGCCAATATCCACTGAATTTTTGGAATTTAAATTTCTACCAACATATGAAAACTAGAACAAGAAAACAAATATAGTCTTAGAGCAAACCAGCCTTGCAATAATTTTCTTAATGGTTTTGAAATTACAAAAGAATTGATACCATTAAGAAAATGATCCTTTCCTATAGAAATCATTTAAAAATGTTTATCACTTATTATAATTCAAATACCAAACAAGAGTAATTTTATATAATCAGTATAAATATCGTTTTATTACTATCGTAAAATAGAATAAAAGACCAGTCCCAATATATTATCATTAGTCTTAATTCCTAATCATTACATAAATATCTTAAACAAAATCTAAATGCTCATTTCTTTAACATAGATATAAATAGTGTATACTTTTCATTAGATTTTTCCAGAGACATGTATTCATGTTTCTAAGAAATGTTCACAGCAGTTAAAAGATGCTTTTGTGAAATTAATGTGATATATTTTGTTGTTGTTGTTGTTTGTTGTTGTTGTTGTTTGCAAGGCCTGGGCATTATCCCTAAGCCTTTTTATGCTCAAAGCCAACACTCTACAACTTGAGACACAGAGCTATTTCCTGTGTTTAGTAGTTAATTGGAGATAAGAATATAACAAGTACTTTTCTGTCTGGTCTAGTTTTGAGCAGAATTCTAAGATCTCATTACCAAGAATAGCTTGAATTACAGGCGTGAGTCACTGGCACTTGGTTTGATGTATTTTTTAATTTTACTTATGTTTTAATATTTTTGTTTCTCTATAATGTACATCATTCTACACATAAATTTAGATATATGTATATATTTCTGATGACAAATAATCTCTAAAAACATATGTCTTTATACACATTATATATATGTGTGTGCATATATATATATATATATATATATATATTTCTGAAGACAGACTCCTTCTAAAACTTTTATGCTACTATTGTTTTACCTTTTTCATTTCAAAGATATACAGTCTATTGTATAGTAAGGAAAACCCTCAATATTATATTTTATGCCATATTTCAGATTGGGAAGCTTTGTCTGTGTGAATAAGTTTATTTCTTTTGTTTCTGCTTTCCTATTCATAATTCTGTTTCTCATAGTATTGTTCTAAGGACTTTTTCTTTATCCCAATTTGGGGCTTGGACATAACTCATGTTCAGTTTGCTAACAGTAGTCATTTTACCATTTGAACCATGCCTCCAGCCCAGAAATTTTTGTAGTTAATTGGAGATATAACCTCATGAATTGTCCTACCAGCCTGAAAACCATTATCGCCCAAGTCTCATCTTTCTTAATCACTAGTATTATAGAGGTGAGTCATGGTCCCCAAGAGTCAATGACTTTTCAGGTCTTATAGATTCCACATGTTTACTAGTAATTGTAATAATAAAATACCACAGATTGGGTAGTGTTAACACTGTAAATACATTGCTTCTGTGTTGGTGGAACTAAAACTCCAAGATCAGAGTTGGCTTCTTCTAAGTCCTTTTTCCTTGGCATATTCAAGGCCTTCTGCTTCTCTTGGAGGAGACTTCAACTTAAATTCTACCTTTGAGATTCTGTTTCCAAATGCAGTCACTTTCTAATGCAATGGGTTTTTGATCGTTAGTGTGATTTCAGTGGGACATTATCGAACACATAACATATTACTTAATGGATAGGAGAAAATATCTAATAGGAAATTATTTGGTTTGGGCATGGAAGTTATGCTATATTTAAAAAATAGCAAAAGAGAGAAAGGTTTTATTAGAGCTTGTAAAATGAGGATGAACTCTTGACCTCAGACATGCCAAATTCTTACCCTGTCACACACTTAAATGCTTAGTGGTACTGGAAGATTTTACCCAAAAACCTATACTTGTGAAACAGCATCTCTACTACTGCCATACCAGCAGATTGTAATTTGATTGCTTATTTTGAGGTAGTATCACTATGCCTGGGCCTACTTGGACAGTGGTCCTCCTAACACAAGCAAAACACATTGTACCCAGCAAATGGTTAGCGTTTCTGAAACATTTTTTTTTGGCTGGGCTTGCCTGGAACTGCAATTCTCTCATCTCTATTTTCTAAGTAGATAATATTGTAGGTTTTAGCCACTTTATCCAGCAAAATTATACAATTTCAAGATATCTTGATATTGCCTGTATTTGTGCTTAACATATATAGCTATCCTTAATTTTCTCCATCTTTTGTTTAGTAGTCTGAGTGGAAATTTTGTATCCCCTCTGTACAGTGTGTTCACAAAAAAATTAATTAAAAAATTAAAAAAACTCCTGTATATCAATTTTAAAATAAAAAATGCATGAACAAAGAAAAAAAAGAAAACATTGACTTTCTTGATATGCATGTCTTTGTTTGTATGGAATCCCATCACAATCCAAAAAATCTCCCAAAAGTTTATGTCCAGAATCATGGAAAAGAAGGCTTCAGGTTGGAAAAAAAACACTGATCCTTAACTTATAATTGCACTATATTTATAGTGTTAGTCAATGCTTTCTAAAGTATGAGAAGAGAAGGAAGGCATAAATGTGAAAGATGTCAGGTCTCTGTAGAATTTCTGTAGTTGTCATTTCATGTTATCTTTCTTCCTTAAAGCATGCTTTATTAAAACCCTCTGGGTGGATATTGGTTGGACTAATTGGTAACCTTCCCCGGGAAATGAAGCTGATTTTAGACTGCCGATGATTTGGTAAATAAAAGAATGATGAGAATGAGCACAGATATTGTCACAAAATAAGCCGACAAAGTTCAATTGCTGAACAGCAAACAAAGCAGCTTCAAGTCCGATGATCCACATTGGGACATATATTGATAGATACATATGTATACATATACACACATACGTGAAAAAGTAAATATCCAGTAGAAGATAGAGGAACTTGGTGTGACAAGTACTAATCTATATCAAACTGGTTGCAGTAAAGGTACAGTAAAACATCGTTTAGCATAGATTTTGCATAGATTTGTAAAGGATGAAAATTTTTCCTTCATTTTATACTTTACAAATGTCCTTAGTATGTATTAAATTTTTTTATATTGTAGTTGGAGCATCTATACAATGCTGAGAATTGGGATTACATAAAGTATGCAACATGAATAGGCCAGCCTGAATAGATAAATTCATTAGATTCTTATTTCCATTTAACTACCAGGAGAAATGGAGTTCAGTTCAGATTTTATGTAGAGCACTGGCCTTGAACACAAAAGCACCATTCATGCCGTGAGTTTAAGCCCTAGGATCTACAGAAACAAAAACACTAAATACAACTTGGAGTTAGATATTTTATAATGAAGCATTTTTATATGCTCTACCTTGTTAGAAAGACTAGATTTCTGTGTTAGCTTTATAACCTACCATAATAAGTGATATTGTCCATTTAGTAAGCAGAAAGGCTTACACTGATTTATAAGTTTGAAGGTTTCAGTGTATGTTCAGTTGGTTTTATTGCTTTGGTGGCCTGTGGCAAGACAATGTCAAGGTGGGGAGTATGTCAAAAAGAAATGTTTTTGACCTAGAATGATTAACAGATAAAAGAACAAAGTAGATGAGAGTCCATGTTCTCATAGGTTTCACTCTGAAGAACTTAATCTCCAAAAGAACTATTCAGGTATTCTCCACAGTCTGGGAGGAAATGTAAAGTGAATTTTGTTTAACATATAGGTCTTTCTGGGGCATTCTAAATTTAAATGGCAACACCTTCACCAATGATAATGACTTGTCCAGGGGTGGAAGCAACTAGATATTGCTATAAATTCTAATCAGATATCAGCAGACTAAATATTTTATGGAATTCCTATTAAAACTTTTTCTTGCAGGCTGACTGGGTCTTCATACTACACATGTGTATATCTGTGTGTATGTGTGTGTGTATTTGAATAAACTAATATAGCAATGTAACAGATAAAATTATTAGTATGGCCTTTTTCTTCTCATACCATGAAAGCCTGCCACAAATCCAATCAAATCCCATTCAAGATTCAAACATTAATGCTGTCCCAAAAGTTCTGTACACAAACCCATGTACATACACTTCATTTAAGACGGCAATGGTATATGAAAATTTTAAGTCTTCCAATTACGTTGTCACCAAGGAAACAACGTACAATATTTTCTTTAAAAATATCTAGATTGTAGAACACTTTAGCCAGAAAATTGAAGCACTATACATTACAGGATTTAATTTAAATATTTAGTCACTGAAATGGATATTCAATATCCACAACTTAGAGCTCTTTTAAAACACATAATTGCAAACCTCATCTATTACCATCTTCCGTGAAGACAGTCCTTGCTGAAAACGAACCAAATGTGGTAAACCAATTAAAATGTACGCCATTGTTAAATGCTATTGTTTTAAAGCATGGAAGTGACAGAGCAATTAATGCCAGTGAACAGCCGGTTCTAAGAAGTATGAAAAGTGATTATTTTGTACTCTAGGTGGAAAACTCCACAGATGTTTCAGATTGTGCTTCGTTCTAGGCATTTGTGAGATACATTTTGGAAAGCACAATGAATGAAAACATATTGTTTTATAAAGATTTGCTGGCTGAGAAACCAGGGAAAGAAAACTTATTGAAGTGTTTCAAATGAGAATACAGACAATAGGGTGGGTAAGATGTGATATTCAGCTTTAAATACAGATTGAAGCAAACCAAAGAATGGGATTTTTTTCCCGTAACAAATGCTTTCTCGGTATATTGAGCTATACACTATAATGAAAAGTCAGGAAAAAACACTGACTCCTGTTGAATTTCTTTCTTAAGAGAATCTTAAATGACAAAGATGAAGAAATTTAAGTATGTTAATAAAACATTATCAAGTATTTAATTTTTGATTAAAAGTTAAAACAAACTGACAATTAGTCCATTAAGATTTATGTTTCCTGGCATATTTTGTTTTCTCTTTGTTCCTCTTTTTTGGGTGGTGATTTTTTTTCAGAAATGCAACCTAGTCTTAATCATTACCCACAAAATTTTTGCTGTCATAGAATCAGAGAGTTTTATTTATTAAATTAAGACTAGAATAGGCTCGGGAAGGGAGGTGAAGGGTAAACAAAGGAGGAGGCTGCAATGCTTGGTAAGAAATGTATGCATTATCCTGCCCATGTAATTGTAGCCCCTCTGTACAGTATGTTCTCAAATAAAATAAAATAAAATTAAAAAAAAAAGACTAGAATAGGCTCATTTTATGTTAACCCAAAATATTAACACCAAAATAATTTTTCACTAAAAAAAATTCATAAAAAATCATGAGGACTTGGTGGAAGATGGAGGAGGAGAAGCTGGAGGGTAAATAAGCTCTTGCACAGAAAGTAGTTTTAGTGTTCCAGAGAACAGTCGTAGGCCAGAGTCACACCAAGTGTGCCATCACAGTACAGAGAGTTTGGCCAGAGAGGGAAAATCCAGGCAAGATGACAGATCTGAGCACTTGCCAGTAGCCACAGCTATGGTGGCAGTAGGGACAGTTCCAGAGGCTGTAGCCACCATACCTACAGAAAGAGTCCATGACAAAGGCCCCAGACGTGGCCTGTGAGCAGATTCTACTCACCAGCAAGAACTGACAAGGAGCAGATCTCTTCATCCTGCAGATCACAGACCAGAGACGACCCAGGAACCAACACTCTGGCATGAGCAGAATCCTGACATCCTCACTCCTTCTCAGGGGGCAGAGAAGAGAAGGCCATCCTTTCCCCACCACCAGAGATCTCCATCTAGGACTCTTACCTATGTAAGGCTGAGGAGCTAGCTCCAACTCATTCCTTGGAAGAAAACAAAGGAGTCATTTGGCAAGTCACAGGAAGTAGACATGACCTGCCAGGCTCAGCTCCACCCAGGGGAATGTCACCGCACCCAGCCAGTGGTAGCTCTGTCTTTGGAGGAGTGATTTCCTTCACAGGGCAAACAGAGCCAGAAGCTGCCCCTCCCTACAACAGTCTAGACAAACATTTGAAACTCAAGAAACATAAATCCTGAGAATCGGCTTCCCGAGTGTTTCAGGAGTTGCCCCTCAGGGAAAAGCTACTGTTTCTGAAAGGCCTCAACTACCCAGAACCTAGCCTCATCACAGCATCTCCACACTGGAGGAAACAGCCATCTCCCTCATTTGTGATACTCAAAGCAGATCTCCTTCCCATTGAAGTAGCCTGGGAGGAGGATCACAAAATCCTGAGTAAAGCAGAGCATTTTTCTGCCTGCCCCAAAAAATTGACTTAAGAAACCAATCAAGCAAAACGAAAACTAAACACCACAAGCACACCATACTCCACCAAGAGACTGGTTATGGACACAGGGGAAATACAGGATCTTCCCATTCCCTCCCACCAAAAGAACCCAAAAATCAAATCAAAGAACGATTTTTTTTATCTTTTTTTTTCAATTTTAATTTTTTTTAATAATTGTATTTTATTTTATTTGAGAACACACTGTACAGGGGGGCTACAATTACATGGGCAGCATAATGCATACATTTCTTACCAAGCATTGCAGCCTCCTCCTTTGTTTACCCTTCACTTCCCTTCCCCGCCTCCCCCCTCCCCCCACCCAATTTTACCCCCCTCCCCCCACCCAATTATACCCCCCTCCCCCCCCCCACACCGACATTGTAAAGCTGGTTTTGACATAACCTTTTGTACTTCTCATTGTTGCAACAGGTCCACCTGAATCCTTAAACGACTTGTTTGTCCCCATCTCCTCCACATGTTATACTGACATCAAATATAGTGAAAGCGGGGGTTACACTGTGGGGGAGGGACATACAAAGCAACAAAGAAATAATCTTATAAATGCGTTAGAAACACATGCATGAAAGAAACGAAAACATTAAAATACATATTTAAGGGGTCATTTTCCTAACATCACATTATCTGACCTTTTCCGCTTGACTCATAACTATACTAGATATTACAAATAAGGGAAACCATGGGACCTATGCTTCTTTGGGCCTGGCTTACTTCACTTAATATAATTTTTTCCAAACCTTTCCATTTCCTAACAAATGGGGAAATGTCATTCTTTCTGATGGAGGCATAGAATTCCATTGTGTATATATACCACATTTTCTTGATCCATTCATCTACTGAGGGGCTTCTGGGTTGGTTCCATATCTTAGCTATGGTAAATAATGCTGCAATAAACATAGTTGTGCTGGTAGCTTTAGTGTGGTCTTCTTTGTAAATATTTGGGTAAATGCCCAAAAGTGGGATTGCTGGATCATAGGGGAGATCTATGTGAAGTCTTTTGAGGAACCTCCATACTGCTTTCCAAAGTGGTTGGACAAGTTTACATTCCCACCAACAATGAAGTAAGGTTCCTTTCTGTCCACATCCCCTCCAGCATCTGTTGTTGTTAGAGTTCTTGATTTTTGCTGTTCTAACTGGAGTGAGGTGATATCTCAATGTTGTTTTGATTTGCATTTCTTTTATGGCTAGGGATGTTGAACATTTCTTCATGTGTCTATTGGCCATCCTTCTTTCTTCTTCAGAGAAGCTTCTCTTTAAGTCTTTCGCCCACTTATTTATTGGGCAGTTGTTTCTTTGAGGATTTGTTGTTGGGGGGTTTAATTTTTTGAGTTCCAAGTATATTTTAGATATGAGACCCTTTTCCGTTGTATGGCTAGTAAAGATCTTCTCCCAATCGGTGGGCATTATATTGATCTTGCCAGCTATGTCAATTGCCCTGCAGAAGCTCTGCAATCTTATGCAATCCCATTTGTCCAACCTTTCTTTGATTTGTTGTGCTTCCGGGTCTCTGTTCAGAAAATTTCGACCTGAGCCAAGGAGACCTAGGGTTTCTCCTATTCCATCCTGTAATGTTTTCAGAGTGTCTGCTTTGAGTTCAAGGTCTTTGATCCATTTGGAGTTGATTCTGGTGCAGGGTGATATATAAGGATCTAGCTTTAGTTTTCTACATGTAGTTAACCAATTTTGCCAGCACCATTTACTGAAGAGGCTGTCTTTCTTCCATTCTATTGTTTTAGCTTCCTTATCGAAGATTAGATGGCTATAGGTCTGTAGGTTCATTTCTGGGTTTTCAATTCTATTCCATTGGTCCTGAGGTCTGTTCTTATGCCAATACCAAGTTGTTTTGATTACTATGGCTTTATAGTAGAGTTTGAAATTTGGTATTGATATTCCTCCAGCAGTGTTCTTTCCGTTGAGGAGCGTTTTTGCTATTCGGGTCTTTTATTGTTCCATATGAATTTTTGGATTGCCTCCTCTATTTCCTTGAAGAATGAGGGTGGAATTTTGATAGGTATCGCGTTGAATTTGTAGATAGCCTTGGGAAGTATTGCCATTTTCACGATGTTAATCTTGCCAATCCAGGAGCATGGGAGGTTTTGCCATTTTTTAAGTTCTGTGTTGATTTCCTTTTTCAAGATTTTAAAGTTTTCATCATAGAGGTCGTTCACTTCTTTGGTTAAGTTAATTCCTAGGTATTTTATTTTGTGTGGCTATTACAAATGGAGTTGCTTTCCTAATTTCAGCCATACTTTTCTCATTGTTGGCATATAGAAAAGCCATTGATTTTGGGGGGTTAATTTTATAACCTGCTACTTTGCCAAAGTTTTGAATCAGCTTGAGTAATTTGGGAGTGGAGTCTATGGGATTCTTTAAATACAAGATCATGTCATCTGCAAAGAGGGAGAGTTTTATTTCTTCTTACCCTATTTGGATCCCCTTTATGTCTGCATCTTGTCTTATTGCTGTAGCTAGGCATTCTAATACTAGATTGAAGAGAAGTGGAGAGAGTGGGCATCCTTGTCTTGTACCTGAGTTAAGAGGAAATGGCTTTAGTTTTTCACCCTTGAGTATAATGCTGGCTGTATGTTTGTCATATACAGCCCTTATTGTATTGAGGAATGTTCCATGGATTCCTAATTTTTCCAGAACCTTCATCATAAAGGGGTGTTGGATCTTGTCAAATGCTTTTTCTGCATCTATTGAGATAACCATGTGGTTCTTATTCTTGCTCCTGTTGATGTGATGAATAATATTAATTGATTTGCGTATATTGAACCAGCTTTGCATCCCTGAAATGAATCCTGTTTGATCATGGTGTATGATTTTTTGGATGAATTGTTGAAGTCGATTGGCCAAAATTTTGTTGAGAAGTTTTGCATCAATGTTCATCAAAGAAATGGGTCTATAGTTCTCTTTCTTTGATGAGTCCCTGCCTGGTTTTGGGATGAGGGTTATGATGGCTTCATAGAATGTGTTCGGTAGCGAGCTTTCTCTTTCAATTTCATTGAAGTGTTGGAGGAGTATTGGTGTGAGCTCTGCTTTGAAGGCCTTGTAAAATTCCGCTGTTAAACCATCTGGTCCTGGCCTTTTCTTGGCTGGGAGGTCTCTTATTGCTGTTTCTATTTCAATGCTTGATATGGGCCTGTTAAGCTGGTTTAACTCATCTTGGTTTAGTTTTGGCATGTCAATATTTGCTAGGAAAAGGTCCATTTCTGTCAAGTTCTCAAACTTATTAGCATAAAGTTTTGAGAAGTATCCTCTTATAATGTTCTGAATCTTGGTTGTTTCCGTGGTGATGTTTCCATTCTCATCTCTGAGTTTATTAATTTGGGTGTGTTCTCTCCTTTTTCTGATAAGGTTTGCTAAGGGTCTGTCAATTTTGTTAAGTTTTTCGAAGAACCAACTCTTTGTTTTGTTGATTCTTTCTATAGTTTTTTTGGATTCTAATTCATTTAATTCTGATTTAATTTTGATTATTTCTTTCCGTCTACTGGATTGGGGTTTATTTTGCTGCTCTTTTTCAAGGAGGTTTAGATGTGTCATTAAATTGTTAGTTTCCGATCTCTCCAATTTGTTGATGTAGGAGCTCAGAGCTATAAACTTGCCTCTGAGTACTGCCTTTGCTGTGTCCCAGAGGAGCTGTTAATTTGTGTGTTCATTTTTGTTGAATAGCATGAACATTTGAATTTTCTTTCTAATCTCTTCCATGACCCACTCATGATTCAGCAGTGTGTTGTTCAGCCTCCATGTGATACCGGACTTTTTTTGGTGGCTTTTGGTGTTGAGTTCTAATTTTATTCCCTTGTGGTCAGAGAGAATGCAAGGTATAATTTCAATGCTTCTGAATTTAGACAAGTTTGCTTTGTGGCCTAAAATGTGGTCTATTTTAGGAAACGTTCCATGTGCTGCTGAGAAGAACGTGTATTCTCTTGCTGCTGGGTGAAATGTTCGGTAAATGTCTGTTAAGTCTAGTTGATCTATGCAGCTGTTTAGATCTGCGGTTTCTCTGTTGAGATTTTGCCGAGTTGATCTATCTAGTGGGGAGAGTGGTGTGTTAAAATCCCCAACAATTAATGTCTTTGGATCTATATGGGATTTGAGGGAAAGTAGTGTTTCTTTGATAAATTTGGGTGCTCCATTGTTTGGCGAATAGATATTTAGAATTGTAATATCCTCCTGAAGGAGAGATCCTTTAATTAGTATGTAGCGACCTTCTTTATCTCTTCTCACGAATTTTAGTTTGAAGTCTATTTTATCTGATATTAGGATTGCAACTCCCGCCTGTTTATGAGGGCCGTTTGCTTGGTAGATTTTGTTCCAGCCTTTAACCTTGAAAATATGTTTGTTTTTACGGGCAAGATGTGACTCCTGCAGGCAGCAGATAGAAGGGTCTTGTTTTTTAATCAAACTAGACAGTCTATGTCGCTTAATTGGACAGTTCAGTCCGTTAACGTTAAGAGATAGGACTGAGAGGTATTTGGGGGTTCCAGCCATGTTATCCACCTTCTTGGGGGCTGTGAAAACTGGGTTCTTCCTAAGGTTCTTGGATTCTCAGTTTGGGTGCAGTTTCTTGGCCTTTGTTGCGTTCTTGTTAGTTTTCTATGTGTAGGACATCTTTAAGAATCTTTTGCAGGGCTGGTTTGGTGGAGATGTATTGTTTCAATTTTTCTTTGCTATGGAAGGTTTTTATTTGGCCTTCAGTTATGAAGGAGAGTTTAGCTGGGTACAGTATTCTTGGTTGATAGTTGTTTGTTTTTAGGGCATGGCATACGTCATTCCAGGCTCTTCTTGCTTTGATTGTCTCTGCTGAGAAATCTGAGGTAATTCTAATTGGTTTCCCTTTATAGGTGATTAACCTTTTCTCCTTGACAGCTTTAAGGATCTTTTCCTTGGTCTGGGTTGATCCTGTGTGGATTATAATGTGACAGTGGGATGTCCTATTCTGGTCTGGTCTATTTGGGGTTCTAAAAGCTTCTTGTATCTGAATAGGCCTATTTTTTTGTATGTTTGGGATGTTCTCTGCTAAGATCCTGTTAAACAAATTTCCTAGACCATTAACTTCTGTTTCTAGGTGCTCCTCTACACCCATTATCCTTAGATTGGGCCTTCTGATGGTGTCTTCCAGGTGTTGGATAGACCTATCATATTTCTTGGACTTGTCTTGGATGGTTGTATGTTCTTTCTCTATAATATCTAGGCTGTCTTCAATCCCTGAGATTCGATCTTCTGCATGGTCTAACCTGCTGTCAAGACTCTCTACTTTGTTTTTTATCTCTTTTCCTTCTAATTGGTCAGCTTTGATGGCTTCAAGTTCTTTGTTGAAGCTCTGTTTTAGGTCTTGTATGTATTTCTTTACTTCCTTAATTTGGTGTTCAGTGTTTGTTCTCAAATTACTTAGTTGATTGGTTATGGTTTCTTTGGACTCCCATTCCTTCTGTTGGGTTCCGTTCAGCATTCCCTTTGTGGTCTCCCTGACTTCCTTCAGCTCTTTGTTAGTGGATTCCATGAATGTCTTTAGTGATCTTTGTGTATTCTCTACCTTTTCTCTTAATTCTTGAATTTCTCTTTGATTAGTTTCCTCCCTTCTGTGGGATTCCTGCAGTTCTCTTTGAGTGTTCTCTGCCTGCTCACGCCATTCCTCCCTTTCTCTTTGAGTATTCTCAAGTTGTTCACGCAAATCCTGTATCAATTTTTGAGAAGCTTCCTCACGCTTATGATATTCCTGTATAAACTTCTGGGATGCCTCCTCTCTCTCCCTATCACGCTCATACAGAGTCCTTTGTACATTGTCAAACTTCTCATTTATCATGTTTGCTATTAGTGTTTGTAGAGCTATTTGGGAACTCTCCTCTGGATTATTCTTTATCTGTTCTAATCCCTGATTATCAAGGTTGGGAATTGAGATACCCGAATTTGCCATTTTTCTTGTGTTTTTCCGGCTTACTCTGCCCATTTGAGATAAAGATTGCACCAGTTTTGTGCTAGAACACTATCTTAAGGCAACCATCAACCAAAGTTTGCATTTGTACAGTCAATAGTCTACAGATACAATCTAGTTCAACAGATACATCTATTCAACATCAAACGACTATATGTTAAAGGACTTCGAACCGCAGAAAAGAATTTGGAAAACCAGAAATTATTAGGATTAGGGAGAGATGTGGGTAAAAAATAGGAATACATTGGTGTGGGGAGGCACAGGGAGAGTTAAATATGTCCTAATCACAGTGCAGTAAATGAGTTGGGTAGGATGCAAGTAGAGAGAGAGAGAAAAAGAAGAGACGGACAGGGGAATAAAGAGAGACCAGAAAAAGAATAGAAACGTAAAAATTAATGTTATTATAGAGGTTAAAAGACCGTCTATTTAGAGAGGAATGTGAATATGTTCAGAGAAGGGGAGGGACATAGAGGAGATGTGAAAAGCTTTAAGGATGGGAACGGGAGAAGAAAAGATCAGAAGTTCAGTAGAGCTAGATAAAAAACAAAAAGATAATTAAGAAAGAAAGAAAAAGAGAAAGAAGACAAGAAAAGAAAGGAAAACTCTCATTCACGTATTCCTAAAATAAAAATTATAAGATGAGAAAAAAAAAAGGTTACTGCAAAACAATTATTTTTTCAGAAGAGGTAAAAATTAAAGATTAATAAAAGTTTTAGAAGGGAAAAAATTTATATATATATATATATATATATATATATATATATATATATAAGGTAACAAAAAACAAAAAACAAGCAAAAACAAAAAGAAAAGAAGAAGAAGAAAAAAAGAAAAAAAAAAGTCCTTTGATTTTTTTGGGGGGGAGGGGGAGGAGTGGGAAGAATCCTGTATCTCCCTTTTGTCTGCAACCAATCTCTTGTTGGAGTCTCTGGTCAGCTTGAGGTCCTGTGGCTTGATTGGTTTCTTAAGTCGGTTGGTTGGAAGAGGCAGAAAAATGCTCTGCTTTACCCAAGATTTTGAGATCCCACTCCCAGGTTAGTTTTCTGGGAGGGTGGTCTGCTTTGAGAGTCACAAAGGAGGGGGATGTGGTGATGAGGCTAGGTTCTGGGTAGAGTTGAGGCCTTTCAATAAACAGTAGCTTTTCCCTGAGTCTATTTTGTGATAAAGCTCACAGCGCCCAGCCTGGAGCCATTCTCAGGGTTTCTGTTTTTCAATTGATTGTGGTGGCTGCTAGAGGGAGGGGCAGCCTCTGGCTCTGGTTACCCAGTGAGGCAAGCCACTCCGATGGCTGGCGCCTGAGCTGGGTGACTTTTCCCTGGATGGAGCTGAGTCTGGCAGGTCACTTCGCCGTTAAGTTCTTGTGACCTGCTAAATGACTCATTTTATTCCAAGGCCTGAGCTGGAGCTAGCAGCTCCTCCGAGCTTTGTCGGTATCCAAGATGGAGATCACCGGTGCTGGGGGGGGAGGGGTGGCCTTCCCTCCTCTGCTCCCTGAGGAGTGAGGATGTTGGGCTTGTACTCACGCTGAGTCTTGGATCCTGGTCGTCTCTGGTCTGCAAACAGCAGGATGAAGATGTTCGCTCCTTGTCGGTTCTTGTTGGTGTTGAGTAGAATCTGCTCGTCCGCTGCGTCTGGCTCCTTCGTCCCCGACTCTCTGTGTCTCAGGTATGACTCCGCGGCGGTTGCCGCCGCGGCCCCGCCGCCGGAGCGGCAGCTGCTGCGTTTCCTTGGCTTCCCCTCTCTTGTCTAACTCTCTGTCCTGTGATGACACACTTGGTGTGATTCTCTGGCTTAGGACTGTTCACTGGAACTCTAAAACTCCTTTCTATGCGAGAGCTTGTTCAGATTCCAGCTTCTCTCCGCCATCTTCCCGGAACTCTTCAATTTTAATTTTTTAAAAAGTGTTTGATGTTAATTTTTTCTCATAATTTTTATTTTTGGTGTGTGTGTGTGTGTGTGTGTGTTTAAACTCTTTTGACCTTTTGGTCCTTTATATTGTTTTCATTTTTCTCTCTTTATTCTTTTTTGTTTGACTTAATTGCTGTTCTGCTCATCCCCCGATACATACCTGCGGTCGATAATTAGATGTTATTCTACATTCTTTACATAATCCAGAAATTTATTTATTACTCGATTCAAAAGGTCTTAGGCTGAACTTCTTGAACAGCAGTATTATTTTTTTACACCAATAAAATTTTCAAGTACCTAATTTTAATTTTTTTTATTTTTTAGTTTTCCATGTTTCCTTTCTATCCCTCCTTTCATCTCATCCTATCCTTTTCTTCTCTCAATATCATTTCTTTAAACTTACATAATTTTAAGTGTTTCACTTCTTAAATTTAAATTTTTGTTTATCAATTTCTTATTTATTGTTTAAAAAAATCTCTCTGTTATCATTCTGTCCAATCCATTTCCTGCTCAGACATAAGGACTTGGTTAAATTCACTCTTCTCTTACCTCTCCACATCCCTCTAATCCTATTTTTCTCCACATTTCTCCCTAAACCTAATAATTCCTGGTGTGTCAAATCATTTTTGCTTTTATTAGCCCATTAGTCCATGGTTGTTTGCAGTTGAATAGATTGTATCTGATGAACTAGATTGTATCTGCAACCATTTTGACTGTGCAACTACAGGACTCAGGTTGATGCTTGCCTTAAAATAGTGTTCTAGCATAAAATTGGTTTTACTTTCATACCAAATGGGCAGAACAAGCGGAAAAACACAAGAAAAATGGCAAGTCTGGGTATATGAATTCCCAATCATGATAATCAGGTGACAGAATATTTAATGAATAATCCAGAGAAGAGTTCCCAAAAATCTCTACAAACACTAGTGGTAAACATGGTGAATGAATAGATTGAAAACTTGGAAAGGATTCAGTGTGAGCATGATAGAGAGCAAGAGGGGGTAAACCAAAGATTAATACAGGAATCTTGTGAGCATGAGGAAGCTACTCAAAGATTAATACAGCAATTGCATGAGCAGATTGAGAACAGTCAAAGAGAGATATAGTAATCGCATGAGAAGGCTGAGATCAGTCAAGGAGAAAGAGGAATTGCATGATTGTGAGGAAGCTAATCAAAGAGTAATACAGGACTTGCGAGAGAGGGTGAGAATAGACCAAGATCAATAAAGGCATTCATGGAATCCATGAACAGACAGCTGAATGAATTCAGGGAGACCACAAAGGGAATTCTCAGTAGAGCCCAAGAAAAGGACTGGGAGTCCAAGTAAACCATAACGAATCAACTAAGTGATTTGAGAAGAAATACTGAACGCCAAATTAAGGAAGTAAAGTTCATACAAGACATAAAACAAAGCTCCAACAAAGATTTGGAGCCATCAAAGACAAACAATTAGAAGGAAAAGAAATTTTAAAAACCAAGTAGAAAGTCTTGACAGTCGGTTAGACCATGCAGAAGATTGAATCTTGGGGATTGAAGACAGACTAGATATTATAGAGAAAGAATGTATAACTATCCAAGACAAATCCTA
Source organism: Dipodomys merriami (assembly GCF_024711535.1). Taxonomy (NCBI): domain Eukaryota; kingdom Metazoa; phylum Chordata; class Mammalia; order Rodentia; family Heteromyidae; genus Dipodomys; species Dipodomys merriami. Next base: position 122,478 of record NW_027206120.1, read on the forward strand.
GAAATGTGATAGATCTATTCAACAATTGGAAGGCACCATCAGAAGACCTAATCTGAGGATAATGGGTGTCGAGGAGCACCTAGAGACAGAAGTTAATGGTTTAGGAAATTTATTTAACAGAATCTGAGTAGAGAACTTCACAAACATGCAAAAAACAGGCCTATTGAGATATAAGAAGCTTTTGGAACCACCAAACCAGACTTACAAAAGGTACTTAAAGATGTCCTACACATAGAAAACCAATAAGACCACAATAAATGCCAAGAAACAGCATCTAAGGGAATAAAATTAGAACTCAACACAAAAAAGCCACCAAAGAAAGTCCTGTAACACATGGAGGATGAACAACACACTGTTGAGTCACCAGTGGGTCATGGAAGAGATTAGAAAGGAAATGCAAATGTTCATGATATTCAAAAAAAATGAACACATAAATTACCAGCTCCTCTGGGACACAGGAAATGCAGTACTCAGAGGCAATTTTATACCTCTGAGTTCCTACATCAACAAATTAAAGAAATCTGAAACCAACAATTTAATGAGACATATGCCCCCCCTTGAAAAAGAGCATCAAAATAAGCCCCAATCCAGTAGATGGAAAAAAATAATTAAAATTAAATCAGAATTAAATGAATTAGAATCCAAAAAAGCCATAGAAAGAATCAACAAAACAAAGCTTTGGTTCTTCGAAAAAATTAACAAAAATTGACAGACGCCTAGCAAATCTTATCAGAAAAAGAAGAGTACATGGAAATAAACAAACTCAGAGAGGAGAATGGAAACATCACCACAGAAACAACCAAGAACCAGAACATTATAAGGGGATACTTCTCAAACCTTTATGCTAATAAGTTTGAGAACCTGGTAGAAATTGACCATTACCTAGCAAATATTGATATGCCAAAACTAAACGAAGTTGAGTTAAACCAACAGGCCAATATCAAGCATTGAAATAGAAACAGCAATAAGAGAACTCCCATCTAAGAAAAACCCAGGACCAGATGGATTTACAGTAAAATTCCACAAGGCCTTAAAAGCAAAGCTCACACCAATACTCCTCCAATTCCTCAATGAAATTGAAAGAGAAAGTGCACTATCGAACTCATTCCATGAAGCCATCATAACCCTCATCCCAAAACCAGGCAGGGACTCATCAAAGAAACAGAACTATAGACCCATTTCTTGATGAACATTGATGCAAAATTTCTCAACAAAATTTTGGTCAATCGACTTCAACAATTCATCCAAAAAATCATACACCACGATCACACAGAATTCATTTCAGGGTTGCAAAGCTGATTTAATATATGCAAATCAATTAATATAATAATATAATTTACAACAACAAGACCAAGGATAAGAACCACATGGTTATCTCAATAGATGCAGAAAAAAGCATTTGACAAGTTCCAAAACCCCTTTATGATGAAGGCTCTGGAAAAATTAGGAATCCAGGGAACATTCCTCAATACAATAACGGCTGTATATGACAAACATACAGCCAGCTTTATACTTAATGTGAAAAACTAAAGCCATTTCCTCTTAGGAAAGAGACAAGGATGTCCAATTTCTCCACTTCTCTTCAATGTAATATTAGAATGTGTAGCTACAGCAATAAGACAAGATGCAAACATTAAAGGATCCAAATATGGAAAGAGGAAGTAAAACTCTCCATCTTTTTAGATGACATGATCTTATATTTAAAGAATCCCACAGAATCCATTGCCAAATTACTTATGCTGATTCAAAACTTTGGCAAAGTAGCATGGTATAAAATTAACCCTCAAAAATAAATAGCTTTACTGTATGCCAACAACGAGAAAAGCATGGCTGACATAAGGAAGGCAACTCCATTCGTAATAGCCCCACAAAAAATAAAATATCTAGGAATTAGTTTAACCAAAGAAGTGAAAAATCTCTATGATGAAAACTTAGAAAACTTGAAAAAGGAAATCCAAACTGAACTTAGAAAGTGGTGAAAACCTCCCATGATCCTGGATTGGAAGGATCAACATCATGAATCTGGCAATACTTCCTAAAGCGATGTAAAAATTCATTGTGATACCTGCGAATATTCCGACCTCATTCTTCAAGAAAATAGAAGAGGCAATCCAAAAATTCATATGGAACAATAAAAGACCCCGAATAACAAAAACAATCCTCAACAGAAACAACAGTGCTGGAGGAATATCAATAGCAAATTTCAAAATCAACTACAAAGCCATAGTAATCAAAACAGCTTGGTGCTGGCACCAGAACAGATCTCAGGACCAATGGAATAGAATTGAAAACCCAGAAATTAACCCACTGACATATAGCCATCCAATCTTCGCTAAGGGAGCTAAAAATATTAGAATGGAAGAAAGACAGCTTCTTCAGTAAGTGGCTGGCAAAATTGCTTAATCACTTGTAGAAAACTAAAGCTAAATCCTTATATATCACCCTGGACCAGAATCAATTCCAAATGGATCAAAGACCTGGAGTCACAGCAGACACCCTAGGTCTCCTTGGCACAGGCTGAAATTGTCTTAATAGAGACCCAGAAACACAACAAATCAAAGAAAGGTTGGACAAATAGGATTACATGAAATTGCAGAGCTTCTGCATGGCCAAGGACATAGATAGCAAGATCAATAAAAATCCCACCGATAGGGAGAAGATCTTCACTAGCCATACAACAAACAAGGGTTTCATATCTAAAATATACCTGGAACTCACAAAAGCAAATCCAACAACAAATCCTCAAAGAAAGAAACAACTGCCCAAAAATAAGTGGGCTAAAGTCTTACAGAGAAACTTCTCTGAAGAGGAAGGAAGGATGGTCAATAGACATATGAAGAAATGCTCAACCTCCCTAACCATAAAAGAAATTCAAATCTAAACAACATTGAGATACCACCTCACCCCAGTCAGAATGGCTATAATCAAGAACTCTAATAACAACAGAAGCTGGAGGGGATGTGGAGAGAAGGGTACCTTGCTGCATTGTTGGTGGGCGTATAAACTTGTTCAACCACTTTGGAAAGTAGTATGGAGGTTCGTCAAAAGACTCCACATAGTGCTCCCCTATTTCCCAGCTATCCCACTTTTGGGCATTTACCCAAATGATCACAAACATGACCATACTAAAGCTTCCAGCGCAACTATGGTTATTGCAACTGTATTTACCATAGCTAAGATATGGAACCAACCTAGATGGCCCTCAGGAGATGAATGGATCAATAAAATATGGTATATATACACAATGGAATTCTAGGCCTCCATCAGAAAGAATGACATTGCCCCATTTGTTAGGAAATGGAAAGACTTGGAAAAAATTATATGAAGTGAAGTAAGCCAGGCCCAAAGAAATATAGGTCCCATGGTTTCCCTTATTTGCAAGAACTAGTATATTTGTGAGACAAGCAGAAACGGTCAGATAAGTTATGTTAGGCAAAATGAACCCCAAGATAAGGACTCAAATGGTTTTTTTCTCTCTTGCTATTGTTCCTAGCATATTTATAAGATGATTTCTTTGTTGCTTTGTAAGTCCTTCCCCCATGGTATAACCCCTGTTTTCACTGTATTTGATGTTGTTATAATTTGTGGAGGAGTAGGGAAAAACAAATTCTTTAAATAGGGATACAGGTGGACCCATTGCAACAATCAGATGTACAACACGTTATGTTAGCGCATGCATGGGTTGGTTAGGGGGGGAGATGGGAAGGTATGGTAAGGGAAAACAAAGGAGGAGGCAACAATGCTTGATAAGAAATGTAATCATTACCGTACTCATGTAATTGTAACCCCTTTATATGTATTTTCACAATAAAAAATCATGAAATAATAAAGTAAAAATTAATGTCAATTTTTTTGTTATTGTTGTTGGTCATGGGGATTTAACTCGGGGCCTGGCAATGTCTCTCAACTCTTCAGTTCATTGATACCACTGTACCACTTGAGCCACAGTGTTGTTTCTATTTTACAAGTGGGTTATTGAAGATAAGAGTCTCACAGACATTTCTGCCCAGGCTGGTTTTGAACCACTATCCTCAATCTCAGACTCCTGAGTAACTACGATTAGAGGCATGAGCCACCAAAGCCCAAACCATGTCAATTTGTAAAAAGCCAGCTTATTGTAACTTCTGTTTTTTTTCCAATAAACAATCTTACTTTTTAGCATTAGTTTATAACTATGAGTTATTTTTAGATGTAACTGTGAAATTTTTAATAGAATCAAACATATTTTTAATATTTCTCAGTACCTCACAAAATCCCTTGTAATTGACTTTCCCCAAAGTCAATTATTACATACTACATTACTCACTATTATTACACTCTGTATTACATATAGTGTGAAGCAAAAATAGTTTGGACCATTTCATTTAAATTATTAGATGGTATTTTAGCATTATAAATTCGCATCTGTGATTTTAAAAGAAGGAAAGTGTAAAAGTGTAGTGTGTCCTAATTAATGCAAAATTCATGAGTTCATACAGACAAAATTATTTTCTTTCCACTAAAGGTTTGAAGGAATACTATTGGAAATAGTGAGGCAAGAGGAGGAAGAATTCCAATCATGTCAAAGAATGTCTCTGTTATTCTGCTACCCCCTCCACTAACAAGACCTACCTGGTCCCAGATGCCACAAAACTTCAAGTATCTCTCTTAGAACTCTATTTGGAAAAGTTCTAAATCACTGATTATATATGTACTTTCTGTTATATGAAACAAAATATAGACACAAAACAATTGAAATAAAATGCACACATATGTTGAAGTCACCACAGCTGGAAAAACAACCAACAAAGTAGAACTCCCCCAGGAACAAAAACCTGTTGTGCCTGATTATTTTTAAGCACAAAAACCTCAAATACATGTTACCCTTGAGTAGATCCATAAAGATAACTGTCTCAGAAGTACGGTTGTGTTAATTTGTAATTAAATTCATCTAGATGAACCTAATATAGCAAATCACGTGAATGGATCAAATTGTTTAAAAGCTGCACATAATTAAAAGAATAAAATAACAAAAATCATCACATACTTAAAAAATTCAGAAATGCAACCAATAAGTCCAATAGTATCCATATTGAGACCTAAATCCTACTGATTTAACAAGAACAAAATATGCAAATAATAGAATCTGAGCCGTGTACCTGAGTGTACATAATTTTAAACTACTCCAAATTACACTTTGTAGAAGACTGAATGTGGGCTATCTGAAGGAAAACATCAACCCATGATATAAATGATATTAAAAATCTCATTAAAAGAGAGAAGTAGTTTCTGGAAAATGCTATTTTAAAAAGTAGTGGTCAAAATCTTTCTAGTACTGACAAAATTGCATACCTATTTAGTTATATCCAAAAATGACACAATATACTCAAGCTGATTTGAAACTTTGAGAAAGTAGCGGGATACAACTGTAACATAATTATGGATGTGACTCTGGCATGGAATTAATTTCCTCTTTGATCTGACAAAAATATGTGAAAGAACAGAACTTCAACTAAATATCAAGACCTAACAAACATATAACCAGAAAAGTCATCATGCAAGCTGTTTTGCAACTGGGATAAAAGAAATGTTATATACCGATTCTGTATTTATTGTAAATATTGTTTTGTTTCATATATTTCCTTTAGCTTGCATTTTTAAAACATTGTGTTAATGATGTATATCTTGGTAACTAATTTTGGATTCCTTCTTTCAATTTAGTTTTGAAAATAATATCTTACTTCAGTTCCTAACCCATGAAATGATGTTGATTACAAAACAACTGCTAATAACCACTGTTTATAATACACAAAATCTCATAAGCATGACACCAGCAAGCATTGATTAACATTTGATATCATGGTCTCATGACTGATGAAGCCTATCTGCCTGAGTATAGCTGTACCAAGATTCCTCAGCCTAAATTTATCCACTGTTAAAAAATGTTTATATCTTTATTTGTCACCCATTGTAGATTAAACCTGAGTACAAAGCCTAAGGAAAATGATAAGGTGAGAATATAGCTTTTCTAGATATGAAGTAAAGAAAATGCAGCATAGAGTAACTCACTGGTTTAAAGTCAACCTATTTCTCCAAAACATTCTAAGCATTTCCTTACTATGTGTATTATTCTCAAGAAGGGAATGGGGAATACGAGAAGAGGACTAACCTAGCATTATCTTCAAATACACATAAGTTGGATTTTCCTCTTTATTTTCCTATAAGCATTTTTGATAAAAACTGTTTGAATGATTGATTTCCATGTCTGGTATAATATATCCTAGTTGCATATTCCAAAGTACATTCAGAAAATGCTATATAGCAATTAAGTCCGGGCAGAAAAAATGGCATCTCTAACTATGTGATGCCCAATTATTAGCTATTTCATTATGCCCCAATTTAATGAATGTTATTGTTTAAATCTTTATAAAGTATTAATTAAAATCGATCAGTGTCCTATAAAATAATTGTATATAATTTTATCCTAGAATCATTCAAGAACTGCCCATTCAATCATGACATACATCACATTCCATTGGTATTCATATGGATAGGAATGAGTTTCTTAGGATTTCCTGCCTGCCATTTGGAGGTGGCAGGAACAGGATTCAAACTGTGGGCTCCATCTCCCATTACTTCAACCCAAGGATAGGAACTTATTGGTCTGTCCAAGAACATCAGCAAGACCAATGATTAGGCAGGCACCAGTGGTTCTCAGCAGTCCTCCTTGATACTTACAAGGCTGTGATAGGAGGATCGTGGTCAATGTCACCCTAAGTAGGGAAATCCTTGAGACCCCCTGTCCAACTTCATTGTCAACAAAGCCAGAAATAGAGCCATATGGCTCCAGTGGTAGAGGGTTAACCTTGAGCAAAAGCAGCTCATGGACTGTGCCCAGATACTGAGTTCAAGGTCTAGGACAGGCAACAAACAGACATACACAACAATCTGTGCAGACATCCCGCTAAAACTGGTCACCCTCTTTTCCCCAGCTGAATTGGACAGAGTTCCCTGGGAAAGGGGCTGGGGGAGCCACTGTCATCTTGACTCGACCCATTCTGCATGCATCACAGGATTCCGGCCACATTATTTCATGGTTCTTTCTGACCAATGGGATACAAGAATTGTATTCCATGATACCTGGTAGATGGACTAGGCTCTGTTAGCACACTTGGAGGCTGAGATCCACAGAGGGAAAATCATGCCACAGGAGAGGAGGGCCTGCTGCAGGCACCCGGGGCCACCTGGCAGCTCAGTGCCAGACTGAGTTGGAGCCACAGACCCTCCATCCCATGAGCTGACACCACAGCATGCATGGGGATGGGAAGCGGGACATATGTGCCTCTGAGAAGAAAATCTGCTTCATCCATGACCTGCCTGATGAGGTGGACTTCCAGAGTCCAGCAGGTGAGCACCACCATTGATGCAGCCAGCTGTCGGCACACATCCGAACCATTGAGGAGTCCCTTGTGGTATGTAAAGTGCAGATGTTGGTCCTGCATATGCTGTGTTGGGAGAATGCTGAGTGCAGGCACTGGCTGTCCCAGGAGAAGATGGAGAAGAGGACAGTGCTGCAGGAGCTGCTATTGCTCCTTGCAGGGGAAGGCACAGACAGCAGTCTCCAGATGCCAGCACAGGCTGAGCCCCCCACCACCAACACTGCTTCAGAGGCCTCAGGGCCCATGCTGGGTGAAATGAGGGAGCAGCATAAAGATTTTGAAGAATTGAAACTTGAAGACAGCATGGAAAATGCCAGAGGAAAGGTCAGGGTTCCCGACGCCAGAGTGGACTCTCCCCGAAGGAGCACATCCTGCCACAGATGCCCCACATCCAGATCTGCCTACAGCTCCCAGGCTCAGGGGAGGAGTGCTCCCTCACTTCCTTCTATAGACCGATGTGGATGATGACTTTCTATGTGACATACTGACTCTCAAATCCTTGGCAGCCACCAGAAGTAGATGGCCAGGTGGCCTTCCCTGAGGCCTCCATCTGCCGGATGATGAAAAGGTTAAACTGGGGGTTAGGTAAGGCAGAGGATGCCAGGAGTTGGCCCAAACTCAAGGGACATCTAATGGCTCATTGGTGGCCAGGAAAGAGGCCCATGTTATGCTTATCACAAAGAATAAATTGTTTTCAAAACAAAAAAAGGCCTCCAACAAAGATTTGTTCTTCCATTCTTGAGGCTTGAACTGAGGGCTTGGCCACTGTCCCTGAGCTCTTTTTGATCAAGGCAGGCGCTCTACCACTTGAGCTCCACCTCCCCTTCCACCCTTTTCTGTGTTGAATAGAACCCAGGGCTTCAGGCATGCTAGGCGTCCACTCTACTACTGAGCCACATTCTCAGCTATGAAGATTCTCCCCCTTCACAAACCCATATGGCCATTCCTCAGATAAATAGTAAGTAGGGTCTAGAATGAATATGAAGCACAAGTCTGGTTCACACCAAAATACTGCCCCGCCCCCTCTTCCCACACCCTTAGTTGAAGTTTCTCTTCTACCATTGAAGGATGAGAGAGGAAGAGGGGAGTCCCAAGAGAGTACAAACAACAGTGGCCCCCTGAGTCCCACATCCTCCCCCACATAAGTGGTCCTCCAGATTCTAATCTTACCTGACTCAGTGTGGAGTCTACACTGTCTCCCCACCTCTGCAAGCCTCAGGATGAAATAAAGGTCAGCCCTGGCCTCAGCCCAAACCCAGGGTGGAAGCTTCTAGTCACAGACCCACTTCCACGTCTGACTGCCCCGAGTTAGGCCGGACCCACAACTCACCACTACATTGGCAGTGATGACCTCATGGATGGATTGCAGGAAGTTCTATGGCATAGAAGCAGCAGTGTGAGCAGGGCAGAAGGAGGTGGGGAGATTGCTCGGGGATCTTCCTTGTAGCCCACCCATACAGCCAGAGCCATGCTGACCCAAAGCACGGACCAAGCCAAGGGGTGAGATGAGATGGAGGAGCATGGGACTAAAGAAGGTACTGCTTTGTCGTGGAGCACTTGAAAATTCCAATTATATTTGGCCCATGCCAATCTCAAAGACAACACGCAATGCCTCTCCTTGTTGTTGTTGGCTGTGAGCATTGTCCCTGATCTCTTTTTCTCAAGGCTGGCACTCTACCACTTGAGTCACAGGGCCACTTTTGTTTTCTGACGGTTCATCAAGGATAAGAGTTTCACACACTGTCCTGCCCAGAGTGGCTTGGCACCGTGATCCTCCAGGTCTCAGCTTCCTGAATAGCTAGGATGACAATCATGAGCCACCAGTGCCTAGTATGTGATGCCTTTTGAAGGCATCTTGGCGAGTCTGTAAAGGAGCCCCAAAAGGCCTGGATAGACCATGACCCAATTAAGGAGCTTGAATAAGGGAAGGCTGACCTTCTAGCCATTCTGTTTCCCCAAAATTAAAGATTCCAGATGGTGTTGTATGCATCAAACACCTAGGCCAGCAGCCACCAGGCTTAGTGAGGAAAAAGTAGAGAATACCCAAAGATTGAAATGTAGAAATCTCTGATTTTTGAATGCATGTGGTGTGTGTGTGTGTGTGTGTGTGTGTGTGTGTGTGTGTGTGTGTGTGTGTGAACTCAGGGCCTAGGCTCTATCCCTGAGTTTTCTTGCTCAAGGCTAGTGCTCTGCCACTTGAGCCACAGCCCCACTTGCTTTTTGATGGTTAATTGTAGGTAAGAGTCTCAAGGACTTTCCTGCCCAGGGTGGCTTTGAAGCATGATGGGAGGCCCAGGGAAGCAAGAGTAAACACAACTCGCAGGTACAATCCTTATGGTGGGCCACTCCTGCCCCCTGGTGGCCAGATGCGAAACATGCGGCCCTGTGCCATCATCCTCTAGAGTTCAATTTGGGGAAGTGACCAGGGCCAAGCTGACTTTTGCTCACCCTGATTGCTGATGCCAGAGCAGGTTTGTTCCACCCTAGGCCAAGAGAGCTCCAGGAGGCCCTGCTTACCAGGGCCACAAGGAAGGGAGAGGTCAGCGCCAGGCTGTGCTAAGAGCCTTTGCCCACGGATACCCCAACTTGGCCTTACTTATTACCATAAGACCTGTCAAAGAAAAACCCCCAAAAAACAAAATTGGAGCAGTGCCTCCAAGTGGTAGAACTCTAGCATTGAACCAAAGAGCTCAGGGAAAGGGCCCCTAAACTTTGAGTTCAAGACCCCCAGCTGACCTTCCCCAAAAAAACACAAGTTGGCTAAATGTGATCTAGTAGGATTTGTGAAGTGTTTCTGAAGAATGGTGATACTGAAAAAAGCACCCTAATTCTAATGACAGCTGAACTTGTGACATACAGCTATGTGGTGAGTCCTTCAGAAGGCACTATTTGTTGGGTCCTTCCCACATGGGGGTTTTGTGCTGATTCCTCAAAAAGGTGCTGTTTGCTGAGTCATCCCAAAGGGTGCTATGTACTGAGTCCATGAGAAGAGTGCGCCGACCTGGGTTTTTCAAAGGGTGCTGTGTGCTGAGTCCATTACACAACGTACTGTATGCCGCGTCCTTCAAAAGGTGTGGTGTGCTAATTCATCCTAAAGGGTCCTGCTATGTGCTGAGCCCTTCAGAAGAGAGGGATGAGGCGAGTTTTTTGAATGTGTGTGCCAAGTCCTTTACACAGGGTGCTCTGTACTGTCCTTCAAATGGTGCTGTGTGCTGAGTGCTTCCACAGTTTGGTATGTGCTGAGTCCTTCAAAATTTTTCTGTGTGCTGAGTTTTTCGAAGGGTGCTGTGCACTGGGTGTTTCACACAGGGTGCTTCATACTCAGCCCTTCAAAGAGTGCTGTGTGTGGAGCCTTAACACAGGGTGTGATGAGTCTCTGGGAAAGAGTGCTACATGCTGAGTTTTTCAAAGCATGCCATGCATTAAGGCCTTTACACTGCGGGCTATGGACTCCCTCCTTCAAAGGATGCTGTGTGCTGAGTATTCTACCCAGTGTACTACATGCTGAGTCCTTCAAAGAGAGCTGTGTGCTGAGTCCTTTACACAGGGTGCTTTGTGCTATTTTTGGAAGTGGGCTGTGTGCTGAGTCATCCCAAAGGGTGCTATGTTCTGAGTCCTTGAGAGGTAGTTATCCCCAACAATCACACACACACAAACACAAACACACATACACACGAATGTCACCATGCACCTGTTTGGTGTGTGGAGTGGAGGGGGATGGAGGAGAGTCTCCCCCAGCGCTGGGGCTGAGGGGAGATTTGATTCCCCGGGCCGGTAGTGGGGTTGGGGGGGGAGTGCTGAGCTGAAGTAATGCTGCAATTGCCATGGTCTGGAAGCCTCAGGGCCCAGTCAGGGCTGCTGTGGCCAGGGGTGGGGGGCGTGGCCCAGGGGAGGAGGGGACAGGACCCAGGGACCCACTTTGGTGGCAGCAATGGCCAGGGGCCCAAGGGGCAAGGGCGTGTGCACAGCAGGAGTGGGGTGGCCCAGGAGAGGAGTATAGGGCTGAGAGAGAGCAGAGAGAAGAGAGAAGAGTGAGCATGAGCACAAGCACCAGTGGAAATGGCTTCAGTGGCTGGTGGCCGCCCAGATCATAGTGTGGGTCCTGGCCGGGAACATAAAGCATGTGGAACATTCATGGCAGGCACATTGCTGCACACAGTCCTGTGGAAGCGCAGCAGCCATGGCGGCCCTGAGTCTGAGGTCCCAGTTCAGGGAGCACAGCACAGGCACTGGCTGCTGAGGCAGAGGCAGTGGCCAAGGGGAAGAGGCCGTTGAAACAGCGGCAGTGGCTGAGGAGAAAGAGCAGAGGCTTCCCACAGCCCCTCCACGCACCCGCAGATGTCCCCGCCCCCTCCCAGCAGCCCTGCGTCTCAAACATGGCGCTGCCGGCTGTGACCCACGGAGCCTCTTGCAGTCACCCGGCATAGAGGGCCCACCCCTGGCCAACTTGTGGCCCGACTTAGTCACAGCCCCGGGTCCTCAGACTCTGGGTGCACACCTAGATTCACAGACTACAGCTTCTCCCAGCAGCACACATGTGTGGCCGCCCTGCAGGCCCACACCCCATGACCCCTGCCCCCTGCGACCCCCCCTACTCTATGGCTTCCCCCCACCCCCACTGACCAGCGCCTCTGGCCTCCCCTCTCTTGTCCCACCTGCACCTCCCCCGTGCCCTACAATCCTCCCTGGCTCTGCCACAAATGCACCCCAGGGGTGGGGGGTGGAGGTGGGTGTCGACCCGGGGATCCCACCCCATCCATAGCGGCCAGTGTCGCAGGAAAAGGGGAGCTGCAGGGATGGGTGAGGAGGGGCCAACACAGAGCCCCTGTCTTGGAGCAGTTGGAGCCACACAGCCGCATATCTGCACCCTTTCTCTCCTTGGTGGAAACTTGGTGGCTTTAGTCAGAGGTGGGAAGCAGCACCTCCACACCTGCCTTCTAGGGTCTTCTCCTTTTTACTGGGGAGGGGTGTGTTGGATGCAGAAGGTAGCCCCACCTTGTGAGCCCTTGTCTTCTGTGCTCAGTGACACTTTCACCTGAGGACGTTCCCAGAAAAGCCCACTAGAGAGGTGAGAGCACTGTGGTCAGCTAGAAGGTGGATATTTGGGAGAAAAATGTACCCCCTCTCACAAACATACACTCGGCCTGTACCTCCAACCCCAGCTGTCAACAGTTCTGACTGAGTGATCAGATTTCCCAGCTCTGCCAACCTCTGCTAGTGCTCCCAGTACATGTGGTCTCCTCATCTTCCCCAAGAATCTGCCAAGTCACCCAGAAGTAACTAGGCTGGAAGTAGGGAGTCCATCCAATTATATAGCCTTTAGGACCCCATCAAAGTCCCCAACAATGCCCCCACCCCAGGTCAGACACTTTTCTGTAGGCACCATGACCCCTGCTTTGTTTTCTGACCAGGCTCTGAAGAGCCACCTGTCTCCAGACTCCACCCAGTGTCCTGGCCTAGGGTTTTGGTGAATGGGGAGTCAAGGCTGGTTGTTCCCAGGGGAAAGGGTCTGGCCCTGAAGAAAGGGGGAGGCAGGGTGGTTCTGCATTATTAGAATATTGTTTCACTTGGGTGGGAGCACCTGGTTCTGACAAGGGAACCCCCATGCTTGAGCTGGTACATCATCCAGATGAGAAACCAACAAACTCAGGAGAGGCACTGCTCTGAGTCTGTGAGAAAGAGAGAGAGAGAGAGAGAGAGAGAGAGAGAGAGAGAGAGAGAGAGAGAGAGAGAGAGAGAGAGAGAGAGAGAGAGAGAGAGAGAGAGAGAGAGAGAGAGAGAGAGAGAGTTTGTCTTTCTCATTATACAGCCTGACTGTGCTCAGGTGAATGATCAGTTGGCAAATTGCTGGTGCTGCATGGATGAGTCTTCTGTCACTGGTTTGGATTTGTTTGTGTTTGTGTTTCTCTCTGTGTGTGTGTGTGTGTGTGTGTGTGTGTGTGTGTGTGTGTGTGTGTGTGTGTGTGTGTGTGTGTGTGTGTTAGGAGATCAGGGAGATAAGAACAATGAAAATATATTTAAATCACCCTGTCTAAAAAGAGCAAAAGCATTTTATTTGTTTTTATTTATTCATTAATGCCCAGTACAAGCCCAGCCACATTTTTTGTTTTCTCTTTCACTGTTTCATGGCTCCGTTAGGAAAGGTTATAGTAGATGATCCTTTCCACCTCTTTCTTCCGCTTTCTTGCAGCCCACAGTAGCTGCTGGGCCTACATGGGTCTCCTCTAGGAGGCCTGTGTGAACCACACACCAGAGTGGACACCTGCCCTTCTGTCTTCAGCCAAAAGGCTCGTGAGGCTACTGTGACCACAGCCGCACACTTCCAGACAGACAGTCTGCTCTCGTGTGTATAGTGGGAGGTAATTCAAGGTTGGAAATGAGTCTGCCAAACATAAACAGGGAATGAGATGGGGGGAGTAGGGCAGGGGCTGTGACAAAAAATGTGACAGGATAAGAGGGTTCATCACAACAAGGATGAGAAGGGAATCTTATCCAGGGTATTGACAGTGTCCGTGGGCATCTGGGCAGTGGGCTCCGGGCCCCCAATGGTGGCATGGATTCCCTCCTGGGGCAGTGCACTGGTGGGCAGTCCTCCCTGAAGTCCTGCAAAGTCCAATCTGTGTCCTTCCTGGGCTGTTTCCAGCTGGTCAATGGTAGGCAAGTGTTTTCCCCCTGCTGGAGTCTGCTTGGGATCAGGACATGGCAGTTAGCTAGGGCTCTGTGAATGCCATTTTCTGTAACCTGCTGTAGGCTGTCTGCAAGGAAAAAGGGGTCTACTGACTTTGGAACCCATTAAGTTTGATTGGGACAAGTGAAAAATGCCAGCTTTTCAGAGATTTTTCTTGAAGCTGGCAATTTCTACTAATGCCTGGGATTCTGGGTCAAATTAGATGGACCATTTCAGCCACCAAACAATGATATTCAAAGCAGCACAGGCAGAGTTCCCAAGCCAGATGGTAGGCTATGAATGTGGTGCCTTGTCTGCCTTTCTCTGGCAGCTGCTGATTCTCCTCCGGCTTTCTCTAGGGTGATCACCACAGGCGAGGATGTCATGGGGAGCAGAGATTGTGACCTCGCCATCCACAGCCTGCCAGCTGTGAGCAGAGACAATTCCCAGCACCTGTACTGGACTCTGGGAGATTCAGAGACCCAGGATGCCTCAGGGATCCTTTCTCTGCAACATGAAACATGGGGGCTGGATGTGGTGGACCATTCTGTGTAGTGAGCCGGGGCGAGACTCCGCCCACTCCCTTGCAGCTTTGAGGTAACCACCCCATATTAGACAGTGCTTGGCGGGACGCCTGGGCTGTGCGCGTGCGCGAGCCAGGTAGAGTCCCCAGCCAATCCCATGACACCTGGTGACGGTGAAAGGCAGGCGACCAACAATAGACCGACCCGCGTTCCTATTTCCCTATATAAGCGGCTATGTTTTGGGTGCATGCTCTCTCGCGCCCAAGCTCTCCTACAACTAAAAGGCTCTCCAATAAAGCGTGATCTGAGAAGACTCCTGGTGTGGTGGTCGTTCTTTCTCGCTGGTCGAGTAGACGGTCGCTACAAGTGGTGCCGAGACCCGGGAACGAACCAGGGAAGGGACCCACGCGAGAGGCCGAACCGGAGCCAGAACTCAACACGCGGAGAGGGGACGTCGGTAAATATCCCCCGGTATGCTGTTCACTGTAGATTTAGATATTTATTGGTTGCTTGCATTGCTTCTTCCCTTGTGGCTTGTCTTTTTGATGGTGCGCACTTGCCTCGAGGAGGGAGGGTTTGATTTAATCCAGGAAGGACGCAAAGTACTAACGCAGCATCAGGATAGTCTAACAGAGTCAGCATACAGTAAGGGGGAGGAAAATAGGCCTAAAAGAAAAAGGGAAAAAAGACAAAAGGATCCTAAAGAATTAAAGCAGGAGGGACTGCAGCCCTCACAAAAGGAGAAGGGTTTTAGGGAGGGGGTCTCAAGGAGACCCCTATGCCCTTCTTTAAAAGCAAACCGGTTCTCAGCCCTACATGTGGAAGGGCGGGACCAAGAATATAGTAATCTTGTGAGTGACTCAGAGGAAGAAATGTTAGAGGAGGAGGGAGAGCAGCTCGATCCAGCTGATAGTGAAGACTTAGAAGAGGCTGCGGCGGAGCACGAGGCAGACAGATATGGGGGGTGGCGCCCCCTAGGGGTGGGAGTACCGCAGCAGCCAGGGAGAGGAAACGGAGCTGCCCCTCACCCGTCGCCCCCCCCCCCCCCGCCGTGCCCGCCGGCAGGGAAGAGTCACTTTATAAAAGAAAATACCTGGTCGCGGCTGGCAGCCACTTTCCCAGTTTTTGAAAATCCAATTACTGCTGAAAGAAATTTTGAGCCGGTTTCCTACTCCCAGTTAAAAGATTTAGTTGAGGCAGTCAGGACTTATGGAGTGACGGCCAATTATACCACTGCCTTGCTTCGAAGGCTAACTATTAATGCTATGACACCTATGGATTGGTTTGAAGTGGCCCGTACTTGCCTTAATCACGGGCAGTTCCTTGATTTTCGGTCAATTGTTCAAGACAAGGCTCAAGCCCAATACAGACAAAATGTCCGTGACGGGCACCTGGACTGGACTGTAGACATGCTTCTCGGGCAGGGAATCTACTCGGTAGACCAGACAGGATATCCCTTTGAAGTATACCGCCAGGTAAACGAGGTTTTTTACAGGTCCTGGCGAGCCCTCCCAAACAAGTGAGAGGTGGCTGGCAATCTAACAAAAATCATGCAGGCCCCTAATGAGCCATTTTCTGATTTTGTTGCCCGTATGCTAGAGACAGCCGAGCGGGTATTAGGAAATCTGGAAACAGCCATGCCATTTGTACAACAAATCATTTTTGAACAAAGCACCAAGGAATGTCAGAGGGCAATTACCCCAGTAAGAACTCAAAGCCTAGAAGCTTGGTTAAAAGCCTGCAGAGAAGTAGGTGGCCCCCTGACCAATGCGGGGCTGGCAGCTGCTGTCTTGTCGGCTGCCGGGGCCGCAAAAGATAGTAAAGGAAAAGGGTGTTTCCGGTGTGGTCAGTTGGGACATTTTAGACAGCAATGCCCACAAAATGGTGGTCCTGCACAAAACATACCCAGGCCGCCAAGGACTCCAGGAGTGTGTCCTCGTTGTAAAAAGGGAAAGCATTGGGTCAACGAATGCAGGTCAGTTAGAGACATCAATGGACATTTTATCCCCCAAATTACTCCAAACACTAATTCGGAACAGGAGCCAAAAAACGGAGAGAAGGGCCCTCGTCCCCAGGGCCCGAAAGTTTATGGGGCATTTCGGACTCTGGCTCCCGGACAGCACCCGCAACAACCCCCCAGCCAAGAAGAGCATCCTCAGGCTCCGCAGGGTTGGACCTCTGTGCCACCTCCGGACGGGTATTAACACAGCAGATGGGAGTCCAGATTGTGGAGACAGACATGACAGGACCCCTAGATGAAGGCACTGTAGGAATAGTTTTGGGACGCTCCTCCTCCACAATGAGAGGATTAATAATTTTCCCGGGAGTAATTGACCCAGACTATACGGGGACTATCAAGGTCCTCTGCCATGTCCCCCATGGAGTGGGGGAATCGCACAGCTTCTGCTTTTGCCTTCTCTTCATGGCAACTTCCCTGCTAAGGAGATAGAGAGAGGAGATAAAGGGCTAGGCTCCACTGGAGTCGACCTTACATGCCTATCCATAACTTTAGACCAAAGACCCATGCTAACTCTCCAAGTGGAAGGGAGAAGATTAGAGGGACTGGTGGATACAGGGGCAGATCGAAGCATCATCCAAAGAGGGGAGTGGCCAAAGCAATGGCCAACTCAGAAATCCTCCCAGACCTTACAAGGGCTGGGCTATGCCGATGCCCCACAGTTAAGTGCAAAAGAATTGACTTGGAGAACACACGAAGGCCAAGTTGGAAAAATGCAGCCATTTGTGGTAGACGTCCCTGTCAATCTTTGGGGAAGAGATGTGCAGCAACAGCTAAAGCTAACTTTAACTAATGATTATTCTGAGGCCAGTCAGAATATGATGAAACAGCAAGGATTTGTGCCAGCCTTGGGGCTTGGTCGGTGTCTCCAAGGACGCAAGGAGCCGATAGAGCCACTTCCTAAACAGGACAGGAAGGGTTTGGGTTTTTCTTAGGGGCCTCTGAAAACAAAGTTTCCACTGAAGGTGCGGTACCCATACCTTGGTTAACGCAAAAGGCGGTGTGGGTTCCTCAGTGGCCCCTCTCTCGAGAAAAATTGGAAGCGGCTCAAACTCTTGTCCAGGAACAGCTGCAGCTGGGGCATGTTGAGCCTTCAGTGTCATCTTGGAATACCCCAATTTTTTTGATCAAAAAGGCCTCCGGAAAATGGAGATTATTACATGACCTTAGAGCAGTAAATGCCCAGATGCAAATTATGGGACCCATCCAAAGGGGACTTCCACTGCTCTCTGCGTTACCTAGAGAGAGACCTATTTTAGCTTTAGACATTAAGGATTGCTTTTCTTCCATACCTCTTTATGAAAAGGATAGGGAGTGCTTTGCCTTTACTTTGCCCTCAGTTAATCATGAAACCCCAGATGCTCGCTATCAGTGGAAAGTTCTCCCCCAAGGGATGGCTAATAGCCCAACAATTTGTCAATTGTTCGTGGGGGCTGCATTAACCCCTGTTATGGAAAAATTTCCAAAAGTACGGATTGTCCATTATATGGATGATATCTTGTTGGCTGCTCCCTCGGTAGAGACTCTTCATAAGGTGTTTGGGCAGGTAACGGAGACCTTAGCTGACAAGGGATTGATTATTGCCCCTGAGAAGGTTCAGCAGACTAGTGTTGTTCAATTTCTGGGAACCATTGTTTCTCCTACTGAGATTAAACCACAAAAACTTTCCATTCGAACTGGTCATCTTAAAACACTTAATGATTTTCAGCAATTGGCAGGAGATATTAATTGGATAAGGGGGTTTCTTAATCTCCCTCGGTCAGAGTTGTTACATTTATTTGCTATTTTGGAGGGCGACCCTGAAGTCACCTCCTCTAGATCCCTGACACCTTTAGCACTAAATTCCCTACAAAAGGTTGAGGCAGCTTTGTCTAGGGCTCAACTTTCACGGGTTGATTTAAAATTACCTATTGATTTATGTATATTAAAAACAAAAAATTATCCCACGGGGGTTCTTTGGCAAAATGGCCCCTTATTGTGGCTCCACGGCAATTCTGTGGGAGCAAAAACTGTTCAATATTTTCCTGAATTAGTGGCTAAACAGGCAATTTTGGGTATAAAGTATTGTTTAATGCACTTTGCAAAAATTCCAGATAAATTAATTATTCCATACACCTGTGAGCAAGTTGAAATTTTAGCAGCCACAATGGATATGTGGGCAATTCTTGTTTGCTCATTTCCAAATGTAATTGATAATCATTATCCTAAGCATCCTCTGCTTGCCATTGTTAACAAAAATGTAGTGTATTTTCCTGTTGTAACTTCAAAGAAGCCCTTGGTTGATGCTCTGACCATCTTTACGGATGGATCAAAATCTGGACAAGGTGCCTTTTTTGTTCAAGGACACAAACAGCCGGTAGTCTTTAATTTTCGGCCGAATGTCCCACAGGCTGTTGAATGTTTAATTGTGCTTGAAGTTTTTAAAAGATTTGATCAACCTTTTAACTTATTTTCTGATTCATTATATGTTGTAAATGCCGTTGCTTCTCTTGAAGTTGCTGCTTCAGTTAAGCAGGCCAGTACAATTTCTAATGTTTTGTTACAGATTCAATCCCTTATCTTAAACAGAAAACACTCTTTTTATATTGGACATATTCGCGCCCACTCTATGTTGCCGGGCCCGATGGCAAGGTGTAATGATTTGGTGGACCAGGCAACTCGGGCTGTGGCTCTGGTCGCTGCTGATCCTGTAGAATTGGCAAAAGACTTTCATAGATTGTATCATATACCTGCTAATACCCTTAGGAAAAGATATAATTTGTCCAGGCATGGGGCAAGAGATATTGTTAAAGCCTGTAAATCTTGTGTTACCTTTCTTCATCCTCCCCATGTGGGGGTAAACCCCAGGGGGTTGAGACCAAACGCCCTATGGCAGATGGATGTTACTCATCTGATGTAATTTGGTAAGTTGAAATATTTACATGTGTCTGTGGACACCTTTTCTGGTGTCATTCATGCCACACCTTTGGCAGGTGTCTCACGTCAGAATACACTGCTTAGAAGCTTGGGCAGCTTGGGGAAAGCCCCTTAGACTTAAGACGGATAATGGCCCTGCTTATACTTCCCATGGTTTTCGCGCCTTTTGAGCACAAATGCAGGTTGCCCACACCACCGGATTGCCCTACAATCTTCAAGGACAAGGTATAGTGGAAAGAGCTAATCGAAGCATAAAAGAAATGCTTCAAAAGCAAAAAGGGGGAATTGCTGAGTCCGCGGCCCCAGGGAAAGACTTTCTCTTGCGCTCTTTACCCTTAATTTTTTAATTCTAAATGACAACGATCAGTCTGCTGCAGATCGGCATATGACAAGAGACTCCATGGATACTAAAGACATGGTTATGTGGAAGGATGTTATTAATAATAAATGGTATGGACCGGATCCGGTAATAACGAGATCCAGGGGAGCTGTTTGTGTTTTTCCACAGAGTCAAGAATTACCTCACTGGGTGCCAACGAGACTGACCAGGCCGGTGGAGACTGCAGCAGAACCCCCTCTTGAAGATGCAGCTGATCTTCCTGCTGTTAGCAACAGTGCTAATAGCAATCCCTGTGATAGCTAAACCGATGATGCTGTGGGCTGTTACAATGTACTGACTGGATTGCCTCTGCGGTGTCCTTTTCCAAAGAGCGGGTGGGAGTCGGAATGTTTTTAGCCTGCTGCTTGGGAGGATGCATGGTCTGCCTATGGTTGGTCTGTCGCCTTCGAGCCCAAACCAGAAGGGACAAGGTTGTTATTTTGCAAGCATTAGCCGCTTTCGAGAGTGGATCCTCACCCCAGATTTGGCTGTCGGCCCTAAGAGGCAGTTAAGCCTTACCATCCTGCATAGCCTTAGCACCCCGAGGGATCAGGGGATCCCATTGCACCGGGACAGGTATGCAACTTGTAATTTGGGACAGGGTGCAAGGCAAGTGCACTGCACTTGAGGAGATGGTTCTCATCTCCTCAAGAAGAGCATTCTGGGTTGCAAGTGGGTTGATGCCCAAGATCCCACCTCTGCAAAAAAGGCATTGGACAGGCCTGGTCATCACTGGGGAAGGCGCGCCCCTCAAGCGAAGGCCAGTGCAAGGTCCTAATGTTTTAGACAGAGGCCCAACCTCTACTCTTACCTGTTGCCAAAAAACAAAGAAGGGAGAACTGTAGGGAGCTGGGGCGAGACTCCGCCCACTCCCTTGCAGCTTTGAGGTAACCACCCCATATTAGACAGTGCTTGGCGGGACGCCTGGGCTGTGCGCGTGCGCGAGCCAGGTAGAGTCCCCAGCCAATCCCATGACACCTGGTGACGGTGAAAGGCAGGCAACCAACAATAGACCGACCCGCGTTCCTATTTCCCTATATAAGCGGCTATGTTTTGGGTGCACGCTCTCTCGCGCCCAAGCTCTCCTACAACTAAAAGGCTCTCCAATAAAGTGTGATCTGAGAAAACTCCTGGTGTGGTGGTCGTTCTTTCTCGCTGGTCGAGTAGACGGTCGCTACAATCCTGTCTGACCCCAGGGAGTGGAGAGGAGACCCCTTGAGCCGGGCGTTCACCTCAAGGCAACCTTATTCACAGCTAAGTGGGGAATTGAGTGCCACAGAGCTGGTCAGTGGCTGGACAGAGATCTTTGAGAAGATAGGCGTCCCAGAGGCCCCTTAGAAACAAAACAGTTAAGTGCGGTGGCACCAGGAGGGTGGGAACGGGGAGGAGGGAGAACTGTGGGAGAGCTACATCAGGCTTTACCTCCACCCAGGTTGCTTACCTGAATTGGATGGGACTTTTCTGTAGTATTGTCGTAGGCAGATGCTCATTTATTTATCCAACAAATTGTTACAGTGAGTGCCAGGTCGGGAGGGGGGGGATGGGTCATAGACGATGAAAGGTTCCAGTGCTGGTTCCACAGCACATGAAGAAATTTTGGTTTGAGCTGGCTGCTGGTCCTTCACACCTGTCATCAAAGCTACTTAAGAGGCTGAGATGGGAGGATTGAAGCTTCAGTCCCAGGCAGGTGGCTCAAACTGTAGACTGTTGGTTTTGAGTTAAAAAGGCTCGGGGACAGCCGGGTGCTGGTGGCTCACGCCTGTAATCCTAGCTACTCAGGAGGCTGAGATCTGAGGATCGCAGTTCAAAGCCAGCCCGGGCAGGAGAGACCGTGAGACTCCTATCTCCAATACACCACCAGAAAACCGGAAGTGGCTCTGTAGCTCAAGTGGTAGAGCGCTCGCTTTGAGCTGAAGAGCTGAGGGACAGCGCCCAGGCCCAGAGTTCAAGCCCCACGACCCACACACAAAAAAAGGCTCAGGGACAGCACCCAGGTTCTGAGTTCAAGAGGAGGAGTGACACAAAGAAAGGAAAGAAAAAGAGAGGAGGGAAGGATGCAGGGAGAAAAGGAGGGAAGGAAGGAAGAAGGGAGCATGCAAGCCTTGGTTTGGAGTCCCTGGATAAAGGGAGCCAACCATTCACAATCTCCGTGGGGACAGTTTCAGAGCCTAAAGCCAGTATGTGGAACCAAGCCACTGACTCCTTCATGACATCAGCAACTTCATGCCATCCATGATCTGTGTGGTGGCCAACTGCAGAGGGAAACAGCCTCAGGTAGACCCTAGGGCTCAGGGTGGGTCACTGAGTTTCAATCTCCCCTGGCATACCAAGTTTATTTTCTGGTCAGATAAGAAGAAAGTGTCCAAGGGCTAGGGAGGTATAGGATGAGGGAGTGTCAACAGAGGGGTGGCAAGGGATAAGCAGGAAGTTGAGAGGTAGGAAAATCCCAGATCAGGTGTGTCAGGCCATTGGAACCATGACCTCACTTGAAAACCTAGACCATCAGTGATACAGACTTCGACCCAGCCACATGGCTATTAAAAGTCCTGGCACTCAGGGTTCACCATTGACAACCTGGCTGTTGTCCGCTGCAGGATGCCTGTGCAGTATATCCTTGGGGACTTGGACTTTTGCTGGTTCAATCTGAAGATGACACCCCCAGTGTTCATTCCTCGACCAGAGACAGAGGTAAACATGCCACTGGCACAGGACAGCCAGGGAATGAGGGCGGGAGTCAGACCCGTGTTGCCCAGAGACTTCCTCTAGGCGACTCTAGGGCCCCATGACTGCCATTCTCAGAGGTAGAGGTGGGTCTCTTTGCTGGCTCAGCCTTTAGTCTAGATGGAAGATGTGGGATTCAGAGAGGGCTGACTGAAGGTCGAGGCTGGTGGGAAAACCAGAGCCACTGGGCTCTGAGCAGGATTGTTTTTTTTTGAGGATACTCACAACCCAGGAAAATTCCTGGGATGGATTGGCCTTTTTCTCCTTCCTGAAAGAGAGGGACCTAGAGCTCTCCAGTCTCTATCCCTTGGCTGAGAAATCCTTTCATTCCCATATCCTGTGGTTGGATAACTAGACCTCACCTGACTGCCCATTGTCGAGGCAGGACAGTGAGAGATGTTGAGTCCTTGATGAGGTCACGGGATCCTCAGTATGAGATTGTACTTGAACGTCCTGACTTGGTGCATGGTTAGTCCCGTCTAAGACTGCCATGACCTAGGACATAGAATCTAAAGAATCAGAGCAGGATAGGGTCTATTCTGTGAGTCTTGAGTATTATGTGTGAGCTTTGAGCTCCTGTATGCTCACCTGCTTCCCTTTCTTGGGTGGGTCTATGCTAGAAAAAGCTTAGAACTAGGGTCTGTGTCACATCCCTTGTTTTATGCTCAAAGCTAGTATTCTACCATTTGAGTCACAGTTCCACTTGCAAAGTTTTTGGGTGTTTAATTGGAGATAAGAGTTCTCAATAACTTTGCTGCCAAGGGTGGCGTCCAACTGCAGTCCTAAGATCTCCATCTCCTGAGGGGATAGGATGACAGCCATGAAAAAGCATCTTTGGTCGGGTGCCAGTGGCTCATGGCTGTCATCCTAAGTACTCAGAAGCTGAGGTCTTAGTATCACGGTTCAAAGCCAGCTTGGGAAGGAGAGACTCTCAGACTCTTCTCTCCAATAAAGCACCAGAAAACCCGAAGTGGTGCTGTGGCTCAAGTAGTAGAGTGCTGGACTTGAGCTGAAGATCTCAGGGAAGCACCTAGGCCTAGAGTTCAATCTCCACAACCAACAAAAAGAAAGTAATGCATCTTTGCCTGCAAAGGACGGTGGAGGTATGTTTGTGTATGGGGGGAGGGATGGGAGATACCTAGCGTCTTCGTTTTAAAAGGATTATACCAAACTCTTAGTCCATGGCAGCCCATTCTTGACCACAGGTGAAGCTCTGTGTTGGATATCGACCATCGGACCTCAGTCTCCTCACGGGACAATTGTGAGGAAACAAGGGATTAATACAGAGGGATCTCTCGAGCAGGACCAGCACAGAGGGAGCATCTGTCAGATACGGTTCTCAACAATTCTGTGCACATATGACAGGAAGTTACCCAGAAAAGGCTCAGATTGGGTCTGTTATTAATCATGCAACAGGTGTTGGATTATGAAATGAAACATGGCTGTCTTTCATCATTACCCTATCTCCATGAGGAAGGGGATCCTTCACTGCATTCAGTTTTGCAGCTGGGGAAAATGAGGCATGCAATAGCCAGGTGACCTACTCATGACCCCCAGCTGACAGGAAGCTTGGCCTGACTTCTCTGCCATGCTTCCTAGGACAGTGGGTGTTCTTCAGTCCACTTCTTGTGGTGGGAAGTCCACTTCTTGTCACTCGTAGGGCTTGAATTCTGGGCCTGGATGCTTTCCCCGAGCTCCTTAGATCAAGGCTAGCAGTCTGCCACATGACACAGCATCACTTATGGTTTTCTGTTGGTTCTTTGAGGATAAGATTCTCACAGACATTCCTGCCAGGGCCCGCTATGAACCATGATCTTCACATCTCAGCTTCCTGTGTATTTAGGATTATATGCCTGAGGCACCAGCACCTGGCTTAAGTGTAATTCTGTCCCTCTCTTCCTCTCTCTCTCTCTGTCTCTCTCTCTCTGTGTCTCTCTCTCCCTTTCACTCTCTCTCTCCCTTTTGCTCTCTCTCTCTCCCTCTCTCTTTCCCTCTCTCTCAGGGATTGGTTGAATGGGTGCTGGAGGAGGTGGTCCAGCATCCCCATGTGCCTGGAACCCAAGGTGGCCCTCTCATTCTGGAGGTGGGCTGTGGGTCAGGAGCTGTTTCACTCAGCCTGTTGAACCAGCTTTATGAGGTAAGCCCCTCTGTACCCCGGCTAGACCGTGATGGTTATTCATTGTCCATCCCATGAGTCCTTCCCCACATCCCTCTGCTACACGATTGAAGGAAAGTGGATGAGGAGGTGTCGCCTTGTCCCCATGCCTAGCACAATCCCATGCCTCTGACCCATACCCCCACCTATCTGGCTAGACCCTGGCTATAAGACCATGAAAACACTCCATGTCTACTACCCTTTGCTGCGGAGTTTCATTTCGGTGAGGGGGGGGGTGCAGAGGAAAGACCCCAGACCTGATAGCTCCCAGGGGACATTTGTTCTTGTGACAGCCAAGTCATTGCTGTGGATAAGGAGGAAGCCTCCATCAGACTGACCCAGAACAATGCTCAAAGATAGGTAGGCTGTTGAATTATCAAACCCACTCATGTCTGCTTCCTACTCCCAACAAGGAGGTGCAGTGTGGGTGGCCCGGCACTGGGCCTAAGGGATTATAAATGGATGGTGGCAGTCAGGAGCTCATGGCTCCCACCCATCATCCTGGCTGTTCAGGAGGCTGAGGTATGATGGTCATGACTCAGAGCCAACCCAGGCAGGAAAGTCAGTGAGATTCTTATCTCCCATAAAATATCTCCCTCCCCAAACCCACACACAAGCCAGAGGTGGTGCTGTGGTCAAGTGGTAGAGCCTCAGCCTTGAACAAAAGAAGCTCAGAGATAACACCCAGTCCCTGAATTTTAACCCTAGGACCAACACAATCATAAAATAAATTAACAGTATACACCTTTTATCTGACTACCAAGAAATATAGATTCTGTCTTCTTGCTGGTACTTGTAGCCAAAGGTAAGGGGCTCCCCTTGATGTTCCCCTAAACCTCTCCTTCTTTCCTTTATCTGTCCAGGCTTCGGTTGCAGGACAGAATTCGAATCATCCTCCTGGATGTGACCTTAGGTACCCTCTCCCACCCACCCTCCTTGGGGTCAGGATTCTGAATGCACTCCCTGCTGGAAGGATGAGACACCGCAGAGTTGAGGGTAGGTATTCCCAACACTCACACACACCCATCCCCCCCACACACACAAACACCCTTAAGCCAATTCAGACTAGCCTATTCCAAAGACACTTTATGTCCTTGGATTGACTGACTTAGGAGAGGATTTTGATCCCCTGTAACTGATTATTTTAACTTGGGCTTGCTAGTTGACAGCTGATAAATAGGAGCAAAAAAAAAGCCTTTGGTGCCCGTCACCTGGGGCTAAGGCTCATGCCTGTCATCCTGGCTACTCAGGAGGTCGAGATCTGAGGATCATAGTTTGAAGCCAGTCATAAGCTGGAAAGCCCATGAGACTCTACTCTCCATGGAACCACCAAATAGCAAGAAGTGGAGCTGTGGCTCACGTGGTAGAGCACCAGCCTTGAACAATAAAACTCAGAGAGAAAGCTCCCAGATCCTCAGTTCAAGCTCACACAAAGAAATGGCCCCATCTTGTTGCCCACAGATTGCCCGGGCCTTGAGCTCCCTCTCATGGAGTGTGATACAATACTTGTCCCTGGGTGGTATATCAGGGCTGTCAGAAATCCGGTGCTGGAATCCAGGTCTTCCCTTTTGTGTGCTCTCAACCCACACTGAATGGAAGACAGAGTATGACAAGGCCAGCAACCTGCACAGCGGAGACTCTCCAGCTCTGCCTAAGTGACCGGAATGGGCTTCTTGGAGGCAGAACTTGAAAAGTGGTTCTTGCTTAACAAGGAGGATCTGACAGGAAGCACAGAGATCAAAGGTGCTGAATATGATGGACAACATGTCCAGCCAGGGATGCTGGTGAGAGACTCAGTATAGATGTGTGAGACTTGGTATAGATATGTGAGATTGTCCCGAGACAGGCCTGAGGGGTCACAAAAAAAAAGCTATCCAAGGCTGGGATTGTGTGTTAGAGGTAGAGTGCTCATCTAGCCTGCAGGAAAGCATGGGTTCTATTCCTAGGTCCTGCATACACAGAAAAGGCTGGAAGTGGCACTGTGGCTCAGGTGAAAGAGCGCTCCCCTGGAGACAAAGAAAGTGGGTGACAGCGCCAGGGCCCCGAGGTCAGGCCCCAGGGCTGACACCATAAAACAGTTCTCCCAGGGACCTTGGTGACAGGTGGTTGACTATGCCCTAAAGCTCTTAGTAGATCAATCCATGCTTTCTGTCTCCATTGACAGAGGGGAGTTGGACACTCCTTCTCCCCTGGGCACCCCTGGATCCAGTTATCAGAAACCTTCCCAAAGTCTTCCACTGGGACATAGAGCAGCTGGCCCCAGAAATCCTCAGATACTGGTTGGGTTGGGCAGGAGGATATAGGGCAGGCCCCAGAACTCCTAGTGGGTCTGATCTGCCCTGGATGACCAGGCAATCTGGAGGAAGCAGATGGGAGCTTAGAGACGGCTAGTGGTGTGGAGGGGGCCCTTTAATTCCCATGGCCCCACCCAGATTCTGAGCCTTCCTTTGCTCTCCCTGATGGAGGTGGAGGGGTGTCTAGGTGGTAGCATCTAGACGAAGACTAGGTGGAAATTCTGAAGGACTAGACACCTTACGCCATGAGCTGGTGTCTCATGCCTGTCATCCCACACCTGCCATCCTGGTCACTCGGGAGGCTGAGATCCAGAGGATCTGTTTTCGAAGCACAGGCAGGAAAGTCCCACAAGAGCTTCATCTCCAATCTCCAACCGGAAGTGGCACTGTGGCTCAAGTGGTAGAGCACTGATCTGGAGGAAAATTAGTCATCAGGGACAGTACCCAAGCCCTGAGTTCAAGCCCCTAAACCAAGAAAAACAAAAAAACCAAGAAAGAAAAAATACACCCCTTCCTTGCTTGCAATAGATGGTGAAGTAGTGGGGTTGCTAGGATTGGGAGACCAGATGCTGGCCTCACTGTACAGACATTTCTAAGAATTCTCCAGGTTTGCCCCAGTGTGAAGCCATAGCAGGGTGGGCGGTGCCTTACCAAGAACTCCAGAGGTCATGGCCTGTGGCAGGCAGGGAGTGGGTGAAAGGGAGCAGGGGTGGGATGGTAGTGTCAATTATATGCTGTCCATCCATGGAAGAATGGTTTTGGATGCTGGTGACAAAGTCTGAATTGAAGGATTGCCTGTGGTTTGTGGCCTGATGAGTTCGGTTTCCCCTGTGTTTAAGAAGGAGGCTGAAGCCGGTCCCTGCCGGTGGCTTATAACTGTCATCCTTGCTACTCAGGAGGCTGAGATCTGAGGATTGCGGTTCAAAGCCAGCTTGCACAAGAAAATCTGTGAGACTTTATCTCCAGTGAACCACCCGAAAGCCAGAAGTGGTGCTGTACCTCCAGTGGTAGAGCGCCCACCTTCAGCTGAAGAGCTGAGGGACTGCGTGCAGGCCTAGAGTTCAAACCCCATGACCTACAACCAATAATAAGGTAGCTGAGTTTTCTGCATAGTGGTTTGTACAGTTAGGAAATGCCAAGATGTGTTATGAGCCATTCCAGATGTGTGAGATGTCCTGAGATTTGTCTACACTTGGTCTGAGGATGGTAGTGACATCTTGTGGGTGGGATGTTCAGGGTGCTCAGAGACTGTTAAGACCTTGGGTTAACATTTTGCTATCGTGGTCTCAGCACAGATGAGGCTTATCTGCAAGAGTATAGTTGTACATAAATTCCTCAGCCTAAATTTAGCCACTGTTCAAAAATGTTTATATCTTTATCTGTCACCCATCAGAGCTTAAACATGAGTATAAAGTCTAAGGAAAATGATAAGGTAAGAATTTAGCTTTTTTGTATATAATGTAAATAAAAATACAGCATAGAGTAACTCATTGGTCTAAAGTCAACCTATTTCTGTAAAACATTTAAAGCATTTCCTTACAATGTGTATTATTCTCAAGAAGGGAATGGGGAATGTGAGAAGAGGACTAAACAGGTATTGTCTTCAAATATACATACTTTGGATTTACCTCTTTATTTTGTTATAGGCATTTTTGATAAAAAACTGTTTGAATAATTGATTTCCTGGTCAGGTATTATATATCTTAGTTGCATAAACCAAACTACATTCAGAAAATGGTCTATACTAATTAAGTAAAGGAACCATATTCAATAAATAGCAAAAAGTATATACCTATAGGGTAATATTTTGAAGAGTACATTGGAAATATTCTAATATAATAATTAAGTTGAACAATTTCACATTGACAGTAGTTAACTGGAATAATTTAAATGAACAAAACCTATTTCTCCTTTTACTTTATCAGGGAAATATCTGGGCAAAAAATGGAAATTAACATATGAACCTATAAAAACTGGAATTAATTTTTGCCTTTTTATTAGCAAATATTAATTTCACAAGGTATTTTATTGTTTTATACACATATGTTCATATAATGTAGCTTGCTAAATTTTATTCCTTTTATTAATTTCATTAGCCTATTTTTATAGTTATGTTTTATTATGTCATCATACTAACTTATGAAATATTTGAACATATTTACTCCACAGCATTTCTCTTTATCTCCTCTCTTACTTTTTTCCAAATTTAATCAGTTCTATCTATTACACCTGGGTCATTCATTTTATTTTCTGGGTCTAGAGTCTGCATATGAGAAATCTAGTATTTGTTTTTCACAGAATGGCTTATTGCTTTAATATGAATGTTTCCAGTTCTATTTTCTTGAAGATAATATGATTTCATAATTATGTGTGGCTAAATAGTACATCATTGTGTGTATATACATATATATATATATATATATATATATATATTACAATTTCTTTCTTCAATGAGTGATTAAGGAACATGTAGGTTAATTCTGTAGTTATTTATTTTTTATGTGGGAGGAGGAAGGATGTAAATAATGATGCTTGGAATGAGAAACATGCTCTTTAGGCAGGCACTCTAATATTTGAAACATTCTCTCAGCTGCTCTTTCATCAGTATTTCAATAGTGTATTAAATTTAAAAAATAAAATTTAATTACTTTTGCGAAGGTGTTTTTTCAGTATCATATTATTTTTTATTACAGTGTTATGTTTACTATGTCATGTGAGGATGAAAATCTAGGCATGTTTGTATATGTAGCTGACTCGAAGGAAACAATGTATACGAGATACAGGATTCAAATAAATGTTTGAGACCTGTAAGTTGCTAAATTGATGTAGATGTCCAGTTTGTGGTGTGTGATTTCAAGATCATATTTTGGTAGGTTTCATACCAAGTAAGTAGGTGTTTCTAATCCAAAATTGTAAGGAATAAAATAATCATTGTCTTGGTACTCCAGACATTGTAATAAGTGGAAAAAATGATTGAAAGTATGATGGATCAGTAATAAGCCTTTAGACACACTACATTTTCCCCAAAATCTTCAGATGTACTCTTTGGACATTAATTACAAATATATTTATAAACATATAGATATAATATGATCTTATATATAAATATATGTATATATTATAAATATATCATATATATATTTTAAATGTATATCATAAATATTGATTTATATTTAAATGTAATTCATCTCATCATTTATACATATATATACATACATATATATATATATATATATACATACTTTTTTTTTGGTCAGTCTTGGGACTTGAACTCTGGGCTTGGGTGCTGTCTCTGTGCTCTTCAGCTCAAGGCAAGAGCTCTACCACTTGAGACATAGTTCCACTTCCAGTTTTCTGGTGGTTTATTGGAGATAAGAATCTTATGGAATTTTCTGCCTGGGCTGGCATTGAACTGTGACCCTCAGATCTCAGCCTCCTGAGTAGCTAGGATTATAGGCATGAGCCACGGGCTACCGGCTATATTTACATCTGAGATTTGTTAGTGGGACAAAGGGTACAGTAACTATTGTTCTTATTGTGAAATGACTTCACACTGACAGGTATAATTATAAGAAAAACGATAAATATTCACAGTGGCACAAAAATCCCTTAGCTGCCTAGCAAGACAGCATGTTTTTCCAGACACTGCATGTGGTGTGAGCGGTTTGCAGCCCAAGCGACTGTAGAAGATATTGGACTCTAAACAAAACTGACAATTGCATGAACCCAGTCCTCTACGACAGATTTAGCCAGGCCTATCTTTGAGATTCTTGTTAGGGACATGATGAAAAATTTATAGTTTAGTTGTAATTACAGAACTCTTTTACACATGTCACTCAGCCATTAACTATATTTAACATATTTCCTTTTGCTCTAACTTATATTTTCATGGCTAAGGAAACTGCTTTTTGTTTGTGAAAACTTGGATGTTCACAACATAGACATGGGTTTTTAATCCTTTTGAAATTACTGTCTGCATAGAGTTCTATGAGATGAGCTTCTCTTTGCCGTATCATCGGAATAAACTTACTCTGATTCAAACTTGGACCACAGCTACCTTGTTCTCTCTCCTAGAAAACCATCTGTATAGACTTCTTTATGTGTAAACAGACCCTCATTTACTTGCAAAAGTCTGTCAGTGAGTCAAACCTAACTCACACAAGTGAGATGAATTCCTCTCTCATGCTTCCTTTACATTAAAAATGGTAAGAACTGTTCAGCAATGCACATACTTTTTAATGTGAAGTGTGACTCCTATTTTCCATAATGTGAATCAAGCAGAGGAATCAGTTTAAGATGTGAAAGAGACTTACAAAGAGTCTTGGACCTTGAACATTTCCCTGGGTATGAATTTTTGGAGAAATATCCCTTTTCAAAGACAAAGGACTCAGTTTTTTTTATATTGTGCTGGTACTGGGATTTGAACTCATGGCCTTGAGCTCTATCTGGGCTTTAATTCTCAATGTTTGCTCTATACCACCTGAGCCACACCTTCACTTCTTCCTTTTACCACAAGTGGAGAAAAGAATGTCTTAAGTTTATCTACTTAAAATAGCTTGGAATTCCAATTGTCAAATTTGAACCTACTGTGTATCTAGGTGTAAGCCACTGGTGCTGTGCTAGAACTCACTTCTTAAGAATAAATAATCACAAAAAGAGGAGAAATAAATATTTGTTCAATTATTTATGTGTTGTCTGATAAACCAAATCACTTGCTACTGGAAAAGAAAAAGAGAGAAGATAGAGATTAATATGGAGGAAAGAGAGACAAAGAAAGAAGGGATGGAAGGTAAATGAGTGGAGGGGAATTAAGAGGAGGATATGAGAGAAGAGGGCAGCTGAGTAGAATTGTCTACTGCTCACTAAGGTATTGTTGGACAATCATTACCTTTGCATTTATGTAGCCAAAGCGTTATATTTTTGGTAGTAAGCTGAGATATAAGATACCAATTTACAGGTAGTAACCTGTTAGTGTGCTTCCTCCTGCACCAAGGAAGCCACAGTTCGGTTACTGTTACAGAGAAGGCAAGAGTAAGCAGTTTAAGTTATACTGAGAAACAATAATTGACATGCCAGGAATGCTCCCTTGTATGGTGAAGTCAAGCATCACTCTTGTTCCCTGCTCCAGTCTTCCTCTCAACAAGAATAGCAGAAACAGAAGAGGAAGGAGATATCTGAATAATGATCATCTCTCTGTTTACCCTCATCCCTTGGCCTCTCAAACAATAAAGCCAAAGGAGACTTAACCTGAACTAGTGGGGAAAATGGGGGGGAAAGTTCAGTCTAACATATTGTGAAACTTTTAAAATAATTGGGGCAGCATTTCAAATACTGAAATAAAACTTTTTAAATTATTAATAAAAAGTTACTCGAAATTTATTGAAAATTTAGGGCTCACTACATAGTGGAATCTGCATAATTAAAACTGACTCATGCTCCTATCATCAGAAATTGAAGATCTTCCTTAAACATAGACTGCTGAAGTGATAAGCATGGAAATTCATGATGGATAGCATAATGCTAAGAGCATGGAAATTATTTCCTTTCCATCTTCAGTGTGTAGAGAAGAAAAAACTCTATAGGATGGCTCTGAAGGTGCAATTCTAAATTTAGGACAGAAGGTGAATAGTAAAAGAGACCTATCTCAGCCATTCAGAGATTAGAAATGTGGAGAAATATACTCATTTATGTGGTCAAACATGGAAGAGAGGATGTGGCAAGCCCATAGGCAAATGCCAAAGGTAGAGATATTTAACAAAATACCATGAATTTGAAACAAGTCTTAAAAGGGGATCTTGGCTTAAAGGGAGTAGAGAAGAAGGCTGGAGAATGAAATGGTGGACTAATACAGTCATAACACTCAATGTACATATGTGAGACTATAAGTAGGAAATTTGAAGGGATAGGTGGGTTTGGGGTAAGGGAAGGAAGAAAAATGGAAAATTTGACAATGATCCAGATGCACTGAACATTGACGTGCACATACACTCTATTCAACACTGACATGAGGAAGTGAAACCCCTTTGCACAACTTGCTACAGATAAAATTTTTTGAAGTTTTAATATTAAGAGACCAGAAGCATAAACCTTTAGAGATAAATAAGAGGATAGTATTGACAGATTGTTGAGGCTTGTATTCCTTTCAATATACAAAATTTAATAAGTATCAAGTCTGCTGCAAATTGCTTAAACCGTAGAGAATCAAATTCCAATATTCCTTCACTTCCAATAAAAATAAATCTTATAGACCTTTAGGTTTCTCAGTTGTTTCTAAATATCTTAATGTTATGCATTGGAACTAATTTCATTCTATATTTAAGTTTAAATTTTAAATACTAAATGCTTTTAAAACCTTCTTACTTGTGCACAAGTATGGATAGATAACTGATGTGGGCAGAATCAGAATTATTCAGAAGGTTGCAAATGGATGCTTACCTAGTTTTCTCTCTGCTGGGTCATAGAATACAGACTGTCCTAATTGGAAAAAGTTAGCCTTCCCAGATTTTCTACATATAAACACTCCATCAACATTTTGTTATTAGAGGATTATTCAAGATTAGCTACATGTTGATTGATAATGACAGAGCATGACAGAAAGGAGAGGGAAAACCATCTACACTTCAGTGAGGTTCTGACTTGTGCTTCACAAAGTGTTACGAAAGCTCTCCATGAGAAATCTAGCAGCTGAATTTCTAAAAAGTCCTTGGGTTGTTACACTTTCTGATAATGTCTCAATTCAAGTACTTCTCCTTGGAGTTCCATACTATTCAATGATGCTGTATTAGCTCCTTGTTACAATTTGCAGACCGGTCTTGGTGAAGAAATTTGTGCTTTTCAAAATTGCTGTCCCAATTCCATCCACAAACTGCAGACAAAATTTATCTGAAAAAAATTGTATCTGTTCATAGTGAATATAATTTTATGTTTCATTACAAACAGAGAATGTAGTAAAAATTTTCATAGCAATTACTCTGCACTAGCTTGTGGGCAGATTCTAAAGTGAATAATATACTGTGTTCATGTAGAGAATTTGAGTATCCAAAGTGTTCATAGCCTCTGGTCCTAAAACCAATACCTTACTGATATTGAGTGACAAATACAAATTTCTATAAGTACAGAAGTTTTCCTTGTATCTTTTTAATATATATTTTATTGTAAATATACTGTACATAGGGGTTACAATTACCTAAGTAAGGTAATGAGTACATTTCTTCTTGAGCATTGTTACCCCATCATTTGTTTTTCCTCTACCATAGTTTTCCTTCACACATCCCCAACTTCCCCATTCACCTCCACTCTGATAGACTGTCTTGTACATCTCATTGTTAAAATGGGTCAACCTGTATCCTTTCCTTGTATCTTAAATGAAGAAGTGCTGGCTTGATTTTTGCTGATTCTACTTGTGTTGACACACCTAAAATCACTTGCCAAGGCCAAGAGCACATAAATGAAACGCCAGCATTTTTTTCACTTGGTATAATTGTGTTCTACACATTTGTTGACAGGTTACAAATTATTCTCAAACTTTAAAACATTAAAAATATTTTCTTTTTTCTTATTTTCTTGGCCAGGAAATCAGCAAGACCTCCGTCAGCATTTCTCACATAGGACTTTTCACATGGGTTGGTTAAATGTATATGTAGAATCCAGTGTTCTGAGGATTCACTCATCTGCTTAGGAATTGATGCTGTTGAAAAGGAGTTCAAGTAAGGATGCCATTTAAAGCTTTATAACTTTATTCTTGACCAGGGTATTCTCCTCATGCTTTGATTGTTGAGAGTGTCTACAAGAGCAAGCATTCTGTAGGGAGCAAGGAAACACCATATGACCTTTACTTACTGAGATTTCTGAGTGATTTGCTATCACTTGTACCGCATTTTGCAAATCGAATCTGTCAAAAACTACCAATTTTAAGAGATAAGAGGAGTGGTAAAAGAATTCTTAGAGACAAATACATCTTCAACATATTTGGTTCCAAGCATTCCATCCAAGGCATATTCAACAACTAGTGAAACGTGTTGTCTGTAACTATGTGTCTTTCTCCATGTGTGCATGTATACATGTGTATATGTATGCTTGTACTTGTGTGTATAGTAACATACATTTGTACATATATAAGGGTATAAAAACATATATATGCAAATATAAATAAATATACAGATATAAATATGTGTGTGTATATATATATATATATATATATATATCAGTTGTTCAGTGACTTAACCTATACTTCCAGCACATTGTCATTCTCACAAAGTGTACATGATAAATTGCTCCTAGGATCTGTGCTCTATGATGGGCATCCTTTGTACTCACTTCTCACATTCCTTTGTTTTTCATCCCTATGAGCAACTTCGGTCTACTTTCTATAGGATAGCTTTGTTTTCATTATATGTAGTAACTAACTGATAATAAAAGAAAAAGGTTGTTTGTAAAAGAAAAAGAACTTTTTGGGGTCCAGTTGTGGGGCCTGAACTCTGGGCCTGGGCGCTGTCCCTCAGCTCTTCAGCTCAAGGCTAGCACTCTACCAATTGAGCCCCAGTGCCACTTCCGGCTTTTTTTCTTTTTGCTTATGTGGTGCTGAGGAAACGAACCCAGGGCCTCAGACATGCAAGGCAAGCGCTCTACCACTGAGCCACCATCCCAGCCCCAAGAAAAAGAACTTTTAGGTCACAGGTCACAGTATCTTATCCATCCCAACAATTTTTATGAGATAAACTTTATAATAGTAATAAAATGAAAAGGAATTCCTAGATTTGCTGTTTTGCCATTTTGAATGGCAAAGAATAATATCATGTAACTGTTATAACTCTTAAAGAATGCAAGGGTAACTGATGGTCGCTATCCTGTTCCCACAAAACCAGTGGATCCTGAAGGAATAGTAGATCAGCGAAATTCTAAGTAGCAGACATGGACCATGAAAGAGAAAGAGAGGAAATGGGAGAGATTGAAAGAGAGAGAAATATCATAATACTGGAAGTGCATAACAGATAAACAAGAGCTGTATGAGAATATTCATACTGCTATCTTTAGACTCTACATGTACATTTGAAGGCATTTGATGTATGATAACCCATCAACATGAAATATAAAGTTATTTTGATAAAAATAAAAATAACTCAGGAGAAATTATAAATGCAAAAACAATTTTCACAGAAGCAAACTCTCAGAGATATTTCATGACTTTGAAAAGGATAAAGTGGCTGAAGTTAGTATAAATTTAGAAGTACAATTCACAAAAATATAAAAATATATTTATATATTTCCTTATATAACCCAAAGCAGAAAGCAAATGTTGTTTAGATGGTTTTTTTAAAACACAGTCTCTCAGGTGCTGGGAAGGTGGATCAGTGGTAGAGTGCTTGTCTTGCATGCATGAGGCCCAGGGTTTGATTCCTCAGCACCCATAAGCAAAAAAGATGGAAGTGGTGCAATGGTTCAAGTGGAAGCGCTAGCCTTGAGCTGAGTGACAGCACCCAGGCCCCAGAGTTCATGCCCCATCACCAACAAAATCAAAATACAAAACAAAACAAAACACAGTCTGTCACGTTTTGTTGCCTCAACTCTGTAATACCACTGCTTCAGACTAGGGCTAAGATATTAGGTGTGGACATTTATCAACACTCCTGATTCAGACTCTATTTGATAATTTTTTTAGGTACTTTGTCAACCTTCTTTTTTTTAATTAAATTTTATTTTATTTTGTTTGTGAACATACTGTACAGAGGAGTTACAATTACGTGGGCAGGATAATGCGTACATTTCTTACCAGGCATTGCAGCCTCCTCCTTTGTTTACCCTTCACATCCCTTCCCAGTTTCCCCCCTCCCCCCAATCCCAATCCTTCTCCTCCCCCCCCCCCGCACCGACGTTGTAAAGCTAGTTTTGGACATGACAACTTGTACTTCTCATTGTTGCAACAGGTCCACCTGTATCCTTAAACAACTGGTTTTTCCCCATCTCCTGCACAAGTTATACTGACATCAAATATAGTGAAAGCAGGGGTTATACTGTGGGGGAAGGATATACAAAGCAACAAAGAGATAATCTTATAAATGCATTAGAAACACATGCATGAAAGAAAAAAACATTAAAATACACATCTAAGGGTTCATTTTCCTGACATGACATTATCTGACCGTTTCCGCTTGACTCATACATATACTAGATATTACAAATAAGGGAAACCATGGGACCTATGTTTCTTTGGGCCTGGCTTACTTCACTTAATATAATTTTGTCCAAGCCTTTCCATTTCCTAACAAATTAGGCAAACTCACCCTTTCTGATGGAGGCATAGAATTCCATTGTGTATATATACCACATTTTCTTGATCCATTCATCTACTGAGGGACATCTGGGTTGGTTCCATATCTTAGCTATGGTAAATAATGCTGCAATAAACATTGTTGTGCTGGTAGCTTTAGTGTGTTCTTGTTTGTAAGCATTTGGGTAAATGCCCAAAAGTGGAATTGCTGGATCATAGGGGAGATCTATGTGAAGTCTTTTGAGGAACCTCCATACTGCTTTCCAAAGTGGTTGAACAAGTTTACATTCCCACCAACAATGAAATAAGGTTCCTTTCTGTCCACATCCCCTCCAGCATCTGTTGTTGTTAGAGTTCTTGATTTTTGCCGTTCTAACTGGAGTGAGGTGATATCTCAATGTTGTTTTGATTTGCATTTCTTTTATGGCTAGGGATGTTGAACATTTTTTCATGTGTCTATTGGCCATCCTTCTTTCTTCTTCAGAGAAGTTTCTCTTTAAGTCTTTCGCCCACTTATTTATTGGGCAGTTGTTTCTTTGAGGATTTGTTGTTGGGTGGTTTAATTTTTTGAGTTCCAAGTATATTTTAGATATAATACATATTTTGTTCTTAATTTTCCTCTTTGTAAATTAACATGCACCTATAAAAATTGGTTTGGCCATCCAAGTAACCTTCTCAAAGTACCTCCTAATGATGACTTACAAAAGGTTGTACAAGGGCTGGGAAGGTGGCTCAGTGGTAGAACGTTTGCCTTGCATGCCTGAGACCCTGGGTTCGATTCCTCAGCACCACATAAGCAAAAAGAAAAAAGCCAGAAGTGGAGCTGGGGCTCAAGTGGCAGAGCACTAGCCTTGAGCTGAAAAGTTGAGGGACAGGGCCCAGGCCCAGAGTTCAGGCCCCATGACTGGATACCCCCCCCAAATAAAAAGTTGTACTATATGTCAACAAGTAAAACAATGTTACAAATAAAGAAAACCAATAATTAAATATTAATTAATAAAATTAAAAACATGTTTTAACTATTTGAAATATGCGACATATTCGGTTTT
Source organism: Dipodomys merriami (assembly GCF_024711535.1). NCBI lineage: Eukaryota > Metazoa > Chordata > Mammalia > Rodentia > Heteromyidae > Dipodomys > Dipodomys merriami. The sequence goes on from NW_027206120.1 coordinate 160,885, forward strand.
ACTATTTTCTCATAATCATGTACATTTAACACTGACTAAGGTTGTGAAGTTCAACAAGAGTTTTATAGAATATGAGCAGTCTTTAAAGTTACCCACTAAGATTACTATTTATGGCATATCTTATTATTTGTTTATGGCTTATATCATCATTTTTCCTCATTAACATATAAACTAAGGAAGCCCTAAAGTTTTAACAGAAACTGTGTAGTAAACAAAGTGTGAACTCTTTATTCTGCTTCTTTACACAAAAACTTTGTGACTTCTCATTAATAAAATTTCCCTAAACTCTGAAATGCACATACTTAGTAGTATATGTCTGTTACTATAAATCTTAAATACTTTATAGAAAAGTTTTATACCTGCCCAACAGTCCTAATTTTGGCATATATAAACAAATTCCCAAAATTAAATATATTTAAAACATTAAAACTTTTAACAAACCTTAACACTTGCTGCAGTGTTCATTATGACAGGTGCCTTGTACAGAAGAGTTGAATTCCTCCTCCTATACATTTCTTGAATAACAAACATCTGGAATTACTTTGTTTTTGACATGTCAATTTGACTTTATTCTTAAATGTGTGCTTATGTAAGAAATGTATGGTTCTACAACTGCCCAAGAAATAAGTTGGCTAAAGACTTAAAGAGAAACTTCTCTGAAGAAGAAAGAATCCTTCTTTCCAATAGACACATGAAGAAATGCTCAACCTCCCTAGTCATAAAAGAAATGCAAATCAAAACAACAATAAGGTACCCCCTCACCCCAGTTAGAATGGCAAAAATCAAGGACTCTAATATCTAATAACAATAGATGCTGGAGGGGATGTGGACAGACGGGAACCTTACTTCATTGTTGCTGGGAGTGTAAACTTGTTCAACCACTTTGGAAAGCAGTATGGAGGTTCCTCAAAAGACTTCACATAGAGCTCCCCTATGACCCAGCAATCCCACTTTTGGTCATTTACCCAAATGCTTACAAACAAGACCACACTAAAGCTACCAGCACAACTATGTTTATTGCAGCATTATTTACCATAGCTAAGATATGGAACCAGTGCCCCTCAGTAGATGAATGGATCAAGAAAATGTGGTATATATACACAATGGAATTCTGTGCCTCCATCAGAAAGAATGACATTGCCCCATTTGTTAGGAAATGGAAAAACTTGGAAAAAATTATATTAAGTGAAGTAAGCCAGGCCCAAAGAAACATAGGTCCCATGGTTTCCCTTATTTGCAATATATAGTATATGTATAAGTCAAGCAAAAAAGATTCAGATAATGTGATGTTAAGAAAATGAACCCTTAGATATGCATTTAAATGTTTTTTTTTTCTTTCATGCATTTGTTTCTAACGCATTTATAAGATTATTTCTTTGTTGCTTTGTATGTCCCTCCCCCACAGTATAACCCCTGCTTTCACTATATTTGATGTCGGTATAATCTGTGGAGGAGATGGGGAAAAAGCAGTCGTTTAAGGATACAGGTGGACCCGTTGCAACAATGAGAAGTACAAGTTGTCATGTCGAAAACGAACTTTACAACTTTGGTGGGGGGGGGGGGGAAGAGGAGCCGGGGGAGGAGGCTGGGAAGAGATGAAAGGAAGAGGCTGCAATGCTTGATAAGAAATGTACTCATTATCTTGCCCATGTAATTGTAACCCCTCTGTACAGTATGTTCACAGAAAATAAAAATAAAAATAAAAAAAAGAAAAAAAGAAATATATGGTTGTAAAATTTCACGACAATTCTTTTGAACTTCCTTTTTTTTCAATTGTGCAGTTTAAAAAAATCCATTGCACTTTAGATATAAAAAATATTCTGTTCTCAATTCAGCATCACATACACTAACATTGGAACGATACAGAGAAGATTAGCATGGCACCTGCACAAGGATGACATGCAAATTCGTGGAGTGTTCCAGATTTTTACAACAGAAGCTGGAGGGGATGTGGCCACAAGGGAACCATACAGCATTGTTGGTGGGAATGTAAACGTGTTCAACCACTTTGGAAAGCATTATGGAGGTTCCTCAAAAGATTCCCCATAAAGCTCCCCTTTGACCCAGCAATCCCACTTTTGGGGATTTACCTAAATGTCCACAAACAAGACCATACTAAAACTACTATCACAACTATGTTTATTGCAGCATTATTTATGAAAGCTAAGATATGGAACCAACTTAGATGTCCCTTCTAGATGAATGGATCAAGAATATGTGGTATATATACACAATGGAATTCTATGCCTCCATCAGAAAGAATGACATTGCCCCATTTGTTAGGAAATGGAAAGACTTGTAAAAAATTATATTAAGTGAAGTCAGCCAGGCCCAAAGAAAATTGCCAGTGGGTTTACAAAGTTGTGTTTAATACCACTTCTATGATGGCTTAATGCTTTGTAAACAGAAGTCATTAGAGAAATGCAATTCAAAATTACTATGATACTACTTCATAACTATTATAACCCTCATCAAAAAAAATCAAAAGAACCAGGTGTGGTGGTAAAGGCTTGTAATTCGAAGCGTTTAGGAGGTAGGAATAAAAGGATTTGGGTCTGAGGTCATCTTGGGTCCTGCACACAGTAAAAACCTGCCTTTTTAAAAAACTCAAAAGGTAATAATGTTGACTGATGAGAGTGTGGAGAAAGGGAAATTTTCTACACTCTTGGTCAAAATACAGGTTAGTATTCTCCTTGTAGAAAATAGTATGCAGTTTTCTAAAGAAATCCAAAGTTGAAATATCATCTGATCCACCAATCATGTGATTATTTCTCTCTGAGTAACTTGTATATATATCTGTATTTCATTGTTATTCACATTATTCACAAAAGCCAAGATAATAAACTGTGGTGCATGCACAAATATATTTTTATGTTTCATCCTTAAAACGAGACTTCTCCCATTATCCACAACCTATAATGACCTGAATGATGTATTCTAAATGAGGAAAAATGTTGTCTTCTGATTTTTGTAAACACACACACACACACACACACACACACACACACACACACACACACACACACACACACACACACACACACACACACACACACCTCTCAAATATTAAGAGAGAATTTTTTAAAGTAGAATTGCTGGGGCATTTAGGTCATAATGTAGAAAATAGTAGAGATACAGGATGAACCGCTATAGATTTGTACTTTACAACATGAGGATACAGGGGACAACACTGGCCTTACATAGGAATGAAGCTAAATAAGTAGGAGTTGTTATTCCTTATAGGGGTTGCTCTTTTGGGTGTTCTTCCTCCAGTAATGGATAAGAGAAACATAATTCTTTAAATATACCTGCCTGTTTGCAGAAATAATAACAAACAATACAGCAATAATTTTGTATGCTCAACATAGGACAAAATGTCAAATTAAAATACATGAGATTATCCTTGGTGTAAACTAATTATTACAAATAAGGGAAACTCTGGGACCTATATTTTTTTAAGTCTGGCTTACTTAATATAATTTTTTTCCAAGAACTTCCATTTCCTTACAAATGAGGTGGTATCATTCTTTCTGATGAAAGCATAGTATTCCGTGTGTGTGTGTGTGTGTGTGTGTGTGTGTGTGTGTGTGTGTGTGTGTGTGTGTGTGTGTGATTTTCTTGATCCATTCATCTACTGAGGGGCCTCTAGATTGATTCCATATCTTATCTATGGTAAATAATACTGTGATAAACATAATTGTGCTGGTAGCTTTACTGTGGCATTGCTTGTGGCCACCTGGTTAAATGCCCAGAAGTGAGATTACTGGTTAATAGAGGAGCATTATTGTGTACATCAAGGATAATCTTAGTAGATGAGCAGAATAGCCCTCTAGCTATGTACATATGACCGTATAAGATGATTCCAAGTGAAATGAACTCCAAGACATGTTTTTTGTTGTTGTTGTTCTTAATGTACTGCATGATTTCTTTTTATCCTTTTGTGTTTTCCCCACCTATAGTTTATCCCCTGTAGTCGCTGTATTTGGTTTTGATTAACATTTGATTAATATTTAATATTTAGTCACTGTATTTGATTTTGAATAACCCTGGTTATTGTAAATATGTTGATATGAACTAGGTTAGGGAAAGGGAAAAATGGTGAGACAAAGGACAAGGGGGAGAAGACAATATGTTGGAAATAATCTTGGAGGGGCTTTTGGGAGGGAAGAAGGAGAAAAATGGGGGAAGGGATAACAAATTAGAAAAGAAATAAATTCATTACCTTATTTAGGTAACTATAATCCCTCTGTACATTACCTTGACAGTAAAAGTTAAATAAACAAAATAAAACAAAGAATGGATGAGAAGGGGAAACAAAGGAGGAGGCAACAATGCTTGATAAGAAATTTATTCATTATCTTGCCCCTGTAATTGTAATCCCTCTGTACGGTATTTTCACAATAAAAATAAACTAAAACAAAATACATGAGAGCAGCAATACAGGATATGGGACTGGGGAAAATACTATACTAAGAGTAGAACAGATGTGGAGAGCAGAAATTTTACTTTAACATAGGAAGTAATTAACTAGCATACAGATTTTCAGCCTCATGTCAGTAACTAATCAGCAAACCAATAGAGATAAAATAGAAAACTAAACAATAAAGATGAAGACACAACTTGGACCAAAAATAACAAATGACACAATTAGGAAACAAATAACAAGCTGGTAAGTTTAAAAATATTAACTATAATTCTATTAACAGTTGTTTACATCACAATTTGTTAGAACTGTAATTCAAATCACAGTTTAGTACTATATCATTTTAATAAGTTACTTATTATTGATTTCTTAATGTTGAATCCTTAATATATAATTTTACTTTTAGCAGCTATAGAAAAGAAGAAAGTGAATCGAATTTTAATAATATAGTTCATGAATTGTAAAATTGAGAAGCATTGGAATTTAAACAAATAATATATCATTACTTTTTAATTCTGTGAATTAATGTAATAATTCTAAGTGTATTCTACAATTAGCACTCATCTTAACATCAAATAATAAATTATTGCAAATGACTTTTGGTATTAAGTGGAAGGGTTCAGCACTGTGGTAAAATTCACACCACACAGTACAAGAGAGTATGACTCCTCTCATCTAGCATAAACTGTGGAAATTTGATTTCTACATGCACGTTAAATTCCTGTCTAGGTAACGTCTATAAAATTATATACAATTATATACACGAGGAGTATTTCAGATGATACATAAAAGTCATATACATTAATTATTTTTCTGCACCAAATAAATATCTATAGAGAGACTGCATTTCTGAGTAGATGATGGTTTATGTGTGCCAGATTATTCATATTAAGGCTTATTTTATATTTTTGACATTGTTTCTACAGTTGGATTTAATTTTTCATAAGGGGTTAAGTGTATTATATTGGATATATGAAAGTAAATGGAATCTTTATTCTATTAATCCTTTGCCACTTGTCTAATCCCAATATAAATTATCCATGTGTTTGAAGTAATTAAAATAACAATAGATTTTTTGTTAAAATAACAATAGATATAAGCACAATAAATCATTCTGTAGTAGACAAGTATTTTCACCTTTATTTTGATAGTTGGTCCTCTTTTACACTACAGAATATTCTTGGGAAAAAGTGCTCCAGGCTGACCACAACTGCAGAATATTATGGTTTGATCTATAATAAGATAAGGAAGGAAGGGGAACCTTTCTTCCAAAAGTCTGCTCCCAGGAATGTGATCAGTTGTATGGTGGTGACTTGGAGATGAACATTTCCAATGAACAGTCATCTTAACAAGCCATCTTGATATAACATTTCTGTAATTGATTATAGAGGATTTTTTATGGCTTTGCAAGGATGCCAGATTGCCTCATTTTGAGACAATTTAAACAGGAATTTAGTCACCTGTTCTTTGTATCTTTAGGAGAAAAACCCATTGACTCTAAGCCAGGGGATCACAAAGGCTCAGAAAAGCTACTACCTTCAATAGTGATCCTAGGCTTCTAAAAACAAAACAAAACAAAACAAAACAAACAAAAAACACTCCAGTAAGCACAGCCAGTCAGGGCTGCTATCACAGACTACATGCAGTCAGGCCAGAAACAGAAGTTGAGAGTCATTTAGTTGATAATATATTTTTTATGAGACAGACTCAAATGAGACTCCAGAGAGAGGGTCAGAAAGACTGAGGAGAGGGACTAAAATTGATCACACGAAGATTGGAAAGTAGAATTGCTTGTAGAACAAATAAATCATAGAAAGCCTGTGCATGTAAGAACAAGACAGCAGACCAAATTCCAGAAATGCACATTATCTTAGAGGTCAACTTAATGAATTATCAATGGAAATCTTTGAAATCTTAAATATTTGACCACATGTGGGAGAAGGACAATTGCTGAAGAGAAAGAAAATATCATCAGTCTGTTAGGAGGTCGAGTATCACATTAGGAATTAATAAAGCACAGATTTGTAATAAAAAGAGAAAACAATTATTCCAACTGAGGGGTTCATTTGTTTTGATGTAACAGTTCTTGATTTAGGTGCTAGCAATTAACATACAATTGATCCAGTCCCACAGCTGAGTTGATATTGACTGCAGTATTCCTACATAAAGGGAAAGAGAAACTTTACAAATATCTGATGAAATGAGTTGAGGATGAAGTGTTCTAATAGTGATATCTGAGGTTTAGACACAGGTGAAGAGGTGGATTTTCTTTTCTAAAATTCCCCCATTTTTATCCTGGTGCCAGTGGCTCACAACTGTAATCCTAGCTACTCAGGAAGCTGAGGACTGTGGTTCAAAGCCCCCTGGGCAGGAAAGTCCCTGAGATTCATATCTCCATTTAACCACAGGAAAACCAGAAGTTGCACTGTGGCTCAAGAGGTAGAGAACTCACCTTGAGTTGAAGAGCTCAGGGACAGTGCCCAAGCCCAGACTTCAAGCCCTTCAGACTAACAACAAAAAAATCTCCCTTTTCTTGGACTGCCTACCTCTTTTCCTAACATTCAACAAAGAAGCCTTTTTATCACCCACAACATTTAAGTCCTATCCTAGCTACTGCAAATAGAATGACTTGGTTTCTCATGTCAAAAGTTCATATTTGAAGAAACAAATAACAGCAGTGGTAACGTTTTGCAAGTCCTTGAACTCTGGGCCTGTGTTATGCAGGTAGCTTTCATGTGAGATTGTTTGTTATTTATTGAATTACTGCCGATGAGGGGAATTACTGGGTCTTAAGGGAGATCTATATTTAGTCTTTTCAGGAAACTCTGTATTGCATTCCACAGTGGATGAACAAGTGTAATTTCCCACCAACAGTGTAATAGAGTTCCCAATTGGCTACATCCATGTCAACATTTGCTATTGTTAGCTTTCTTGATAATGGCCATTCTAACTGGGACGAGATAGAATCAGTCTTGTTTATTTGTAGATTTGTAGGCACCTTCTAGCTACCATAAATGAATGAATCCATGAAACTTATATTGCTCTGAGTCTGCATTCCGTTCTTTTTGCTCTTAGTATAATTTTACCAAGCCTTTCATTTTCCTTAAGACTGGTGAAAAGTCATCCTTTCTGATGGGTGAATAGAATTTCTCTCTCTCTCTCTCTCTCTCTCTCTCTCTCTCTCTCTCTCTCTCTCTCTCTCTCTCTCTCTCTCTCTCTCTCTCTCTCTCTCTCTCTCTCTCTCTCTCTCTCTCTCTCTGTGTGTGTGTGTGTGTGTGTGTGTGTAAGACCACTATACGCCCATGAGTTCATTTCTAAGCCTTCTGTTTCATCTGTAATTTTGTAATTCCGTATTAAATTTGGATTGCTTTCTTTATTGTATTGAAGTATATAGTTGGGATTTTGATGAGTATTGCATTGTCAATTGTTTGGGGGTAGTATTGCAGTTTCTTCATGTAAATTCTTCCAACCAGGAGCATTAAAAGATTTTCCATTTCCTTGAGTCTCCTTCAATTTCCCTTTTTAGATTTTTAAAGTTTTCACAGTAGAGGTCCTTCACATTTTTAATTAAATTAATTAATTCCTGTTGTTGTTTTGTTTAGTTTAGATTTGATTTGATTTTGAAACTAATACATATGAGGTTGTTTTTTGGATTTCAGCCTGGATCTTCCCATTGTTGGTAACACAGAAAAACTACTGACTCTTGTGGTTTTATACCCTGATGCTTTGCTGAAGGCTAGTGTCACCTTTAGTAACTTGGAGGAAGAAGCTATAGAGTCCTTTAAATACAGGAACATTTCATCTGTAAAAAAGGGATAGTTTTACTTCTGCCCTATTTGGATCCCCTTTATGTTTTTCTCTTGCCTATTGCTCTTGCTAGAAAGTCCACTACCATATTGAAGAGTAGTGCAGAGAGTGGACATCCTTGTCTCATTCCTGATGTTAATGTCTCCGTGCTTCACGGTTAGATAAATGCTAATTATCTCTGTCATATGTGTGTGTGTGTGTGTGTGTGTGTGTGTGTGATATGTGTTTCATATATATATATGTGTGTGTGTGTCATATGTGTGTGTGTGTGAGTGTGTGTGTGTATTATATTGAGGAATGTTCCATGCATTCCTAGCTTCTCAGACCTTTTAATCATAAAGGGGTATTGGAGCTTGTTAAAAGCTATTACTACATCCCTATAGACGATCATGTGTTTCTTGTCCCTGCTTCTGCTGATGGTTTGTATTATGATTATTGACAAGAATATTCAATCCAATTGTATCCTAGGGTGAATCCTATTTGATCATACAATATTATTTTTTGTTAGTTGCTGAAATTAGTTGGTGAGAATTTTATTAAGAAGTTCTGCATAATTGCTTATCAAAGAGTTGGGTTCATAGTTCTCTTTCTTTGGTGAGTCCCTATGTGATTTGAGGAAGAGTCTAATTCTAGCTTTATAGAATGTGTTTGATAATTCCATTTCCCTTTCTATCCATTGAAGAGTTACATCTGTGTATTGTAAGTTCTTTGCAGGCCTTAATTTCATGGTAAATTCATTGAGGCCTAGATTTTTCTGGAATGGGAAGTGGTTTACTGACATTTCATTTTCATTTCTTCTTATGTGTTACTTCTTGCTTCAGATCCAGTATAGGAAAGCATCAATTTCTCCAAGATTCTCCAGGTGATTGATGTAAGATTTTCAAAGTACTCTCTTATAACTTCTCAATTTTGCTTATATCTGTTGTGTTGTCTCATTTTTGTCTCTGATTTTCTGTATTTGGATGAGTTCTCTTTTTGTTTTGTTTTTTTTATTATGAAGGTGATATACAGAGAGATGGGTTACAGTTACATAAGTAATGAGTACATTTTTAACAGTGTTACCCCTTCCTTATTTTTTCGTGCTTCCCCCAACCCTGACATCCCACTCCCACAAAATTGTAAAGCTTATTTCTAACATAGCGTCTAGTGAATATCACTGTTGCTTTGGTTAATCTTTGTCGACCATTTCTGTGATTTCCCTTCCCTTCCCCAAATCAGATTAACTTATGTATAAGACAAAGGGTACAGAAATCAAAAACAGTAACTACAGGGAATAAACCAAAGGGTAAAAACTAAATAGAAATAACTAAAAACAGTTCACTATACAATCATCTTGTATCCATTTCTTGGAGCTCATTTTGATAAGCATCATTTTATGGTGATATGCATATTGCTATTGAGCTATTGGGAATATCCTAGACATATACTAGTTTTTCCAAATGAGTCAAAATATGTAGCCTATGATTCTTTGGGTCTGGCTTGTTTGAATTATTATGTTTCCAAATGATTTCATTTCCTTACAAATGGGGCAATTTCATTCATTCTCATGAAAGCATAGAATTTTCTTGTGAATATATATGACATTTTCTTGATCCATCATTGCTGGGTCATCGGGGAGCTCTAGTGAGGAACCTTTATACTTTTTTTTACAGAGTATTTGAACAAGTTTACATTTCCACCAATAGTGAGTGTAGTAATGTTCCTTTTTGGCCATATCCCCACCAGCCCAGCATCTGATATTATTAGTTTTCTTCGTAATGGTCAATCAAACTGGGGTGAGGTGGAATCTCAATTTTGCTTTGATTTGCATTTCTTTTATGGCCAGAAATGTTGCATATTTTTCATGTATCTATTGACCATTCATATTTCTTCTTCAGAGAGGTCTCTCCTTAAATCTTAAGCCCACTTATATTATGAGGCTTGTTGTTTCTATGAGGATTTGTTTTTTTGGGGGGTTAACTTTTGGAGCTCTAAGAATATTTGAGATTGAGGTCATTGTATGTTGCAGAGCAACTAAAGACCTTCTCCCAATCTGTGTGTTTTTACTTATCTTTCTATCTATATAAGGTCTCTTTTAAGTCAGATTTGGTAAGGGTCTGTCAAGTCTGTTAATTTATTGAAAGGACCAGCTCTGTTTTGTTGATCTTTCTATGTTTTATTTTGTCTTTATTTAGTTATTTCTGACTTAATTTTTTCATTTGTTTCCGCCCACTTAGGTTTGGACTTGTTCCTCTCTTCAAAGAGCTTTAGGTACATAACAAAAATACTGATTTGAGATTTCCCCAATTGCTTGATGTAGGCATTCAAAGCTATAAATTTTTCTGTAAGTACTGCATTTAATATGTCCCAGAGGAGCTGGTATTTTGTGTGTTCATTTTTGTTAAATTCCAGAAACTTTCAGATTTCTATGCTAATCTCTTCAGTGTCCTACTGGTCATTCAGCAATATGTTGTTCAGTCTTCATGGGTTTGACAATTATTTTTGCTTTAGCTGTTTAATTGTAAGTTTATTCTGCTGTGGTCTGACAAGGTATGGGAATTCAATTAATTTTTCTTTCAATTTGGACAGAACTTCTGTGTGACATAGGATAGGTTGTATTTTGGAGAATCTTCCATGACCTGCTGCAAAGAATGTATATACTGACACTGAGTGTATATTCTGTAGATGTCTCTTAGGGCTAGGTGGTCAATGCAATTATTTAGGTCTTCAGTTTCTTGGTTGAGTTTCTCTTGAATAACCAATCCATGCATGACAATGATGGGTTGAGATGTGTTTAAAGGTTATGTAGTATTTGGTTGATGATGTGGGCTGCTCCAGGATTCAGGGCAATGATATTAAACTTGATATATCCTCCTAATGGAGAGCTGCCTTTATCAATATGTAATGTCTCTTCCTACTAATTTTAATTTGAATTCTATATTATTTTATGTTAGTAAGTCTACTATGGCCTGTTTATGCTGTCCATTTGCTTGAAAATTTTCCTTCCAGCCTTTCAGTTTGAGTATGTGTTTGTTTTTGTCAATGAAATGTATCTCTAGTGGAAACTGGATGGATGTGTCTTGTTTTTTGAAACTACTATCTAATCTGTGTTTTCTTTTTTTGGGGGGGGAGTCCAGTTGTGGGGCCTGAACTCTGGGCCTGGGCGCTGTCCCTCAGCTCTTCAGTTCAAGGCTAGTGCTCTACCACTTGAGCCACAGCACCACTTCTGACTTTTTTTCTTCTGCTTATGTGGTGTTGGGGAATCGAACCCAGGGCCTCAGGCATGCAAGGCAAGCACTCTACCATTGAGCCACCTTCCCAGCCCCTAATCTGTGTTTTCTAATTGGAAATTTACGTCCATTGATATTGAGAGTTGAGGCTGGGAAATATCTAATAATTCCTGCTATTTCATACACCTGCTGTTAGGAGCTGTGCCTCATCTATTCTTATTATATTTACTTTTTTCTCTGGTAGGGAGCATTTTATATAACCAGTTGCTGTTCTTCTTGACCTTCTCTATGTAGGATATATTTGATTAATTTCAATCTTGCCGATTTGGTGGAGATAAATTGTTTCAAGTTCTCTTTGTCATGAAATATTTTTTATATATCCTTTAAATGTAAAGGAGAGATTTGCTTGGGACAATATTCACGGTTGGTAGTTGTTTGCCTTTAACGTTTGCCATATATCATGCCAGGCTCTCCTTTTTATCATATCGGCTAAGAAATCATTATTTATTCTGAATGTATATCCTTTATAAATAATCAGTCTTTTCTCCTGGCAGCTTTAAGAATCCTTTCCTTGATCTCTTATGATCCTCTAATGGATTATGATGTGGTGGTGGGTTGTTCGGTTCTGGTATTCTCTGGTTTTCTAAAGGCTTCTCTTCTCTGAATGAGCCTATCTCTTTGGATGTTTGGCATGTTCTCTGCTTGAATTCTGTAATATGTTTCCCATCCATTTTGTTTCCTGCTCTTCTCCTTCTTGATACCTATCTCCCCCAAGTTTGATCTTCTAACTGAATCTGGAACTTCCAGCAAGACCGTTTCTTATTTCTTGGATTTGTTCTAAATGATTATCTCCTCTTTTCTATTAGACCTAGTCTGTCTTTGACCCCAACATTATCTTCTATGTCATCTTTTCGCTGTAGAGACTTTCTATTTTGTTTTGGATTTCTCTGTCTCCTAATTGGTCATTTTTAGGGCATCTATCTTTATTAAAGCTTTGTTTTAGGTCTTGTGTGGACTTTGTTTACCTCTTTTCTTTGGGTAGGGGCACTGGAGGGGTTGTTTTTTTAGCTGTATCTTCTCTCATACCTTTTATCTAGGTATGTATTTTTTTTCCTTGGACTCCTTTGCCTTCTCAGAATTTATTTATCTTTCTGTTTGTAGTCTACATGAATTATTTTGCTAATCTTTGGTTGGTCTCATCTTGTTCACAAATTTCCTTGTGGAGGTTTTGTATCTTTTCGTTAATCACATTTTTCAGCATTACTTTTAATGTATTTTGAATACTATCTTCTAGGTCCTTAACTGTCTGTTCTAATGTCTGGTCATTTCCTGTGTGAAGTATACTACCTTGGCATCAGTTTTCTTGTATTTTTCTGATTTATTTTGTCCATTTGGAGGATTTATTGGCTTTCATTTGGGGGATCTATGATCTTAACAGGTGACTCTCTATGTTCTTGGTTGATTTGCCAGGTGTTGGTTTGGTCTTCTGTTGTGATTTGTTTTTCTAGACTTAGGTTTTTGTCTAGACCGTTAAGTATAGGATTAGAGATCATTTGTGGTGAAATGTTGTCATGTTAATACTTGTGGTTCCAAAGACAGTTCGAACTGTCCAGTGGTAAGGTGAATTGTGTCTGTGTTTGGATGTGGCTGTCTCTGTTCCTGCTTTTTTCCCATGTGGCCCTTTTATTTCCACAGTGCAGCTGTGCTTTTTTTTCACAGCAGTCACCTGCCTGGCTAGGTAACTTATCATAGATTTCTGTTTCCTTGTGAAAACAGTATAAAAATCTTCTTTTGAATTATATATCTATATATAATTATACCTGACTTGGTTTGACCTGCTAGAAGTGGAGTACCTGCTAGGACTCTAAATCTCTGTTTCATTAGCTAGAGCTAGGGTAATTTTCTGTTGTTATTCTGCCATTGTTTTTCCACTTCCTCAGGTTTATTTTTGATATTGTGGCTTTTTTCACATAATTTAGGATTTGTGATGGTTGTATCCGGTTATTTTTGTGTTTCTGTTTGTGTTACTTTGAAATAGTGATTTCAGGCTTCTATGAAGAGAGAGTAATAATATGAAATGTATGTTATTACATTGAAAGAAAGAGAGCAGACATTTTAACCTTTTGCTACAAGTAAATTAATATTAAGCAAAACTAAGGAAAATAATTACTTATTTACTCTTTAGAGGATGAGTATAGTACTCTTGGATATCTTGGAGGAAAAGATTTTAGACTCATTACAACTGATTCCTTACATTGAAATTATAGGCTAACCATTCTTTTTCAGAAGACAAAAGCTTCAGTTATTTCATATTAGTATTATAAAATCATAATACCTGCATATTGGTTTGTTTTCATCTGCAATTTTCAATTCCATTCTTAATCCATTAGGTATCTAGGGCTTTGAATGACCAATTCCTTAAAATACATATATTTCTTATATTGTGATGTAAATCTCAGTAATATAAATATGAATTCATCTCTCCGTCGCATCTTGAGCTACATTCATATGTAATTTACGCATTCGCAAGCATGAAACATATTTTACTCTTTTCTTTTTTTTAATTTAATTTTATTATATTTGAGAACATACTGTACAGAGGGGCTACAATTACATGGGCAGGATAATGCATACATTTCTTAACAAGCATTGCAGCCTCCTCCTTTGTTTACCCTTCACCTCAATTCCCCGCCTCCCCCCTCCCCCCACACAATTATACCCCTCTCCCCCACCACACCGACATTGTAAAGCTGGTTTTGACATGACCTTTTGTACTTCTCATTGTTGCAACAGGTCCACCTGAATCCTTAAACGACTTGTTTGTCCCCATCTCCTCCACAGGTTATACTGACATCAAATATAGTGAAAGCGGGGGTTAAACTGTGGGGGAGGGACATACAAAGCAACAAAGAAATAATCTTATAAATGCGTTAGAAACACATGCATGAAAGAAACGAAAACATTAAAATACATATTTAAGGGTTCATTTTCCTAACATCACATTATCTGACCTTTTCCGCTTGACTCATACCTATACTAGATATTGCAAATAAGGGAAACCATAGGACCTATGCTTCTTTAGGCCTGGCTTACTTCACTTAATATAATTTTTTCCAAACCTTTCCATTTCCTAACAAATGGGGAAATGTCATTCTTTCTGATGGAGGCATAGAATTCCATTGTGTATATATACCACATTTTCTTGATCCATTCATCTACTGAGGGGCATCTGGGTTGGTTCCATATCTTAGCTATGGTAAATAATGCTGCAATAAACATAGTTGTGCTGGTAGCTTTAGTGTGGTCTTGTTTGTAAACATTTGGGTAAATGCCCAAAAGTGGGATTGCTGGATCATAGGGGAGATCTATGTGAAGTCTTTTGAGGAACCTCCATACTGCTTTCCAAAGTGGTTGAACAAGTTTACATTCCCACCAACAATGAAGTAAGGTTCCTTTCTGTCCACATCCCCTCCAGCATCTGTTGTTGTTAGAGTTCTTGATTTTTGCTGTTCTAACTGGAGTGAGGTGATATCTCAATGTTGTTTTGATTTGCATTTCTTTTATGGCTAGGGATGTTGAACATTTTTTCATGTGTCTATTGGCCATCCTTCTTTCTTCTTCAGAGAAGCTTCTCTTTAAGTCTTTCGCCCACTTATTTATTGGGCAGTTGTTTCTTTGAGGATTTGTTGTTGGGGGGTTTAATTTTTTGAGTTCCAAGTATATTTTATTTTTTTTCCAAGTATATTTTAGATATGAGACCTTTGTCCGTTGTATGGCTAGTAAAGATCTTCTCTCAAATGGTGGGCTTTCTATTGATCTTGCCAGCTATGTCCTTTGCCCTGCAGAAGCTCTGCAATCTTATGCAATCCCATTTGTCCAACCTTTCTTTGATTTGTTGTGCTTCCGGGTCTCTATTCAGAAAATTTCGGCCTGAGCCAAGGAGACCTAGGGTTTCTCCTATTCCATCCTGTAATGTTTTCAGAGTGTCTGCTTTGAGTTCAAGGTCTTTGATCCATTTGGAGTTGATTCTGGTGCAGGGTGATATATAAGGATCTAGCTTTAGTTTTCTACATGTAGTTAACCAATTTTGCCAGCACCATTTACTGAAGAGGCTGTCTTTCTTCCATTCTATTGTTTTAGCTTCCTTATCGAAGATTAGATGGCTATAGGTCTGTAGGTTCATTTCTGGGTTTTCAATTCTATTCCATTGGTCCTGAGGTCTGTTCTTATGCCAATACCAAGTTGTTTTGATTACTATGGCTTTATAGTAGAGTTTGAAATTTGGTATTGATATTCCTCCAGCAGCGTTCTTTCCGTTGAGGAGCGTTTTGCTATTCGGGGTCTTTTATTGTTCCATATGAATTTTTGGATTGCCTCCTCTATTTCCTTGAAGAATGAGGGTGGAATTTTGATAGGTATCGCGTTGAATTTGTAGATAGCCTTGGGAAGTATTGCCATTTTCACGATGTTAATCTTGCCAATCCAGGAGCATGGGAGGTTTTGCCATTTTTTAAGTTCTGTGTTGATTTCCTTTTTCAAGATTTTAAAGTTTTCATCATAGAGGTCCTTCACTTCTTTGGTTAAGTTAATTCCTAGGTATTTTATTTTTTGTGTGGCTATTACAAATGGAGTTGCTTTCCTAATTTCAGCCACACTTTTCTCATTGTTGGCATATAGAAAAGCCATTGATTTTGGGGGGTTAATTTTATAACCTGCTACTTTGCCAAAGTTTTGAATCAGCTTGAGTAATTTGGGAGTGGAGTCTATGGGATTATTTAAATACAAGATCATGTCATCTGCAAAGAGGAAGAGTTTTATTTCTTCTTTCCCTATTTGGATCCCCTTTATGTCTGCATCTTGTCTTATTGCTGTAGCTAGGCATTCTAATACTAGATTGAAGAGAAGTGGAGAGAGTGGGCATCCTTGTCTTGTTCCTGAGTTAAGAGGAAATGGCTTTAGTTTGTCACCATTGAGTATAATGCTGGCTATAGGTTTGTCATATACAGCCTTTATTGTATTGAGGAATGTTCCATGGATTCCTAATTTTTCCAGAACCTTCATCATAAAGGGGTGTTGGATCATGTCGCATGGTTTTTTTGCATCTATTGTGATAACGATGTGGTTCTTATTCTTGTTCCTGTTGATGTGATGAATAATATTAATTGATTTGCGTATATTGAACCAGCTTTACATTCCTGAAATGAATCCTGTTGGATCATGGTGTATGATTTTTTGGATGAATTGTTGAAGTCGATTGGCCAAAATTTTGTTGAGAAGTTTTGCATCAATGTTCATCAAAGAAATGGGTCTATAGTTCTCTTTCTTTGATGAGTCCCTGCCTGGTTTTGGGATGAGGGTTATGCTGGCTTCATAGAATGTATTCGGTAGTGAGCTTTCTCTTTCAATTTCATTGAAGAGTTGGAGGAGAATTGGTGTGAGCTCTGCTTTGAAGGCCTTGTGAAATTCCGCTGTAAAACCATCTGGTCCTGGACTTTTCTTAGCTGGGAGGTCTCTTATTGCTGTTTCTATTTCAATGCTTGATATAGGCCTATTAAGCTGGATTAACTCATCTTGGTTTAGTTTTGGCATGTAAATATTTGCTAGGAAAAGGTCCATTTCTGTCAAGTTCTCAAACTTATTAGCATAAAGTTTTGAGAAGTATTCCCTTATAATGTTCTGAATCTTGGTTGTTTCCGTGGTGATGTTTCCATTCTCATCTCTGAGTTTATTAATTTGGGTGTGTTCTCTCCTTTTTCTGATAAGGTTTGCTAAGGGTCTGTCAATTTTGTTAAGTTTTTTGAAGAACCAACTCTTCGTTTTGTTGATTCTTTCTATAGTGTTTTTGGATTCTAATTCATTTAATTCTGATTTAATTTTGATTATTTCTTTCCGTCTACTGGATTGGGGTTTATCTTGCTGCTCCTTTTCAAGGAGGTTTAGATGTGTCATTAAATTGTTAGTTTCCGATCTCTCCAATTTGTTGATGTAGGAGCTCAGAGCTATAAACTTGCCTCTGAGTACTGTGTTTGCTGTGTCCCAGAGGAGCTGGTAATTTGTGTGTTCATTTTTGTTGAATAGCATGAACATTTGAATTTCCTTTCTAATCTCTTCCATGACCCACTCATGATTCAGCAGTGTGTTGTTCAGCCTCCATGTGATACCAGACTTTCTTTGGTGGCTTTTGGTGTTGAGTTCTAATTTTATTCCCTTGTGGTCAGAGAGAATGCAAGGTATAACTTCAATGTTTCTGAATTTAGACAAGTTTGCTTTGTGGCCTAAAATGTGGTCTATTTTAGAAAACGTCCCATGTGCTGCTGAGAAGGACGTGTATTCTGATGCTGCTGGGTGAAATGTTCGGTAAATGTCTGTTAAGTCTAGTTGATCTATGCAGCTGTTTAGATCTGCGGTTTCTCTGTTGAGTTTTTGCCGAGTTGATCTATCTATTGGGGAGAGTGGTGTGTTAAAATCCCCAACAATTAATGTCTTTGGATCTATATGGGATTTGAGGGAAAGTAGTGTTTCTTTGATAAATTTGGGTGCTCCATTGTTTGGCGAATAGATATTTAGAATTGTAATATCTTCCTGAAGGAGAGATCCTTTAATTAGTATGTAGCGACCATCTTTATCTCTTCTCACGAATTTTAATTTGAAGTCTATTTTATCTGATATTAAGATTGCAACTCCCACCTGTTTATGAGGGCCGTTTGCTTGGTAGATTTTGTTCCAGCCTTTAAAATTGAAAATGTGTTTGTTTTTAAGGGCAAGATGTGACTCCTGCAGGCAGCAGATAGAAGGGTCTTGTTTTTTAATCCAACTAGACAGTCTATGTCGCTTAATTGTAGAGTTCAGTCTGTTAACGTTAAGAGATAGGACTGAGAGGTATTTGGGAGTTTCTGCCATGTTATCCACCTTCTTGGGGGCTGTGAAAACTGGGTTCATCCTATGGTTCTTGGATTCTCAGTTTGGGTGCAGTTTCTTGGCCTTTTTTGCGGTCTTGTTGGTTTTCTATGTGTAGGACATCTTTAAGAATCTTTTGCAGGCCAGGTTTGGTGGAGATGTATTGTTTCCATTTTTCTTTGCTATGGAAGGTTTTTATTTGGCCTTCAGTTATGAAGGAGAGTTTAGCTGGGTACAGTATTCTTGGTTGATAGTTGTTTGTTTTTAGGGCATGGCGTACATCATTCCAGGCTCTTCTTGCTTTGATTGTCTCTGCTGAGAAATCTGAGGTAATTCTAATTGGTTTCCATTTATAGGTGATTAACCTTTTCTCCTTGACAGCTTTAAGGATCTTTTCCTTGGTCTGGGTTGATCCTGTGTGGATTATAATGTGACGGTGGGATGTCCTATTCTGGTCTGGTCTTTTTGGGGTTCTAAAAGCTTCTTGTATCTGAATAGGCCAATCTTTTTGTATGTTTGGGAAGTTCTCTGCTAGGATCCTCTTAAACAAATTTCCTAGACCATCAACTTCTGTTTCTAGGTGCTCCTCTACACCCATGATCCTTAGATTGGGCCTTCTGATGGTGTTTTCCAGGTGTTGGATAGACCTATCATATTTCTTGGACTTGTCTTGGATGGTTGTATGTTCTTTCTCTATGATATCTAGGCTGTCTTCAATCCCTGAGATTCGATCTTCTGCATGGTCTAACCTGGTGTCAAGACTCTCTACTTTGTTTTTTATCTCTTTTCCTTCTAATTGGTCAGCTTTGATGGCTTCAAGTTCTTTGTTGAAGCTCTGTTTTAGGTCTTGTATGAATTTCTTTTCTTCCTTAATTTGGTGTTCAGTGTTTGTTCTCAAATCACTTAGTTGATTGGTTATGGTTTCTTTGGACTCCCATTCCTTCTGTTGGGTTCCATTCAGCATTCCCTTTGTGGTCTCTCTGACTTCCTTCAGCTCTTTTTTAATGGATTCCATGAATGCCTTTAATGATCTTTGTGTATTCTCTACCTGGTCTCTCAATTACTGAATTACTCTTTGATTAGCTTCCTCCCGTCTGTGGGATTCCTGCAGTTCTCTTTCTTCCCGTTCGTGGGATTCCTGCAGTTCTCTTTGAGTGTTCTCTGCCTGCTCACGCCATTCCTCCCTTTCTCTTTGAGTATTCTCAAGTTGTTCACGCAAATCCTGTATCAGTTTTTGAGTAGCTTCCTCACGCTTATGATATTCCTGTATAAACTTCTGGGATGCCTCCTCTCTCTCCCTATCACGCTCATACAGAGTCCTTTGTACATTGTCAAACTTCTCATTTATCATGTATGCTATTAGTGTTTGTAGAGCTATTTGGGAACTCTCCTCTGGATTATTCTTTATCTGTTCTAATCCCTGATTATCAAGATTGGGAATTGAGATAACCGAATTTGCCATCTTTCTTGTGTTTTTCCGGCTTACTCGGCCCTTTTGAGATGAAGATTGCACCAGTTTTGTGCTAGAACACTATCTTAAAGCAACCATCAACCAAAGTTTGCATTTGTACAGTCAATAGTCTACAGATACAATCTAGTTCAACAGATACATCTATTCAACATCAAACAACTATATGTTAAAGGATTTCGAACCACAGAAAAAAAATTGGAAAACCAGAAATTATTAGGATTAGGGAGAGATGTGGGTAAAAAATAGGAATAGATTGGTGTGGGGAGGCACAGGGAGAGTTAACTATGTCCTCATCACAATGCAGGAAATGGGTTGGGTAGGATGCAAGTAGAGAGAGAGAGAAAAAAAAGAGACGGAAAGGGGAATAAAGAGAGACCAGAAAAAAAATAGAAACGTAAAAATTAATGTTATTATAGAGGTTAAAAGACCGTCTATTTAGAGAAGAATGTGAATATGTTCAGAGAAGGGGAGGGACGTAGAGGAGATGTGAAAAACTTTAAGGATGGGAAAGGGAGAAGAAAAAATCAGAAGTTCAGTAGAGCTAGATAAAAAACAAAAAGATAATTAAGAAAGAAAGAAAAAGAGAAAGAAGACAAGAAAAGAAAGGAAAACGCTCACTCACTTATTCCTAAAATAAAAATTATAAGATGAGGAAAAAAAAAAAGTTACTGGAAAACGATTATTTTTTCAGAAGAGGCAAAAATTAAAGATTAATAAAAGTTTTAGAAGGGAAAAAATTTATATATATATATATATATATATATATATATATATATATATATAAGTTAACAAAAAACAAAAAAGAAGCAAAAAAAGAAAAGAAGAAGAAAAAAAAAGAAAAAAAAAGTCTTTTGATTTTTTTTTGGGGGGGGGAGGAGTGGGAAGAATCCTGTATCTCCCTTTTGTCTGTAACCAGTCTCTTGTTGGAGTCTCTGGTCAGCTTGAGGTTCTGTGGCTTGATTGGTTTCTTAAGTCGGTTGGTTGGAAGAGGCAGAAAAATGCTCTGCTTTACCCAAGATTTTGAGATCCCACTCCCAGGTTAGTTTTCTGGGAGGGTGATTTGCTTTGAGAATCACAAAAGAGGGGGATGTGGTGGTGAGGCTAGGTTCTGGGTAGAGTTGAGGCCTTTCAACAAACAGTAGCTTTTCCCTGGGGCTATTTTGTGATAAAGCTCACAGCGCCCAACCTGGAGCCATTCTCAGTGTTTCTGTTTTTCAATTGATTGTGGTGGCTGCTAGAGGGAGGGGCAGCCTCTGGCTCTGGTTACCCAGTGAGGCAAGGCACTCCAATGGCTGGCGCCTGAGCTGGGTGACTTTTCCCCGGATGGAGCTGAGTCTGGCAGGTCACTTCGCTGTTAAGTTCTTGTGATCTGCTAAATGACTCGTTTTATTCCAAGGTCTGGGCTGGAGCTCGCATCTCCTCCGAGCTTTGTCGGTATCCAAGATGGAGATCACCGGTGCTGGGGGGGGAGGGGTGGCCTTCCCTCCTCTGCTCCCTGAGGAGTGAGGACATCGGGCTTGTACTCACGCCCAGTCTTGGATCCTGGGTCGTCTCTGGTCTGCAAACAGCAGGATGAAGATGTCCACTCCTTGTCGGTTCTTGTTGGTGTTGAGTAGAATCTGCTCGTCCGCTGCATCTGGCTCCTTCGTCCCCGACTCTCTGTGTCTCAGGTATGACCCCGCGGCGGTGGTCGCCACCGCGACCCTGCCACCGCAGCGGCAGCTGGTGTGTTTCCTTGGCTTCCCCTCTCCTGTCTAACTCTCTGTCCTGTGATGGCACACTTGGTGTGATTCTCTGGCTTAGGACTGTTCACTGGAAGTCTAAAACTGCTTTCTATGCGAGAGCTTGTTCAGATTCCAGCTTCTCCTCCGCCATCTTCCCGGAACTCCTCCTATTTTACTCTTTTCTATGTTTTAATCAATATATCCCTTCTCTTTAGAAATATGTTCTCATATTTTTCTAGAAATATGTCTGTCATCTTTCTCATGTTTCTCATCATATTGCTCCAGTGAACATCATGTGTTTTCAGTACTTTAATGGAAATAAATATAAAGTTTTGAACATGAAGACACCCTCCCATTATCACTTTAAAGTAAAACTTTGGGGACTATTTTATACATATAAATTAAAAAGTAGAATGCAAATGTTTGTACATGAATGATCCAATGATTAAGTCAATTAGAACCAAGAGGTACCAGAACATCGTCTCAATTTATTTAAAGACACCAAAATATTAGTGCTCATGAATATCACTCATTGTTAGAAAATGGCTAGTCATAACAAAGTTTATATTATATTTGAAATTTAAAAAATGAAAATTACACCCAGATTTGCTGTCAGTATCCTGTTTCCAGGGATACATTTTTTTCAGCAAACAGGGAAGCAAAAAATAAGGAAAGATATAAAATCAGACTGTCTTTCCTTAAGATGATAAGTACACGCAAATCGTGTGATTTATTCAAAGATATGATAAACATTCATAAGAGGATATGTGATCAGAAGTGATATGTAAGCAAAATAACTGGAAAATTGTATATGTAAATTTTGCTTCCAATATAAGATTACAAGTTTTCAATTCATGAGCCTATTGAACAAGATTTTGTATCTGTAATACAGATCCTGTATTCTACATTTTAGACATAGTCCAATTTCTCTTACCTCAGGTCCTGATCAATATTCTTCTACTTGCATGATGTCAATTGCTACTAAAGTAACAAGTTATGTCTTTTTTTCTTTTCTAGATCCAATAAATTTTAGTATTTTGGAATAGTAGTATAAATTCATGGAGTTTGCTTTGATGTCAAGTTTGAGGATCCTGTATTCAGGGTATTGTGAATTGCCCTGAAGCTGCCAGGAACATATTATGAATATACAGACAGAGTATACTAAGATCTAGGTACTTGATCTCAGAGAAAGATAAAGGTCCAGGCAAGATTTTGAAGCCAAGATAAAGCAATGGAGCAAATATCAATCAACTATTATTACAAATGAATGGAACTGATCTCTGATGTGTCTGGTGGCAGCTCTGTGTGTGTGTCTGTGTTTGTGTGTGTGTGTGTGTGTGTGTGTGTGTAGAGAGAGAGAATTTTAGTGTATCTTCCATATTTACAGTCCATAGAGCATTACTTGCTATGGAGAAGGTGCTCATATCAGGCTCTGATACCACTGTCATCACTTTTAACTGCTAAAAGCACTTGCTTAATCTCTAATTAAAAAGAAAAAAATAAACTAACATCTTACAGGATTGTTTTGGTAATTAATTGGTATATTGAAGGCCAAAGGGAGGTATTGGAGATTATTATAATCTTTTGCCTCTCTTCTGATTATTACACAGCAATAGTTGTGATTTTCAGGACTCTCTTTCAATGTACTCACAGCTGAATTACTAATATGCTTAATAATATGAAAGATATGATACAGAAATAGATCAGCCAGCAAGCTCAAAGAACTAGTGAAAAGATCAAACTTTTGAGCAGGGTTGCCACATCATTTAGGAATGCAATTACTTCATATGAACTTCAAATTTTGTGGCTTTCCTTGTGTGATTAAAAGGTAAGAAAGTAGAAGCAAGAATTCCTTTTCAGCCAAGTAGAAAATGCTCATGATTCCATTCTCATGTTGCAAATTTCCGTTCCATAAAGACTCTTCATTAGAGTGCTTTCATTTAATATACTTCAGCACATCATCCTTCCCTGTTGGAAACAGGCAAAAAGATAATTTTGTTTGAATATTATCTTATGTAAAATAGTGTGTATAGGCATGATTTGTATAATTACAGATGTTTGTAATAAATATAAGTAGGAATCATGTCACAACTAAAAATATACATAAAATCACATAACAAGACTAGAAGTCACAGCATTTTGTGCATAAATACATACATTAGATTAGTGCAAAATTTCTATTTTGAGAAAAACTTCATATTAAAGTATAATGCACTTTACTAAGGGTTGAAATATTTTATTGAAAAATATATTTCTTAGAGATATTTTTGCTTCATAATTTTTTTTAAATTTTTTTATTGTAAAGATACTATACAGAGGGTTACAGTTACATGAGTGAGGTAATGAGTACACTTCCACTTCCTCTTGAACAGTTACCCCCTCCATTGTTTTCCCCCTACTATCCCCTCCCTCCCTCCCTTCCCCAAGGTTCTTTTTTTTTTTTTTTGATTGTGATTAAGTGATTACTTAATTTCCGGAAATTCACAGTATTGTGGAATAATGATGCTCATTTAAAGTCACAAGTTCATTCTAACTTTCCTGGAGCAAATTGTCTATCACAGTCTGTAATATATAATGGTGCTCATATGTTATATACCATATATGTGATCAGCAGCATGGGGATATTTAGTAGTGGTTCAACCAGGTGAGTGGGAGTTCTTTGTTTCTTAAGTCCTGTTAGTTTTGTCATATCACCTAACATTTTGGATTCATCATCCACTTATCAGGGAGACCATGTACTGTTTGTCTCTTCGTTCTTGGCTTACCTCGCTCAACATGATTCCTTCTAGCTCCATCCATTTCCCTGCAAATGCCATTATTTTGTCATTTCTAATGCCTGCATAATATTCCATTGTGTATAGATACCACAATTTTTGGATCCATTCATCTGTGGTGGGGCATCTAGGTTGTTTCCATATCCTAGCTATTGTGAACAGTGCTGCAATAAACATGGAGGTGCACGTGTCCTTGTATATTGGTTCCTGTTGTTCAGGGTAGATGCCTAGAAGTGTTATGACTGGGTCGTAAGGGAGGTCAATCTTTAGCTTTCTAAGGACCCTCCAGACTGCTTTCCAAAGTGGTTGTATGAGTGTACATTCCCACCTTTTGCTTCATAATTTTAAGAAGAAAAATGATCCCAAAGTAATTATTTTTTTTACTGTTTTCCTGTTTCCATGTGTTTAACCTTCAAATTAGAAATCCAGATATATGATTTAATTTAACCAAAAATATTTATTGAGTATAAAGTCCTTCTACTCTCTTCATTTTTCACACTAAGATCACCAAATATGATGAGTCTGAAATAATTAGTGTATTTTTACCTATGTTAATATTATTTACAATGTGAGTGAAATGTTTAAAAAGTAGTATTTATTTTAGCTTAATTGCTCTGAAGAGACAATAAATGATATAATCAAAGGCTTAAAATGATTAGATTTAAAATTTAGAATTCAGGAAATGGTTTTGACCACTCTGGTTACTGGAGCCTTCACTACAACCTCATGAAACAATTTATATTGATGAAGCAAAAATCTGAGTTTAGCCATTTATGAATAAAAAGTCATGTAGTTCTGAATATGTAGAGTTACATATCAAACATACAAAATTTAGCTTTTAAATACTTGAATATGCTAGTACATTTAATTGCAGGGTAAGTACTTGTTCTGAAAGGAGATAAAATTGCATTTATTTTGAAATGTAAACCTAAGTATTTATTTGAATAAAAGACAATGTTTAAAATATCACTCATTCAAGAAAGAAGATGTACAGTTAGTTGTTTTTCATGCCAATTATGTTCTCTAAATTTACTATAAATACTAGATTAGTAAACCTAATTCATTACTTTCTGGGAAATAGAAATTCAATTTCCTAAAACTCATGACTATAACTTTTTCTCAAACAATTGCTAAGTAATTGTTTTATATTTTTTGTCATGGGATATTATTTGATATATTTTTATTCATTAAGTTAAATAATTGGCCAATAACAATATAAATTATGCATGAACAAAGTTTATCTAACACAAGTATTTCTTTCACAAGACATATCATGGCTCTCTTAAGGAACACGAGAAAGCAGTGTGCTCTTTATTAATTTTTAGTTATTTTCTTAATAGTTATTAATTGTCAGAAGTGGCAATTCTATAATATATTTAAAGCATTTGATTATACTCCTTCTATTTCCTTTTCATTGTTCCTTTCTCCAAAGATCTTCTGCTTTTCACATAAAATTACATCTTCATATACGTGCATATAAACTAATTTGGAATATTTAAGCTAAACTGCAACTTAATTCAAGATCTACAGTGGATTAATAGGATGAATAAAAACTTCAATATTTTTTGTTAACTTCTGACTTGAGTTATCAATATTATTATGGTTAGGGTTAGGATCCCAGACAGAATTAGAATTAGAATTAGAGAAATAGAAAATTTAGGTTCAACACAGGATGACCCATTGCAACAATGATATGCACAAGACACTATGTTGAAAATGAACTTTACACCCTGGGGAGGGAGGAGTAAGGGAAGTGGGGAGGGATGGGATAGTGGGAGAACAAGACAGAAGGGGGTAACAATGCTCAACAAGAAATGTACTCCTTATGTTACAAGTGTACTTAATCCCTCTTTAAAGCATCTTTACAACAAAATAAATTTTTTAAAAGAATAATGAAAAATAAAACCTGCCAGTACATAGGAAAACACTTAAAAATTTTAGGTTCAAAATGCAATTAAAATTTAGACCTACATGCTGAGCAAGAGTTAGAATAAATGTGAAAAGGCTTCTTCTTAACATGATGATTCAGATATATGTAGGCTTAGAATTAGGCAAGGTGTTCCAGTTAGAGTTGGGTTAGGATGAGAAAAAAGATATAAGATATTGTGTAAAACTGCCACATATTTTAAGAATGAAGGGCATCAAAGTTAGAATGAATGAAAACCAGTGTTACTTTAAACATTCAGATATAATTTGGTTTAAAGTGTGAGATACTTTGTTTGTTCTAGCTAGGGATAGGGAAGGATAAGCTTTACTGTCAATTTTACTTTTACACTAAGAAGTAGAAGCAAAAAATGTGTGATTAAATACAATCTAGACAATTTTCCTTACATTAACCATTTGGTGTTAAATCAGACGGTGATTAAGATTAGGTTTCTGGTTAACCGGGGTTGAGGATAGAGTAAAGAAATGGGGTAAATTAGTGGCTTGCACCTATTATCCTAGCTACTCAGGAAGCTGATTTCTGAGGATCACAGTTCAAAGCTAGCCCGGGCAGGAAAGTACGTGGACTTATCTCCAATTAACCACCAGAAAACCCAAAAGTGGTGCTGTGGCTCAAGTGGTAAAGCACACACCTTGAGCTAAAGAACTCAGGGATTGTGCCCCTGCCCAGAGTTCAAGCCCTACGACCGACAAAAAAAAAAAAAAGAAATGTGTTAAATGATGAGTAAAGCTGAACTTATTTTAGGTTCTAGGAATTCAGGAAATACTGGGATAATGGAAGTACAATTTATTTCATAATATCAGGAATTGAGATCAATGGGTATAATGATTCCTGTTATGGAACAAGATATATTCCGAATTAAGAGTGAGAAAATCTGTAGGGCTTACAGAAAACCTGAAATTTATTTCAAGAATTATAAGTGGAATTTCAGTTAGGATTGCAGAAAACGAGCATTTTTCATAAATTTTAGAATTGGGATACTATTAGTATCAAGGTTATGGTTAGGATTCGAGCCATGGTTAGCGTTAGAGTGAAGGAGAAGAAAATGAGGCTCAAACTGAAGGTAAATTTTAGAATAAGCCTGGTAATTAGAATGAATGTGAACTAGAGTATTGCTATTAATATTAGAATCTACTTACAATTAGGCTTATGGTTATTGTCAATGTTCCAGTTAAGATTAAGTTAGGGTTAGAAAATGACTAAGATATTCGAAAAAATGAAATCCATTTTTGGAAGGCTTATTTGAATCAAGTTAGGATGAGTGAAAACTAGTGTACTTGTGTTAGTGTTAGTATTGTCATACAATTAGGATTAAGATTAAGGTCAGTATTTTGGTCTGATTATGATGACTGTTATGAATAAGAATGTTTTTAGTATAAAATTCAGTCCTCACTAACAAGTAGAAGCAAAAATATGAGACTGAATAGTAACTAGAGCATTATCATTATATTTATTTCTCAGTGATCATTCTTGTAATGATTAATGAGAGTTTTCCAGCCAGGTTTAGGTTGAGAGTTAGCATTAAGTAATGGACTAGAGGGTAAGTAAATCTGAAACTGTTTTAGGGTACAGGGTTTGTGGAAAAGGTAGGATGAATGGAAACTACAAAATTTTTCCTGATAAGACCTGTTGCAACAATGAGAAGTACAAAATGTCATGTCAAAACCAGCTTTACAATGTCGGTGTGGGGGGGGTGGGGGGTATAATTGGGTGGGGGGAGGGGGGAGGCTGGGAAGGGAGGTGAAGGGTAAACAAAGGAGGAGGCTGCAATGCTTGGTAAGAAATGTATGCATTATCCTGCCCATGTAATTGTAGCCCCTCTGTACAGTATGTTCTCAAATAAAATAAAATAAAATTTTTAAAAAAAGCCTGGGACTTAACTGTCCAACGTGAAATAGTTATTGTGGAACAATCTAAGTTAAGAGTATCAAGATTTAAACTAGGTACAGTGGCTCAAATCTGACAGGAAAATTTTCAACTGGTTTTGCAATGAAATAAAAAAGTTTAAGAATAGGTTTAACCCTAAACTTCACATTTGGATTTTGACTCAATAATCTCTGAATTACCATCATCTATGAAGAAGACACAAAACGCTGATTTTTACCAAAATGTTTATAATTTTGATATCATACTTTATAGTAATGTGAAAAATAAGATCTTATGTTTTCTTTAAAGATATTTATATAGTTTTTGTTTCTGAAGCAAAACTTTATGAACAGAGCAATAAATATTAAATATTCTAACATAAAAAAAATTTTCCTGATAAGAGAATTTGAGGACAAGTAATATAATCGTTCATGATAGAGAACAAGATAACTTCAGAGGTAGAGTCAGAAAATTTGTAGGAATTAGGGCATACTGAAACTAATTTCCAGAGTGCAAACTGGAGTATTCATTAGTATGATTAAAAACTAGTCTTTTTCTTAAATATTAGAATTCGACTATCATTAGGGTGAAAGTTAGGTTTCAGTTCCAGCTGGCTTAGTGTAAGCATTAGGGAAATGGAAAGTTAGGGTACAACTGTAAGTAAATCTTCGAATAAGTCGAGTTATAATTAGGATGAATGTAAAATAGGAAACGGCTAATAATATTAAGATTAGGGTATGATTAGTGTGAGGGTTAACCTGAATATTCCAGTTAGAGTTAGGGTTACAATAATGGAAAGATAATGAGCAAAACTACAAACTATTTTAAGAAAGATAAGTTGAATCAAAGTTAGGATGAATAAAAACTAATGTATTTGTGTGGCTTTTAAAATCCAAAGCACATTAGTTCCAGTGTTAGGGTTACTTTTCTAATTCAGGTTAGGCTTAGGGTTAGGGAAGGGTAAGCTTTAAATTAAAACTGAATTTTTTGTTAACATTTTCAAGTAAAATATGTTTGAAATTTAACAAAAACTACAGAGTTTCTCTAAGTTTCCTATGCAGGGTTCAATGGGGTTAAATTTAGAGTTAGGTTTCTAGTAAGGTTTAGATATATAGTAAGGGTTAGGAACTAGAGTAGATTTTAAGCAAAACTGCGACTTCTTTTTGGAGATATAGGAGTTCTGTACAAGTTAAGATTAGTGGAAACTATGGTATTTTTCATGATATGAGGATTTGAGGTTAATGATTCATAATAGGGAACAAGATAGATATCAGAGTACAAGTCTAGGAATCTGTAGTCTTTGGAGCAAACTGCAAATCATTTCAAAGACAATGCGTATCTGTAAGGATGTATCTAAACTCGAGTATTTTCCATTAATTTTAGGATTGGGTTACTATTATCATGAAGATTACTCTTAGGGTTCTGACCAGGATTACAGTTAGGATTAGGGAAATTGAAGGTTGAGAACTTGAGTGACTTACTTCCCTTGTGTATGTATATGCACTATTCTAAGGCTTGAACTCAAGGCTTGGGTTCTGTTCCTGAGCTTTTTGCTGTAGGCTACGAGCCACGAATACACTTCCAGCTTTCTTTGGCAGTAAATTGGAGATGAGAATCTCACAGACTTTCCTATCTGAGCTGACACTGAAGTGAGATGTCCAGATCCTTGCCTTCTCATTGAAGTTAGGATCAAAACCATAGGTCCCGTCTGTAGTTTCCCTTACTTGCAGTAACTAGTACATGGTATCATATGACCATATAAGATGATGTTAAGTAAAATGAACCCTAAGATATGGACACAAATGAGTTTTTATTCCATGAGATTCTTATCTCTATATAATCCCCCAAATAAAGTTGGAAGGGGAGCTGTGGTTCAAGTATAGAACACCATCCTTTAGGGAAAAAGCTTAAGTGAGAAGGTAAGGTCCTGAGTTTAAACCAAAATATTAGCACTCAAAAAAGTTGATTTCTTTTCCTTGAAGTTTTTATTAAATTGCTCAGAAAATAATAAACATTGAATTTATGTTTAGCATTACTATGAAAATCATGTTATATTTATTGATGTTATTCTTTATTTTCCTAAATTTTATTTACACATTAATATCCAGTAATGGAAAGAGACAATTTGTGCTTCACAATTTTTATGGCAGTTGAACATATGGATGAGAGATGCTTACAAGGAATTTGGACTGAAATAGATATGTGCAAGCTCTTCATATAAATAAATGATAGTTGAAGAACCTGTGGCCCTATATGAAATAAAATAAAGAAATCAGCAAGGAAAGAAAAGGTATGATTCTGGAAATCACACAATTTTGGAAGATAAAAAAACAAGGAAAATATGTAGCTTTTTGTAAGTTCTTTGTAACCCACAGACACAATTTATTCCTTATTTCTACTGTAAGGCATTTCAGTTAACTTTATTTTACAAAGTTAAACATGACTGGCATTTAATACTAACTGGCGTCTGTCAAAGGTGAGCAATTATTCTAGCCAGGTGCTAGGGGTTCATGCCTATAATCCTAGCTACTCTGAGGGCTGAGATGTCTAGAGCCTAGTTCAAAGCCAGGTTGGAGAGGAAAGTTGGTGAGACTTTTCTGTTCAATTAACCACAAAAAAAACTGGAAGTGGCACTGTGGCTCAAAGTGGCAGCACTAGCCTCGAGTAATAAATTTCAGATACAGAACCCAAGTCCAGAGTTCAAGTTCTCTGAAATAATTATTAAAATACTTGTTCTCACGATTTCTTTAACTTGTCTAGAAGAATGTTTTAAACTTAAGGATTTTTTATTTCATGTGTCAGCATTGATTTTTAAGATGTGCAGAGAAAAATAATTTAAAGTCAGAACTGGTTTGTATTACTTTGTATTACACATTGCTTCTACACCCAGAGATCAGCTGGAAAGCAGATGGCCAAATCCTGGCTGTTAGCAATGAATATGGATATATGTTTCTTTGAGCAGATACACAAACTTTTGTAATGGTAGCCTTTATATATAACACCTTAATTGTAATAATAAAATTAATATTATTACTATTATTATTTTTTGTCTGTTGTGGGGCTTGAATTCTGGGTCTAGGCATTGTCCTTCAGCTCTTCAGCTCAAGGCTAGCAATCTACCACTTGAGCAACAGTGCCACTTCACCTTTTCTGAACCTTTAGTTGGAGATAAGGGTCTCACAGACTTTCCTGCTTGTGCTGGCTTTGAACAGAGACCCTCAGTTTTCAGCCTCCTTAGTAGCAAGAATTACAGGTGTGAGCCACTGGCAGCCAGCAGTAAAATTATTTTGAAAAAGAAAAACCCATTATTTTATCTTTAAAAATTTACAATCTGGCAAGTGTATCTGTAACATTAGTTGTATCAAGTAACCATAGGCAGCAATCATTTTTAGATCTATGTCCTGTCCAATGCCAGATAATATATCATTAATTTACTTTTTCCTAACCAAGTTCATGATGAATTCTCAGCACCACAATTTTCTAGTGAGTAAAAAGAATTCTTCAACATATTTATTTCAACAAACAGCATTTTGCACTTGGTTTTTTTTTTTATTTTGTCAGCCCTGGGGTTTGAAATCAAGGCCTGGGCACTCTCCCTGAGTTTCTTTTGCTCAAGGTTAGCACATTACCAATTGAGCCACAGCACCACTTCCAATTTTTCTGCTTATGTCATACTGAGGAATCAAATCAAGTGCGTCATGCATGCGAGGCCAGCACTCTACCACTAATCACATTCCCAGTCATTGGGTCTTTTGTTGTTGTTGTTGTTGTTTTAAAATAGCATTTTACTATGTGTCCTTCTGTTGGCCTAAAACTTGGGCTGGTCTCAAGCTAACTTCTAAATCAGCCTCCCAAGTTCAGAGATTACAAACATTGACCACCATAGTCGGCTCAAGATTCTTTGTGAGAGAATACTCTTTTCAGATATAGAAAGAGGTATTCTGTCTTCCTTGGACTGGATGCTTTTTGCATTCTGCACTGTTAATCACATTCCTTGACCTGTTATGTTTCCCCTTCTAGATTAATTGAAATATTTCAGGTTCTGAACTTGAAGCTGCCCCTGCCATCCAACACCACCACATTCTTGTGGATAGCACTAGCTGGCCTCATGAGCATAGCAGCTTCTGAACTTGAAGCTGCCCCTGCCATCCAACCCCACCACATTCTTGTGGATAGCACTAGCTGGACTCATGAGCATAGCAGCCAGCTGGAGCTCAGCTATCTGATGGCCTTGAACTTCAACAATGCAATCATTTCTGTGCACAGACTGAAAACTGCCATAGGTAAGTTGGATTTATTCCAGCCTATTCTCAGCTACTTGCCATTCTCAGCTTTGTATGCTTTAAATTCTGTTAAACATTCATTACTATTTCCCAGCATTCTCAAATGTAACATATATGTCTTACTTTAAAATTTATCCAAACATGCAAAAAATGTTAACGTAGTTACTGTCCGCCAGTGGCTCATGTTTGAAAACCTAGCTACTTTAGAGGTCAAAAACTGAGCATCTTGGGTTAAAGCAGCCCAAAATCCAGAAGTGGAGATGTGGCTCAAGTGGTAGAGTGTCAGCTTTGAGCAAAAAGACTAACCAAGTATAATTAGTCTACTTTGGACTCACTCATGGAAAACACACACACACACACACACACACACACACACACACACACACACACACACACACACACACACACACACATACACACAATGTACATTCCCCTAGACTCCCTTTCTTGAGCAGTATTCAATGTCAATAACTTAATGCACGTTTTCCAAATTATTATGGTAGGGATTAAACTACATTTGTATTTATGACAATGCATTTTTTGTAGTTTTTCTTTTTCATTTTTTGGTACTTATGTGAGAAAACAGTGTTTTGTGAAGACTAAACAGAAATCAATGTGTCAGTAAATAGATAGGTGACAGACTGAAAGATGCAGATAATACCACTTGAAATTTTATTTCTCCAAATTTAAATATATATACATATGTATGTATGTAAAATTTCTGCCAAGATTTTATTTCCATTAACAAAGATCTATTTGTTCCATTATATAAATTTAACATATTGTATGTTTCATAGTAGATTTATATTTATAGAATTTCTTAACTTTGGAAACAAGGTTCTGCAGTGTAGACCAGGCTTTCTTCAACTCCTAATTCTCCTGTGTCAGGTTCCTGAGTATTGGCTGGCATTACCATGTGGTAGCATAGTACCATGTCCAGCTATATTATTTATATTTTGTACAGTAGAATACTAATATGAACAGCTTTAAGCCACATATCGTCATGAGCATGAATGAATTTCTTGCAGAAAATGTTATAAATAGAGTTACTGAGTAAAGCCAATAATGGTAGACATGCCTGTAATCCCAGCACCAAGGAGGATTGTAAGCTTTAGAACAGCCTAAGCTACACAGTAAGTCCCTACCATAGCTAAGATATGGAACCAATGCAAATGTCCCTCAGTAGATGAATGGATCAAGAAAATGTGGTATATATACACACTGGAATTCTATGCCTCCATCAGAAAGAATGACATTGCCCCATTTGTTAGGAAATGGAAAAACTTGGAAAAATTTATATTAAGTGAAGTAAGCCAGGCCCAAAGAAACATAGGTCCCATGGTTTCCCTTATTTGTAATATCTAGTATATGTATGAGTCAAGCAGAAAAGGTCAGATAATGTCATGTCAGGAAAATGAACCCTTAGATGTGTATTTTAATGTTTTTTTTCTTTCATGCATGTGTTTCTAACGCATTTATAAGATTATCTCTTTGTTGCTTTGTATGTCCCTCCCCCACAATATAACCCCTGCTTTCACTATATTTGATGTCAGTATAACTTGTGGAGGAGATGGGGAAAAACCAGTTGTTTAAGGATACAGGTGGACCTGTTGCAACAATGAGAAGTACAAGTTGTCATGTCCAAAACGAGCTTTACAACGTCGTTGCGGGGGAAGGTGGGGGGAAGGGGGGGAAGGAGAAGGATTGGGATTGGGAAGGAGGGGGGAGGCTGGGAAGGGATGTGAAGGGTAAACAAAGGAGGAGGCTGCCATGCTTGGTAAGAAATGTACACATTATCCTGCTCAGGTAATTGTAACTCCTCTGTACGGTATGTTCACAAATAAAATTAAATTAAATTAAAAAAAAACAACACTAGTGCACATGGAAAGCTGTGCAAACTGCCTGAGTTTAGTTATGAAGAATAACTCATGAGACAAAGAGTATGGTCATTTAATGTTATTTAAATAATAGTTATAATATTAAAGATGAACTATTGGTAAGTCTTCATATTTCCTGTTTGTATCCTTCTTTTTTCATGCATATATTTTTCTTTTTCTTTTTGTTATTGTGAAAATAACATACAGAGGGGTTACAATTACATGAGCAAGGTAATGAGTACATTTCTTTTTTTTCTTTTTCTTTTTTATACAATGAGCAAAGAGTGGAAGTTTCTAGATATTGTGAGCAAAGCATGATTGAGTAGGGATCTTTCTTTATTCCTTTCTGATCCAGGAATATGTGTTTCATGTGTAAGCAATAGTTCTAACTTAATATAATAAGGAATTAAACATTTCATTCTTTTTTTTTTTTTGGTTGGTCATGGGGCCTGAACTGTGGGCCTGGGTGCTGTCGCTCAGCTATTCAGCTCAAGGCTAGTACTCTACCACTTGAGCCACAGTGCAACTTCCGTCTTTTATTTCTTCTTATGTGGTGCTGAGGAACCCAACCCAGGGCCTCATGCATGCAAGGCAAGCGAACTAACACTGAGTCACCTTTCCAGCCCCTAAAAATTTAATTCTTTCTTTTAATTTTAATTTTTATTTTTATTTTTTGTGAACATACTGTACAGAGGGGTTACAATTACATGGGCAAGATAATGAGTACATTACTTATCAAGAATTGCAGCCTCCTCCTTTATTACCCTTCACATCTCGTCCAAGCCTCCCCCGGCTCCCCAACTCAATCCTCCCCTCCCCCTCCCACCAAAGTTGTAAAGTTCGTTTTCGAAATGACAACATGTACTTCTCATTGTTGTAACGGATCCACCTGTATCCTTAAACGACTTGTTTTTCCCCATCTCCTCCACAAATTATACCGACATCAAATATAGTGAAAGCAGGGGTTATACTGTGGGAGAGGGACAAATAAAGCAACAAAGAAATAATCTTATAAATGCGTTAGAAACAAATGCATGAAAGAAAAAACACATTTAAAAACACAAGTCATTTAAGGATTCAGGTGGACCTGTTGCAACAATGACAAGTACAAAATGTCATGTCAAAACCAGCTTTACAATGTCGGTGTGGGGGGGGTGGGGGTATAATTGGTTGGGGGGAGGGGGGAGGCTGGGAAGGGAGGTGAAGGATAAACAAAGGAGGAGGCTGCAATGCATGGTAAGAAATGTATGCATTATCCTGCCCATGTAATTGTAGCCCCTTTGTACAATATGTTCTCAAATAAAATAAAATAAAATTTAAAAAAAATGTCATGTCAAAACCAGCTTTACAATGTCGGTGTGGGGGGGGAGAAGGGTATGATTGGGTGGGGGGGGGAGGGAGGCTGGGAAGGGAAGTGAAAGGTAAACAAAGGAGGAGGCTGCAATGCTTGGTAAGAAATATATGCATTATCCTGCCCTCTGTACAGTATGTTCTCAAATAAAATAAAATAAAATAAAATAAACAAAAAAAATACATAATGAAGGGCTCATTTTCGTAACATCATGTTATCTGACCTTTTCCGCTTGACTTATACATATACTAGATATTGCAAATAAGGAAAACCATGGGACCAATGTTTCTTTGGGCCTGGCTTACTTCACTTAATATAATTTTGTCCAAGCCTTTCCATTTCCTAACAAATTGGGCAAACTCACCCTTTCTGATGGAGGCATAGAATTCCATTGTGTATATATACCACATTTTCTTGATCCATTCATCTACTGAGGGGCATCTGGGTCGTTTCCATATCTTAGCTATGGTAAATAATGCTGCAATAAACATAGTTGTGCTGGTAGCTTTAGTGTGGTCTTGTTTGTAAACATTTGGGTAAATGCCCAAATGTGGGATTGCTGGGTCATACGGAAGATCTGTGTGAAGTCTTTTGAGGAACCTCCATACTGCTTTCCAAAGTGGTTGAACAAGTTCAACACTCCTACCAAAAATGAAGCAAGGTTCCCTTCTGTCCACGTTCCCTCCAGCATCTGTTGTTGTTAGAGTTCTTGATTTTTGCCATTCTAACTGGAGTGGGGTGGTACCTTAATGTTGTTTTGATTTGCATTTATTTTATGGCTAGGGAGGTTGAACATTTCTTCATGTGTCTATTGGCCATCCTTCTTTCCTCTTCAGAGAACTTTCTCTTTAAGTCTTTAGCCCACTTATTTATTGGGCAGTTATTTCTTTGAGGATTTGTTGTTGGGGGATTTAATTTTTTGAGTTCCAAGTATATTTTAGATATGAGACCCTTGTGCATTGTATGGCTAGTGAAGATCTTCTCCCAATCCGTGGGTTTTCTATTCATCTTGCAAGCTATGTCCTTTGCCATGCAGAAGCTCTGCAACGTCATGCCATTCCATTTGTCCAACCTTTCTTTGATTTCTTGTATTTCCGAGTCTCTATTAAGAAAATATTGGCTTGAGGCAAGAAACCTAGGGTTTCTCCAATTCCATCCTGTAATGTTTTCAGAGTGTCTGTTTTGACTCTGACGTCTTTGATCCATTTGGAGTTCATTCTGGTGCAGGGTGATATATAAAGATCTAGCTTTAGTTTTCTACAAGTAGTTAATCAATTTTGCCAGCAACGTTTACTGAAGAGGCTGTCTTTATTCCATTCTATTATTTTAACTCCCTTATCAAAGATTAGTTGGCTATAGGTCTGTAGGTTCATTTCTGGGTTTTCAATTCTATTGCATTGGTCCTGAAGTCTGTTCTTATGTCAGTACCAAGCTGTTTTTATTCCTATGGCTTTATACTAGAGTTTGAAATTTGGTATTGATATTTCTCCAGCAGTGTTCTTTCCGTTGAGGAGCGTTTTTGCTATTCGGGGTCTTTTATTGTTCCATATGTATTTTTGGATTGGAATTTTGATAGGTATCACGTTGAATTTGTAGATAGCCTTGGGATGTATTGCCATTTTCACAAAGTTGATCATTCCAATCCAGGAGCATGGAAGGTTTTGACATTTGCTATTTTCTATTTTGATTTCCTTTTTCAAGATTTTTAAGTTTTCATCATAAAGGTCCTTCACTCCTTGGGTTCAGTTAATTCCTAGGTATTTTATTTTTGGAGGGGCTATTACAAATGGAGTTGTTTTCCTAATTTCAGCCACCCTGTTCTGATTGTTGGCATACAGAAAAGCCATTGATTTTGGGGGGTTAATTTTATACCCTGCTACTTTGCCAAAGTTTTGAATCAGCTTGAATAATTAGGGAGTGGAGTCTATGGGATTCTTTAAATACAAGATCATGTCATCTGCAAAGTGGGAGAGTTTTATTTCTTCTTTCCCTATTTGGATCCCCTTTATGTCTGCATCTTGTCTTATTGCTGTAGCTAGGCATTCTAATACTACATTGAAGAGAAGTGGAGAGAGTGGGCATCCTTGTCTTGTTCCTGAGTTAAGAGGAAATGGCTTTAGTTTTTCACCATTGAGTGTAATCCTGGCTGTAGGTTTGTCATATACAGCCTTTATTGTATTGAGGAATGTTCCCTGGATTCCTAATTTTTCCAAAATCTTCATCACAAAAGGATGTTGAATCTTGTCGCATGCTTTTTTTGCATCTATTGAGATAACCATGTGGTTCTTGTTCTTGCTGCTGTTGATGTGATGAATAATATTAATTGATTTGCGTATATTGAACCAGCTTTCCATCCCTGAAATGAATCCTGTTTGCTCGTGGTGTATGATTTTTTGGATGAATTATTGAAGTTGATTGGACAAAATTTGTTGAGAAATTTTGCATCAATGTTCATCAAAGAAATGGGTCTATAGTTCTCTTTCTTTGATGAGTCCCTGCCTGGTTTTGGGATCTTTTGAAATCTTTTTCAATTTCATTGACGAGTTGAAGGAGTATTCGTGTGAGCTCTGCTTTGAAAGCCTTGGTGAATTCCGTTGTAAAACCATCTGGTCCTGGACTTTTCTTAGCTGGAAGGTCTCTTATTGCTGTTTCTATTTCAATGCTTCATATGGGCCTGTTAAGCTGGTTTAACTCATCTTGGTTTAGTTTTGGCATGTCAATATTTGCTAGAGAAAAGGTCCATTTCTGTCAAGTTCTCAAGCTTATTAGCATAAAGTTTTGAGAAGTATTCCCTTATAATGTTCTGAATCTTGGTTGTTCTCATGGGGATGTTTCCATACTCATCTCTGAGTTTATTTATTTGGGTGTGTTCTCGTCTTTTTCTTATAAGATTTGCTAAGGGTCTGTCAATTTTGTTAAGTTTTTCGAAGAACCAACTCTTTGTTTTGTTGATACTTTCTATAGTTTTTGTGGATTCTAATTCATTTAATTCTGATTTAATTTTAATTATTTCTTTCTGTCTACTGGATTTGAGTTTACCTTGCTGCTCTTTTTCAAGGAGGTTTAGATGTGTCATTAAATTGTTGGTTTCAGATCTCTCCAATTTTTGATGTAGGAGCTCAGAGCTATAAACTTGCCTATGAGTACTGCCTTTGCTGTGTCCCAGAGGAGCTGGTAGTTTGTATGTTCATTTTTGTTGAATAGCATGAACATTTGAATTTCCTTTCTAATCTCTTCCATGACCCACTCGTGGTT
This sequence comes from Dipodomys merriami, assembly GCF_024711535.1. Taxonomy (NCBI): domain Eukaryota; kingdom Metazoa; phylum Chordata; class Mammalia; order Rodentia; family Heteromyidae; genus Dipodomys; species Dipodomys merriami. The sequence goes on from NW_027206120.1 coordinate 199,767, forward strand.
CAGCATTGTGTTGTTCAGCCTCCATGTGATACCGGACTTTCTTTGGTGGCTTTTGGTGTTGAGTTCTAATTTTATTCCCTTGTGGTCAGAGAGAATGCAAGGTATAACTTCAATGTTTCTGAATTTAGACAGGTTTGCTTTGTGGCCTAAAATGTGGTCTATTTTAGAAAATATTCCATGTGCTGCTGAGAAAAACGTGTATTCTGATGCTGCTGGGTGAAATGTTCGGTAAATGTCTGTTAAGTCTAGTTGATCTATGCAGCTGTTTAGATCTGCGGTTTCTCTGTTGAGTTTTTGCCGAGTTGATCTGTCTAGTGGGGAGAGTGGTATGTTAAAATCCCCAACAATTAATGTCTTTGGATCTATATGGGATTTGAGGGAAAGTAGTGTTTCTTTGATAAATTTGGGTGCTCCATTGTTTGGCGAATAGATATTAGAATTGTAATATCCTCCTGAAGGAGAGATCCTTTAATTTGTATGTAGCGACCTTCTTTATCTCTTCTCACGAATTTTAATTTGAAGTCTATTTTATCTGATATTAGGATTGCAATTCCGGCCTGTTTATGGGGTCCATTTGCTTGGTAGATTTTATTCCAGCCTTTAACATTGAAAATGTGTTTGTTTTTATGGGCAAGATGTGACTCCTGAAGGTAGCAGATAGAAGGGTCTTGTTTTTTAATCCAATTAGTTGGTCTATGTCGTTTAATTGGAGAGTTCAGTCCGTTGATGATAATAGAAAGGACTGAGAGGTATTTGGGGGTTCCTGCCATGTTATCCACCTTCTTGGCGCCTGCGAAAACTAAGTTCTTCCTATCGTTCTTGGATTCTCAGTTTGGGTGCAGTTTCTTGGCCTTTATTGTGGTCTTGTTGGTTTTCTATGTATAGGACATCTTTAAGAATCTTTTGTAGGGCTGGTTCGGTGGAGATGTTTTGTTTCCATTTTTCTTTGCTATGGAAGGTTTTTATTTGGCCTTCAGTTATGAAGGAGAGTTTAGCTGGGTACAGTATTCTTGGTTGATAGTTGTTTGTTTTTAGGGCATGGCATACATCATTCCAGGCTCTTCTTGCTTTGATTGTCTCTGCTGAGAAATCTGAGGTGATTCTAATTGGTTTCCCTTTATAGGTGATTAATGTTTTCTCCTTGACAGCTTTAAGGATCTTTTCCATGGTCTGGGTTGATCCTGTGTGGATTATAATGTGACGGTGGGATGTCCTATTCTATTTGGAGTTCAAAAAGCTTCTTGTATCTGAATAGGCCTATCTTTTTGCATGTTTGGGACGTTCTCTGCTAGGATACTGTTAAACAAATTTCCTAGTCCATTAACTTCTGTTTCTAGGTGCTCCTCTACACCCATTATCCTTAGATTAGGCCTTCTGATGGTGTCTTCCAAGTGTTGGATAGATCTGTCATATTTGTTGGACTTGTCTTGGATGGTTGTATGTTCTTTCTCTATAATATCTAGGCTGTCTTCAATCCCCGAGATTCGATCTTCTGCATGGTCTAACCTGCTCTCAAAGCTTTCTACTTTGTTTTTTATCTCTTTTCCTTCTAATTGGTCAGCTTTGATGGCTTCAAATTCTTTGTTGAAGCTTTGTTTTAGATCTTGTATGAAGTTCTTTACTTCCTTAATTTGGTGTTCAGTGTTTATTCTCAAATCACTTAGTTGATTGCTTATGATTTCCTTGGACTCCCATTGCTTCTGTTGGGCTCCATTCAGCATTCCCTTTGTGGTCTCCCTGACTTCCTTCAGCTCTTTGTTAATGGATTCCATGAATGCCTTTAGTGATCTTTGTGTATTCTCTTCCTGCTCTCTCAATTCCTGCATTACACTTTGATTAGCTTCCTCCCGTTCGTGGGAGTCCTGTAGTTCTCTTTGAGTGTTCTCAGCCTGCTCACACCATTCCTGCCTTTCTCTTTGAGTATTCTCAAGCTGCTCACGCAAATCCTTTATCAATTTTTGAGTAGCTTCCTCATGCTTGTGATATTCCTGTATAAACTTTTGGATTGCCTCCTCTGTCTCCCTATCACGCTCATACAGAGTCCTTTTTATGTTTTCAATCTTTTCCTTTATTATGTTTTCAATCTTTTCCTTTATCATGTTTGCCAGCAGTGTTTATAGAGCTATTTGGAAATTGTCCTCTGGATTATTCATTATCTGTTCTGTCCCCTGATTATCAAGATTGGGAATTGAGATACCCGGATTTGCCATTTTTCTTGTGTTTTTCCGGCTTACTCTGCCCATTTGAGATGAAAATAGCACCAGTTTTGTGCTAGAACACTATCTTAAGGCAAGCATCAACCAAAGTCTGAATTTGTACAGTCAATAGTCTACAGATACAATCTAGTTCAACAGATACATCTATTCAACATCAAACAACTATACATTAATGGGCTACGAACCGCAAAGAAGAATTTGGAAGACCAGAAATTATTAGGGTTAGGGAGAGATATGGATAAAAATTAGGAATAGATATGTGGGGAGGCTCAGAGATAGTTTACTAAGTCCTAATCTCAAAGCAGGAAATAGGTAGGGTAGGATGAAAATAGAGAGGGAGAATAAAAGAAGAAAGGGAAAGAGAAAAGAAAAGAGACCAGAAGAAATAGAAAAGTAAAAATTAATAAAATTATGTAGAATCGATAACTATCTATTTAGAGAAGAAGGTGAATATATTGAGAGAAGGGGAGGGACATAAAGGAGATGTGAAAAACCTAAAAATAAAAATGCTTAAAATATTATATAGGTATAAAGAGGTAGTACTGCTATTAAGGAATTTAAGTCTTAGAGGTTTTGAATTGAGTGATAAATTTCTTGATTAAGTGTGTACACAATGGGGGATAGGGTCTAATAGTCAACTAAGGGTTTATCTGAGGATGTGCAGGACAAGAATTAAGTCACATAAAGAAGAACGAAAGAGAAGAGAACGTGAAAATGATAAGAAAAGAAGAAAAAAGATGAGAAGTTCAGTGGAGGTAAACAAAAAAGAAAGAGATAATTAAAATAGAAAAAAGAGAGAAAGAAAACAAAAAAAGAAAGAAAAACACACACTCACGTATCCCTAAAATAAAAATTATAAGAGGAAAAAATATTTCTGGAAAACAATTTTTTTTCAAAAAAGGCAAAAATTAAGGATTAAAAAAAGTTTTGGAAAAGAAAAAAAAAATTTCATATAAGGTACCAAAAAAATTTTTTTAAAGAAGAAAAGAAGAAGAAGAAGAAGAAGAAGAAGAAGAAGAAGAAGAAGAAGAAGAAGAAGAAGAAGAAGAAGAAGAAGAAGAAGAAGAAGAAGAAGAAGAAGAAGAAGAAGAAGAAGAAAAGTTCTTTGATTTTTTTGGGGAGGGGTGGGAAAAATCCTGTATCTCCCTTGTGTCTGTAGCCAGCCTTTTGTTGGAGTCTCTGGTCTGCTTGTGGTCCTGTGGCTTGGTTGGTTTCTTAAGTCAGTTTGTTCGAACAGGCAGAAAAATGCTCTGCTTTACCCAGGATTTGGCGATCCTCCTCCCAGGTTAGCTCATTTGGAGGCAGATCTACTTTGAGTATCACAAAAGAGGGGGATGCAGTGATGAGGCTAGGTTCTGGGTAGAGTTGAGGCCTTTCAACAGACAGTAGCTTTTCCCGGGGGCTAGTTTTTGAAAAACTCACAGAGCCCAGACTGGAGCCATTCTCAGGGTTTCTGTTTACTGAATTTCAATTGATTGTTGAGGCTGCTAGAGGAAGGGGCAGCCTCTGGCTCTGATTACCCAGTGAAGAAAGTCACTCCTAGGGCTGGTGCCCGAGCTGTGTGACTTTTCCCTGGGTGGAGCTGAGTCTGGCAGGTCAAGTTCGGTTCTTGTGACCTGCTAAATGACTCTAGATTTCTTCCAATGCCTGAGTTGGAGCTAGCAGCTCCACTGAGCTTTGTCGGTATCCAAGATGGAGATCTCTGGTGCTGGGGGGAAGGTGGCCTTCCCTCCTCTGGTCCCTGAGAAGGAGTGAAGATGTCAGGCTTCTACTCATGCCGAGTCTTGGTTCCTGGGTTGTCTCTGGTCTGCAAACTGCAGGATGAAGATGTCCACTCCTTGTCAGTTCTTGCTGGTGTTGAGTAGAATCCGCTCGCCTGCTGCGTCTGGCTTCTTCATCCCAGACTCTCTGTGGCTCAGGTATGGCTCCTGTGCTCACCCGCTGCCACCTCCACAGCTGCCGCTGCCGCGGCAGCTGCTCGCAAGGGCTCAGAAGGGTCTCCTTGCCTGGGTTTCCCCTCTCTGGCCTAACTCTCTGTCCTGTGATGGCACACTTGGTGTAATTCTCTGGCTTAAGACTGTTCACTGGAACTCTAAAACTGCTTTCTATGGGAGAGCTTGCTTAGTTTCCAGCTTCTCCTCCGCCATCTTCCTGGAACCTCCCCCCCCAAGTTAGGGTGTTTCTAATGAGTGGCTGCTTCCAAGTTCTTTCAAAAAGAGAACAGATATTATCTAAAGAATATCCATAAAAGGATATTTTGCCAAGCTAGTGTGTACTAAAGGCTCTTGACCAATCATGCACATCTCTAGAGACACAGGTTCCATTCCTACTCACCAGCTCTAAGGCATGTAAACAAGGACTTCTCCCTCTTTTTCTTGGTCTCATGGGTCATGCATTCCTCCATCTGAATTTGTAAGCTCCAGAAGAATATATAAGCAGAAGAGCAAGTCTGAAGAGGGCATGTTTAGCTTGACATACTGTGTAAGTTCTTTCAGGGTTTCTTGGTTCTTGTGGTCATAGAAATCATCAGGGCAGAAGAGCATCCTCATAGGGAAGATGGAACAAATCATGCTGTGGGCATATTGGTGATAAGGAAAATGAGAGCCCGCCCTCCCCATCCTGAGCCTTGTACTAAAGCATTTTTCTGGCAGGACGTGCATTTTGGGAAGTGGGAAGAGACTCCTGCAAGCAGGATGTTCCTCACAACCCACTTCTAGGAATTTCTCAAATACAATCCTCTATAATTCTGCATGTGCTAGGAAGAGAAAGTTGTTTCCCCACTGAATCTGACTTGTTATACACAGTCCTCCTTGTCATCCATGAGAGTCCAAAACCACAAACACATCCACAACTGTGTAATCTGCTATCCACTGAAGTGGCAAGCCTCAACCCCCTGGTAAAAATCACAACTGGTGTGCAAAGAAGAAAGTTGACTTTGATTCAGAAACCTCAAAGATACCCAGTTTTCTAGGACTGAACTTATCTTTGTGCCAACATCCACTTACTTCTTCATCTTTTTCATCTTCCTCCCAGTTACAGTAGAAGGATCTATACCAATGGAAGGGGAGGAGGATGCTAACTCTATGCTTCTCCTTTTCTGAACTAACAGGACACACATGGGACTGGCTAAGTCCCAAATGGCAATGTAAACATGACAGACAAAAAGTGGAGGTATGTCTATACAATTTCAAGGAAATTCTGTGAGGATGTTTATATGCATCTGTCCAAATAAGTGCACAATGGCTCATGCCTCTAATCCTACTAATCAGGAGGGTGAGATCTGAGGATCACAGTTTGAACCCAGTCTAGTTTGTAAAATTCTAAAGACACTTATCTTCAAGTAACCAGTCCAAGGCCAGACCTGGAACTGGGGCTCAAATGGTAGAGTGCTAGGAATGGGACAGCACTCAGGCCCCAAATTCAAGTTGCATCCTTGCTTCTTTCTATATTCCCTCAAAGGACTACAAGATAGTGATTTCCTAGGTGAGGGTGGACTTTGGGTGGGGCTGACTCATTTCTTTAATCCTAGTCTCTCAGCAATCAAACTGCTAAGGCTCCACTAGCTCCTGAGGCAAATGAAATATTCTGGCAGCCCAGTCCTAAAGAATTAACTTGGAGTGCACTTCTTTGTCTCAAGCCAATTTCCTGTGATAAGACCTCAGTGAAACAGTTTCAGAGAAGTATCAAGTATTCCAATAATCTGCCGGGGGGGGGGTATCATCAGCCCTGGGTTTGAAAGAAGAACACTCATTTTTTAAACAGAATATCCAGCAACTGCTCCATTGTCCCCAACTCTCTATAGTGGTGGAGGAAGTTTCCAACACAGAAGAAATCACCTTTCTGGTAGGCAGGGAACAGGGCCATTGCCAACATTTACAACAAGCCTGAATCCAAGCTGCATATATTATAAGGCACATTCAGGTTTTGGGCTGACTCATTGTCACACTGAGGTGGTAAAAAGAGTGGATCTTTGAAACATGGAAAATGGAGTACACTTCAAAGTGAGTAACAGAGTGGATTGAAAAGTGCATAGTAAATTTTTCTCAGTATACACATATAAAAGCACACAAGAAGAAGGTTGTACTGTAGGCTAGGATGAGATTAAATAGGTTTCCTGTCATACTTACACCTGGCCTGAGTTGCCTTGTGATTCCCTTGGTTTATTTTATAAAAAGGCCTGAGACATTGGATTCATGGTTTGGCACTGATCCAATGTCTGTAGCATCGAGTGCAGCACTCATACCACTCATGCCTGAGACCTGAGTCTCTTGAACTTTGAAAACAACACAGGAACATCTTTCTTGTTCCCGAGCTACAGGCCACGTGAGCTGGCTTGAGCTGACTGTCGGTTACAGTTGCCTGTCTCTCAGAGTTCCATATTCTATTCCATTGTAAGGGAGGCAGTGTCATCTCTCAGAGCCCAATGATCAGAGTTGCTTGCTCACATAAGACCATTCCAAAGACAACCTGGAGGCTGAAATCTCCCCTCCAACATCACTCTGTACACATGTGGACATGATCAAATCCAAACATCCTCAGCTAGGCCTACAAGCCAGCATGATCTCAGCCACAAGGAACCCTTCCTAGGTCAGACCCATGCCTTATTTGTCACTATTCCTCTCATCCTTCACAAATCATTTTGCCTCTCAGGGCCTTCTCAGCTTGCCATTTGATTCTTGGATGTATTTTTGACATCTACTTCTTAGGACATTGTTAGGTTTTTATTTCCTAATCTTCTGTTTGCTCTTGAAGCCCGTGTGTGCTGTCATGTGGAAAATCGTACAAGTATTGAAAAACAAACCTTACACCTATAGTCAGACATTTTTATGGGTGTTCATTCTTGTAAGATAAAAGACTATTCTTGATAATTTTCTCATATCTTATGACAGAGGTGAGGGGGAGAAGGGAAGAGGTGCTGCATTGTCTTCTCATAATTCAAAATACAATAGTTGAAGGAATGTAAGATTTAAAGATAAAAGCTATTTTCCTGTCCTTTTTATAAGCTAGTCGTTTACAAAGTATTCCTCACTAAAGTCTTGTCATCTGTGTCCCACGAACTATCCTCCTCATTCAAAATAATCAGGAAAAACTTTCACAAATAAGTGGGCTGTTGTCTAATCTCCGGATAAGAATTTAAGATATAACATTGCCTGCGAATCTGTGTGTGTACATGTGTGTGGGAGGGTGTGTGAATGTATGTGAATGTGTGTTTGTGCATATGTGTGTTTTAGGACTTGAACTCAAGGGCTATATGACATTCCCGAGCATCATTCCCTTGAGTGTAGTGCTCTAACAATTGTGCCACAGTTCCACTGCAAGTTTTCTGTAGTGAACTGGAGAGGAGAGACTCATAAAATTTCCTGCTCAGGCTGTCTGAACTAAATCTCAGGTCTCAACCTCCTGATTAGCTAGAGTTCTAATTATGAGCCTCCAGAACCTGGTGATAAAACTGTTACTGGCGGCAGTGGGGTTGCAAGTTTCAGTCCAGCTTCATAACATTCTATATCATAAAACAGCAACAGTAAAAACCTATATCAAAATACAATAATAAGATATACTTAGAATACAATTTAGTGATATAGTCTGCTAGCATAACTTTCAGGAATCTGTGTTCTTAATGATTTAGCATCACAAAACCAGACAAAATGAGATAATTTCAGTAGACTCTCCAAATTTTTTAATCCATCATATAATAATTTCAAAACATTATAATAAACTGGAAAACATTCATACTTATTAGGAGAATGTAAAAAAGATAAACGATGGCAGATTATGAAATGGAACATTCTACACTGCAGGAAAATTATTGTCATGATGGATATGTGGTGGTATTGTCATCGTGAATATATGATAATGTTCTTCAGAGCAGCAATAGATAAATATATATTTACTACATATAGTCTAATTTGTCTCGATCTCTATCAACTTCCAATCTTCTACTGCACATTATCAGTTTATTCATGTTTATGGTATATTCCAAAAGAACTAGCAGAGTCAGGATACCAAATTCATTAGCTTCAATGTTTTAGGAGATAAACCTGCTAATTATATTGACTATTTAATATATTAAACATGTAGTGTGCTATCATTGTACTCTCTAAGTATGTACCTACAATTCTTCAAAGTGAAACGGAATACAAGGTTTTGCCTGTAAAGCTAGCTATTTGGGACATCAGTTTCAGACCAGTGTAGTTTTACCTTCAATGCTCCCAAAACCTAGCTATGCGTAATGGAATACATCTATCATCTCATGTCCATGGGGAGCTGAGAGCAGGAGGACTTCAATTTCATGCCATACTAGGCAAGAACTTCCATATGGCTCCATCTCAACCAAAGAAGGTTCAACACTGGTAGCACCTATAACCCCCACCTAGGTGAAAATAAGAGCAATGTAGTATAAGAAACAAACAGTATTAAAACATGCTAATACAAACCATCATAAACAACACACATGTAGTTCTTGTTTCTTATACCTGTAATCCTACCTATAGCTAGGATTATATATGTGAGCCAGAGGCACCAAGCAGTTCATCATTTTAAAAATGACTATTTGAAGCCAGGAGCCAGTGTCTCATGCCTGTAATCCCAGCTACTCATGATTCTGAGATATGAGGATCACAGTTTAAAGACAGCCCAGGAAGAAAAGTCCCCATAAGACTCTAATCTCCAATTAATTACTGAAAAAGCAAATGTGGCTTTGTGGCTCAATTGATAGAGTGCTAACTAACTTGAGCTCAGAATCTCAGAGAGAGTGTCCATGTCCTGAGTTCAAGCCCCACAACTGACAAAAAAAGCATTTTAATGTCTGGATTTTTTTATTGTGAAAATACAGTACAGAGGGGTTACAACTACATGGGCAAGATAATGAGAACATTTCGTATCAAGCATTGTAGCCTCCTCTGTTTCCCCTTACCATCCCTTCCCATCCTCCCTCAATCCTCCCACCTAATCCTCCCCCCAACCAAAGTTATAAAGTTCATTTTCGACGTAACAACTTGTATATATCATTGTTGCAATGGGTCCACCTGTATCCCTATTTAAACGATTTGTTTTTGCCCTTCCCCTATACAAATTTTACCAACATCAAATACAGTGAAAGCAGGGGTAAAGCCGTGGGGGAGGGACATGCAAAGCAACAAAGAAATAATCTTATAAATAAATGTGTTAGAAAAAATCGCATGAAAGAAAAAAACATTTGAATACATATCTTAGGGTTCATTTCCCTAACATCAAATTATCTGACCTTTTCTGCTTGACTCAAACATATACTAGTTACTGCAAAAAAGGGAAAACATGGGACCTATATTTCTTTGGGCCTGGCTTACTTCACTTAATATAATTTTTTTCTAAGTCTTTCCATTTCCTAACAAATGGGGCAATGTCATTCTTTCTGATGGAGGCAAAGAATTCCATTGTGTATATATACCACACTTTCTTGATCCATTCATCTATTGAGGGGCATCTGGGTTGGATCCATATCTTAACCATGGTAAATAATGCTGCAATAAATTGTCGTACTGGTAGCTTTAGTGTGATCTTGTTTGTAAACATTTGGGTAAATGCCCAAAAGTTGGATTGCTGGGTCATAGGGGAGCTCTATGTGGAGTCTTTTGAGGAACCTCCATACTACTTTCCAAAGTGGTTGAACAAGTTTACACTCCCACCAACAATGCAGTAAGGTTCCCTTCTCTCCACATCCCCTCCAGCATCTGTTGTTATTTAGAGTTCTTGATTTTTGCCATTCTAACTGGGGTGAGGTGGTGTCTCAATGTTGTTTGAATTTGCATTTCTTTTATGGCTAGGGAGGTTGAGCATTTCTTCATGTGTCTATTGGCCATGCTTCTTTCCTCTTCAGAGAAGTTTCTCTTTAAGTCTTTAGCCCACTTATTTATGAGGCAGTTGTTTCTTTGAGGATCTGTTGTTGGGGGATTTAATTTTTTGAGTTCCAGGTATATTTTAGATATGAGACCCTTGTTTGTTGTATGGCTAGTGAAGATCTCCCAACCCGTGGGCTTTCTATTGATCTTACTAGCTAAATCCTTTGCCATGCAGAAGCTCTCCAATTTCATGCAATCCCAATTGTCCAACCTTTCTTTGATTTGTTGTGTTTCCAGGTCTCTATTAAGAAAATTTTGGCCTGTGCCAAGGAGACCTAGAGTTTCTCCTATTCCATCCTGTAATGTTTTCAGAGTGTTTGCTTTGACTCTGACGTCTTTGATCCATTTGGAATTGATTCTGGTGCAGGGTGATATATAAGGATCTAGCTTTAGTTTTCTACAAGTAGTTAATCAATTTTGCCAGCATCTAATGTCTGAATTTCTTGTGAACTAAAATGAAAGCTGTGGTATACAATTCTACAGACTACTACAGATTTAATTATATTTGTAGTTAGAAAAAGTAGCAGCACTTGAACAAAAGACATTTTTTTCATAAACTAGGGCAGACTGTTCTCTAATTGGAGGACATTGCTACACTCATACGTAGTACTTTTTGGTTGTTTTTTGTTTTGTTTTTAGAACAGGACGAGTGAACTTCTTACTGCCAGTGGCCATTTGGGTATGTCTGACTTCATTCACAGGCCATGCAGAATTAACAGTAAAGACAGGACAAAGTCAACTGGCAGTAAACTTACTTGTCTTTATGCCATGTTCCAAATAATTTGATTAGCGTATATGTCCCTATAGCCTATAATTTCCTATTCCTGCCTTCCTCAAAATACAAGCATTTCCACCAGTTCAGATTTGAGCCAGGCAATATTCAGTATTAGTGCAAGAGTCAAGGAAAATTGTAACACAACCAGGGAAGCATGCAACCAACACTTCAGTAGCTGGACACTGGGAACTCAGGCCTATAATCTGAGCTACTCAGGAGGCTGATAATCACAGTTCAAAGCCAGCTCCAGTGAGAAAATCTGTAAGACCCTTCTCTCCAATTAACAATCAAAAATCCATAAAGGGAACCGGGGCTCCAGAGGTAGAGTAGCCTTGATTACAAAACCTCAAGGGCAGCACCCAATTCTGAGTTCAAGCTGCAAGTCAGGCACAAAAACAAAAACAATCAAAAACAACAACAACAAAAAAACAGAAACTGGGAGAAAGCTAAGGAAAGGATAGCATTGCCTACAAGAAAAATGTACACATTACATGTTTTGTGAAATGGTAAACTCACTGTACACACCTGAGTAACAATTACATTTAAAAAAGAATGTGGGAAATTCCAAAGCCATAGGGCCTTATGATGTGCATCTGCTTTCCAGAATTTCAAAGTCCCATCATCTGAGCAGGTATCACATAGCCCAGGGTGATTAGAAAGTATGAAGGCAGAGATCTTTTCAGATTGGCCCAGCAAATCTTTGATTACTTTAAGCAAAAAAGAAAAGAAAGCAAAGCAAACAAAATAAACTTTAAGGTTAATTATGCTGCTATTAAAGATTCAGATGTTGGTACACTTTGTAGAGGGAAAGGGAAAATACAAATTCTTCATATAAGGGTACAGGTGGACTCATTGCAACAATGAGATGTACAACACATTATGTCAAAAAACGAACTTTACAATTTTGGCGTGGGAGGTGGGAGATGGGAAGGGATGGGAAGGGGAAACAAAGGAGGAGGCAACAATGTTTCATAAGAAATGTACTCATTATCTTGCTCATGTAATTGTAACTTCTCTGTACGTTATTTTCACAATTTAAAAAATTGAAAAAAAAAAGATTTCAGGCAGATTTATACTGGTAAATGATGAGTTAGTACATATGTTTTGTAGATACTGAACTCAAATGTGTCAGAAAAATATCCTTGGATTCATAACTAGAAACTCTGAAGTGTAAGGTATATTAATTAGGTAAGTTTCATTAGGTAGCCAATGAAGAAAACAACACATGGTATTCAGTCAGGTAAATTAGTTTATTTTTATGTATTGATTTATTTTTGGTCCAGTTGTGGGGCCTGAACTCTGGGCCTGGGCGCTGTCCCTCAGCTCTTCAGCTCAAGGTTAGCTCTACCACTTGAGCCACAGTGCCACTTCCAGCTTTTTTCTTTTTGCTTATGTGGTGCTGAGGAATCGAACCCAGGGCCCCATGCATGCAAGGCAAGTGCTCTACCACTGAGCCACTTTCCCAGCCCCTAAAGTAGTTTATTTACTGAACTGCTGCCCATGCCATACATGGTGGAGAGGCATGTAGAAAAGGGGGGGGTGTTGGTGACCCAACCTAGGGCCAAGTCGTATCTAAGCCAAAGACCAGATGAGGTATGCCCAGGTTGGGGAAAAGTCTGACCACACTGGATCTGGATGTGACCTCGGGGCCTGGGACTCTCCTCTGGTCAGATGGAAAGTGTGACCAGTAGCTGACCAGGTTGTGACTTAATGGGGGGGAGGGGTGAGGTGGCTGCCTTCAGGAGTCCCAGATAACTAGGTAACACATAAAGGGTGGAAACTTAGCAAAGAAGTGGGGAGGTGTCTGCATAGGGTCTGCATGGCCTGGGGCAGACCTAATACCAAATACAAGTAGTACCTCTGCCATGTAATTCCTGACTCCAAACCATTCATTCTCAATCATTTCTTCCTTCCTTCCTTCCTTTCTTCCTTCCTTCCTTCCTTCCTTCCTTCCTTCCTTCCTTCCTTCCTTCCTTCTTTCTTTCTTTCCATCCTTCTTTGTTCCTTTGTTCGTTTGTTCATTCCTTCCTTCCTTTCTTTTCTCTCCCCATCTCTCCTCTCTCCCTCTCTCTACCAATCTCTCCTCTCCTTCACTAAACCTCCCTCTCTCCCCTACCCCAGTATTCTCAACTCTCAAATAATGAACACTTGCTGAATTGAACTCACAAGCTGGGAAGAGTAGCTCAATGGGCAAATATGAAATTTAGTTTAATGTTTCCTTACATCTCTACCACAGATCACTGGAATCAAATAATGTACACTCAGCAGCATGCCATCTCAAGCTATTTGGAGGAGGAAAGCAAGCATGTTTTCACTGCATTCTGTGAGGTCCACTCTGGGAAGGTGGGGCAGACTCCTCCCTCCTTTTGGCTAAATCTCAGCCCAGTTTCTGCATCAGAAGAGGTGACTGCCTCGAAGTGAACCAGTTACCTAAGTGACTCAGGTACTGGGCAGAAACCTAGCCTCTGGTGATACTGAGATTAATGGCATGATTCAACATGATTCACTAGTTTGTTGAGGCTGGGACTTCCTAAATTTTTGGTTAGGCTATGTTCAAATTGTGATCTATTTCTGATTGCTACCCATGATTATAGATGTGAGCCAGTACATCAGATCATTCAAAGTCCTTTATCATGCATGGAAGACATGAGGTTTCCCAAATGACATACCAGTTGACAGACAGCAAAATAAGTCATTAATTCTGGTTAAGATGTGTTTTTAATGTGAAACAAAATTTACTTAGCAAAATATGACTACTGTGATTATACTTTTAAACTTACCCTACATTTTAATATCAAATCACCTATATTAGCCAATGATTAACTCAAATTACCTGTAATCATTTATTTCTGTCTTCTACAGATAGGCAGAACTGGATCACACACTATTAACTAAAGTGGTAGAATTTGAGAAGATCACACTTCTGAGACATTCTAGGAAGGAAAGTATCACCCATATCCACCTACTAGGTAGGGATATTGAAATGCAATCATGATCCCTGCTTTTTAGGCTAGGTGCAAAAATTGCTAATCTATGAGTAAAGTAACTTAAACAACAAAGGATTGGTGTAGTGACTCCAGTGGTGGAGTACCTGTCTGGCAAACACAACATCAAAACTCAAATCAACTTCCTAAAATTAAAATATGAAAAAGAAAGAACGAACAACTCATGTTGAACATGTGTTCAATGTAAAGATTTACAATAAATTATTGTAGTTATAATACCATCATTTATTTCTAGGGACAAACACATTTTGTGTCAAGCCTAAATGAAAAAATAACACAGTATATACGCTTTGTATATGCTTTGGTAAAACACAGGTCTGGCTTACAATGGTGAACCCTTAAGTTTGCATGTGCAGTGGTGTTGCAGGGTTGTTAAAGTTTATGGAAGTCCATCTTTTTGATGAACTTAACATGAAATTACCTAACCAAACCGTTCACTGGACGGATACTGCTGATACACACACACAGACACACACACACACACACAGACACACACACACACACACACACACACACACACACACACACATACACACATGTATGTGTTTATATATTAAGTGATACATGAATAAAATTAATGATGAATAAACTCAGTGAACAGATACCTTTCCCAAATAATTATTTTACCTGAATAAATTCATGTCTTAAACTCTCCAATCACACTTACATAGCTGCTGATTCCCATCAGCTTTTTTATGATACTTTTTTCTTTGTTTTTCAGATGAAAAAACCTGCCAATAAATATACCTGTATGACATTCCTTTCTTTAAAAAATGAAAATGATGTTGTGTAATCTGGTTGTTTATGTGTCATCAAAATAATTTTTTATAATTTCAAGTACATATTGTCTTAGACTTGGATCTCACTCATTTTCTTCCAATAATACCTATAGGAAGGGGAAAATGAAGGAACATTCTGTTACTTTGTGAGCTTCTGTTATTAATCACTGCAATAAGTATTATGAAAATGAAACTCTGAAATTATTTGGAGATTATTTGAAAGTTACCTTTCTACACACTCATGCTACTCCCTCAACTAAATCACAGAACTTAAAATAAGTAACATTTTAGCTGGGAGCCAGTAGCTGATGTCTGTAATCCTAGCTACTCAGGAGCTAAGATCTGAGTATGGTAGTTCAAAGCTAGCCTTAGCAGGAAATCTGTGACACTCTTACCTCCAATTAACAGCCAGAAAAACTGAAGTGGCCCTGTGGCTCAAGTGGTAAAGTGCTAGCCTTGATCTTAAGAGCTTAGGGACAGTGCCCAGGCCCATGCCCATGAAAAAGAAAAACAAAAAAGGAAAAACAGGGGGGGAAGCAACATTTTAAAGCTTATGTATAAGGGGGGACCAAGATGGCGACAGGCAGTAGGGAAACGCCACAGCTCTCTCCAACCAAAAAGAGAGTTCGAGTTCCAACGCTTAATCGCCCCAAGAGACAGACAACAACAAAAAGATGAACACTCAGAGAAAAACCAGAGGTGGAAAATAACAAAAAAGAAAGAGAGGAAAAGAAGAATTTCAGAACAGAAAAAAGCGAAGACCCCTCCCCCAACCTTTACTGGCCGCGCTCCAGGCTGGGGCCAGAACCAGGCCCGGGGATCCAGCGCCTGAACAACACGACCAACTCCTCCCAACTGAAGTAAAAAGCTGAGCATACGCCTCAACAGAGGGGAGAAAACCAGGAAACAACACTCCCCGGGAAGCACGCCTGTGACAACAAAAGACCTGGAGGCCCAGGACAAGAGAAGCACAAACACCACCAAAACTCCACCCATATACGCTAGACTGGGAATTGGGCAACACAGGCTGCCAGCACCTGATAGTAAGCAGGAGCTCAGACTGTTATGGCGGCTCAGCAATAGGGTGATAGTCTTGGAGTATGAGGCTCTGGAACTGATTCCTCAGCATCACAAAAGCAAAAAGGGTCAGAAGTGGTGCTGTGGCTCAAACGGTAGGGTGCCAGCCTTGAGCTGAAGAGCTGAGGGACAGCACCCAAACCTAGAGTTCAAGCCCACAACCAGCCCAAAACAAACAAACAAAAACGCATCAGGAGTCCATAGCAGACTCCAGTATTTGGGAGAGTGCATCCAGAGCATCTGTTCTTCAAAAGAGCACCCATAGGAGCAAACACAAGCGGTCTAGACTGCTCAACCCTTCCAAAGGGGGGAATTGCCAGCAATCTACAGCAGAGAGCTGAGAATCCTAAGTAAGTCAGAATAGCAGCTGGAAATAGGCTCCCAACAGAACCCAGATCAGGCACAGACTCTCTCTACCAATACAGAATCAGCAACCAAGCAAAGACAGACACACCAAAACAAAATTGAAGAGCAGTCTCCTGAACCCCCATGCGAAAATCACAGAGAAAAATCACAAGGTTTACCACCACCCAGGACAGCAAGCTCACCTCAAAAGCCAGCAGCCACGCAGGGGAGAGCCCCAGTGGGAGCAAAGCAGGAATGGAAGACAAAAGCTACATCCAAGGGTTGCTGGAGGCAATGACTCAAGAAATAAAGCGAGAAATTGATCAGAAATTGAAAGAGCACAAGGATGAACTATCAAAAGAGATACAGGGTATCAAACAAGAGATGCATGCAAAAATAGAAGCCGCACAAACCTCAGTAAGAAGTGAGATAAACCCCAAATTAGAGGTAATGCATACCTCATTGAGAGGGGAGATCAGTACACTGAGAACCAACATTGAATCCATAAAGGGATCCATTTCCTCCATGCAAACCACAATATAAGCCACGATCAACAGAGTGAATGAAAGGGAAGGTAGAGTGTCAGATACAGAAGACAGAATACACCAACTGGACCAAAAAGTGACAGATATGGAAAAATCACTCAAATTAAACCAAAGGGAAATTCAAGAGCAAGCAGATAATGCTAAAAAAATTTAACCTTCGCATAATCGGAGTGGACGAAGGTGAGGAATTCTAGAACAAGGGAATGCAACACCTATTTAACAAGATAATCAATGAAAAATTTCCCCACCTCAAAAACGACCATCTTAACTACATCAAAAAAGCTTATCGAACACCCAACAAGCAAGACACCAGGAGAAACACTTCTAGACACATTATAGTAAAAATGACAGATCTGAATAATAAGGAAACAATCCTTCATGCAGCAAAAATGAAGAAGGACCTGTACTACAACGGGAAAAAAAATTAGAATCACTGCAGATCTCTCCACACAAACAATGAATGCAAGAAAAGCCTGGGAAAACACCATACGAGCCCTGAGAGCCAATAACTGCCAACCCAGACTAATATACCCGGCAAAGCTAGCATTCACATTCGATGGAGAACTGAAAACTTTTAATAGCAAAGAAAAACTAAATGAATACATAAACATTAAGCCAGCATTACAAAGAATTCTAAAAGGGGGGACACAACCTGAAGAAAGCAACCAGGAACTGGGGCCTGCCCCAAACAGGCGTTACTCAAAGTCTAACTGAGCAAGCACAGGAGGAAAGGAAAGAAGAAAAACTTAGGAAAACGGAATGGCAGGGACAACAATGCATCTCTCTATACTTTCTCTTAATATAAATGGGCTGAATTCGCCAATTAAAAGAAAACGAACTGAGGACTGGATCAGAAAACAAGAACCATCCATCTGTTGCCTTCAGGAGACCCACCTCTCAGCCAAACATACAAACAAACTCAGAGTGAAGGGGTGGAAAAGGATCTACCAATCAAACGCCCCCAGTAAGAAAGCAGGTGTAGCCGTCCTGATATCTGACAAAATAAACTTTTCATTAAAATCAGTACAGAAAGACAAGGACGGACACTACATATTAATAAAGGGAACAATCCAAGAGGAGGATATAACCATCATCAACTTATATGCCACAAATATTGGTGCACCCAGAGATGTCAAACAAATGCTCTCAAACTTACAGAATAAAATAGATCCCAATACGATAATACTAGGAGACTTTAACACACCACTCTCACCAAAGGACAGGTCTACCAACCAGAGGATTGGCAAAGAAGCTACCGAATTAAGAGAGGCCATACTTCACGCGGAATTAACTGACATCTACCGAGTATTTCACCCTAAAACAACACAGTACACATTCTTCTCAGCAGCTCACGGAACTTTCTCCAAAATAGACCATATCATAGTTCATGCAAGGAACTTAATTAAATACAAAGGGATCGACATAATCCCCTGTATCCTATCTGACCACAATGGAATCAAGCTAGGTCTCAATAACAAAGCATACCACAGAAATTTCTCTAATACATGGAAATTGAACAGCACACTCCTTAACAATGCCTGGATAACAGAAGAGATCAGAGAAGAAATAAAGCATTTCCTACAACTCAATGAAAATGAAAACACCTCACAAAGAAACTTGTGGGACACAGCAAAAGCAGTCCTGAGGGGCAAATTTATTGCCCTCAGTGCCCACATCAAGAGAATGGAGACAGACCAAGTAAATAATCTCATGTTGCAATTAAAACAGCTAGAAAAACAAGAAAAAATGGGACCTAAAGCTACTAGAGGAAGCCAGATAACCAAATTAAAAGCAGAGATTAACCAATTAGAAAATCAGAAAACAATAATCAAAATAAACCAAACAAAAAGGTGATTCTTTAAAAAATTTACTAAATTGTTGGCCCATTGGCTAGATTAATTAAAAAAAGAAGAGAGGAAACCCATATTAATAGGATTAGGGATGCCACGGGAAACATCACCACACGTACCCAAGATATCCAAACAATTCTAACAGACTACTTTCAAAAGCTATACTCTCTAAAGGAAGAAAATCGGGCAGAAATGGATGCATTTTTAGAGAAATACAAGTTGCCCAAACTGAGCAAAGAAGAAGTTAACCAATTAAATAAGCCAATATCCTACAATGAGATACAGGAAGCTATCAAAAGTCTTCCAACAAAAAAAAGCCCAGGACCAGATGGATTCACAGCAGAATTCTATAAGACCTTTAAACAAGAACTAATACCCATACTCCTCAAGCTCTTCAGAGAAACAGAGAAGGAAGGAGCTATCCCAAACTCATTCTATGAAGCCAATATCACACTCATTCCCAAACCTGGCAAAGACCCAACCAAAAAGGAGAATTACAGGCCAATCTCCTTAATGAACACAGATGCAAAGATCCTTAACAAGATTCTAGGTAACAGAATCCAGAAACACATAAAAAACATAATTCACTATGACCAGGTAGGCTTCATCCCAGAGACACAGGGATGGTTTAACATACGTAAGTCAATAAATGTAATCCAACATATCAACAGAGCCAAGGTCAAGAATCACATGATTATCGCTACAGATGCAGAAAAGGCCTTTGACAAAATTCAACATTCATTCATGCTAAAAGCTCTGGAGAAAATAGGAATAGAAGGAACATTTCTAAAAACAATAAAAGCCATTTATGACAGACCAATAGCCAATATTATACTTAATGGGGAAAAACAACAACCAATTCTCCTAAAATCAGGAACAAAGCAAGGATGCCCACTGTCTCCACTCCTCTTCAATATAGTCCTAGAACCCTTAGCCAGGGCAATAAGGCAAGAAAAAGACATTAAAGGGATCTGCATAGGGAAAGAAGAAGTTAAACTATCCCTTTTTGCAGACAACATGATACTATACCTCCACGATCCCTAAAAGTCCATCCCGAATCTCTTAGAAATCATAACTCTCTTCGTCAAAATAGCAGGATACAAAATAAACCCACAAAAATCAGTTGCTTTCCTATACACTGATAATGTACAGGAAGAGAGGGAAATAAAGGGAGCAACCCCATTCACAATAACCTCCCAAAAAATAAAATATTTAGGAATTAACCTAACCAAAGATGTAAAAGAACTATTTAATGAGAACTATAAACAGTTAAAGAAAGAAATTGCAGAAGACACTAGGAAATGGAAAGACCTCCCATGCTCCTGGATAGGCCGACTTAATATAGTAAAGATGGTAATACTTCCAAAACTAATATACAAATTCAATGCAATTCCTATTAACATCCCAATGACGTACATCACTGAAATACAGAAAACAGTCCAAAATTTCATATGGAACAACAAAAGACCTAGAATAGCCAAAACAAAGAAACACATGAGGAAATGTTCATCATCTCTGGTGGTGAAGGAAATGCAAATAAAGACAACCCTGAGACACCACCTTACCCCATTCAGAATATCCCACATCCACAAATCAGCCAACCACAAATGCTGGAGGGGAAGTGGAGAACGAGGAACGCTATTACACTGCTGGTGGGAATGTACACTTATACAACCACTTTGGAAAGCAGTCTGGAGGGTCCTTAGAAAGCTAAAGATTGACCTCCCTTACGACCCAGTCATAACACTTCTAGGCATCTACCCTGAACAACAGGAACCAATATACAAGGACACTTGCACCTCCATGTTTATTGCAGCACTGTTCGCAATAGCTAGGTTATGGAAACCACCTAGATGCCCCACCACAGATGAATGGATCCAAAAATTGTGGTATCTATACACAATGGAATATTATGCAGCCATTAGAAATGACAGAATAATGGCATTTGCAGGGAAATGGATGGAGCTAGAAGGAATCATGTTGAGCGAGGTAAGCCAAGAACGAAGAGACAAACAGTACATGGTCTCCCTGATAAGTGGATGCTAAATCCAAAATGTTAGGTGATATGACAAAACTAATAGGACTTAAGAAACAAAGAACTCCCACTCATCTGGTTGAACCACTACCAAATATCCCCATGCTGCTGATCACATATATGGTATATAACATGTGAGCACCGTTATATATTACAGACTGTGATAGACAATTTGCTCCAGGAAAATTAGAATGAACTTGTGACTTTAAATGAGCATCATTATTCCACAATACTGTGAATTTCCGGAAATTATGTAATCACTTAATCACAATCAAAAAAAAAATAAAAGAACCTCAGGGAAGGGAGGGAGGGAGGGGATGGTAGGGGGAAAACAATGGAGGGGGTAACAATGTTCAAGAGGAAGTGTACTCATTACCTCACTCATGTAACTGTAACCCTCTGTATAGTATCTTTACAATAAAAAAAAATTAAAAAAACATCTCATACTGACCATGACCTCATCAAGGACTCAAGATCTCTCCCTGTCCTGCCTCGACACTGGGCAGTCAGTTGAGGTCTAGTTATCCAACCAAGGATATGGGAATGAATAGATTTCTCAGCCATGGGATGCAGACTGGAGGGCTCTAGGTCCCTCTCTCTCGAGAAGGAGAAATGGGCTGATCCATCCCAGGAATGATCTTGGGTTGTGAGCATCCTCAAAGAAACAACCCTGCTCAGAACCCAGTGCCTCTGGTTTTCCAACCAGCCTCGACCTTCAGTCGGCCCTCTCTGAATCCTACATCTGTCTTCTAGAATAAAGGCTGAGCCAGCAAAGAGACCCACCTCTACCTCTGAGAGTGGCAGTCACGGGGCCCTAGAGTTCCCTAGAGGAAGTCTCAGAGCAACACGGGTCTGACTCCCGCCCTCATTTCCTGGCTGTCCTGTGCCAGTGGCATGTCTACCTCTGTCTCTTGTCCAGGAATGAACACTGCGGGTGTCATTTTCAGATTGAGCCAGCAAAATTCCCATTCCCCAAGGATGTACTGCACAGGCATCCTGTAGCCAACGACAACCAGGTAGTCAATGGTGAACACAGAGTGCCAGGATTTTAAGTGCCATGTGGCTGTGTCGAAGGCTCTATCACTGATGGTCTAGGTTGTCATTTGAGGTCATGGCTACAATGGCCTGACATGCCTGATCTGGGATCGTCCTCCCTCTTCATCTTCATGCTTTGCCATGCCACATACACTTGGTTGAAACTTTTGGAATGAAAGGTTCTGGACAGAAGTGGAGCTTGGCATAGACTCAAGCCCCAGGCATCCCCCAGGAGATGGTGGAGAACTGGATTCCCTAAAAAAGACAATCTGGTCAGACTTAACCCGTTGTTGTCTGAGAAAGAGACATTCCAGTGTGACTGCTGCTCACCACAGTGACCCAGGGCCCAGTGGCAGGATGCCTGCCCTGTGCCCTGACAAGTCCCACCTGGGAGAGCGTCTGTCCTGCCTCCAGGCCAATTTAGACCTGCCATTGTATACAACAACTCTTGTTTCCTCCTCTAACAAGCAGCTCAGTATCCAACCACCATGGGAACCCAGTCCGAGAGGCACAATGGAGAGAAAGCTGCCGAAGCAAGCGTTTGGAAAGGAGCAGAGATCACAGCAGGCAAAGCAGCCATGAAGATGTGTCTGCAATGAGTCCTTAGCTGGGTTCAGCAAAGAGAGGCCGGCGCAGGTGGGCAGAGCACTTCCATAAAGCTGCCTGTGGTGGATAAATGGCTTCTGATTTGACATGGACAACAGAATAAGGGACTGCAAGTTCAATGAATAATCTCTGGCCAGAGAAACAAGGTCAAACGCTTAAGTTTCTTCACTTCCAGTGGTTCCTGGTATTTCCAGCTGAGTGGACATCTTTCTGTGACCAGTGGGTGCCACCCCACCTTCTGCGGAGTCTGCGTGAGAGATTGTGTTGGACAAAGAGCTTCAAGGAAGCATGCCCCCAGGAAAGGAGTGTTGGTTCAAGGCTTCCCATACACTTGGCTGCACCTTTATAGCCTCTACCTTTATTCTTACTATATTCTTCTTGGCTGTACATTCGTTGCCTTTATTCTCGTTTTGGCTATTTTTCTATTGATCCGTGAACAGAGCATGTTGTATTTTTCCAGTCCAATAGAGATGGTTTCTCTAAGTAATAAAGACTAAGGCCAAAGATTAAATGTGGGCAATCCCCCAATCAATCTATCATCTGATGTGACGTTGCCTCCAGAAACTCCTACAACTTCACAAGCGGTTTTGCAGCTCACGAATAGTAAATATAGAAACTTAAAATTTCTAGATATGTCCAACAGACAAAATCAATAAACTAAACTAAGTTAGAAAGAGTTATCCCAGTAGTTTAGAGAGTTCTAAAAAAGAAAGGACCTCTGATTATATAAGAAAAAGAAAGATTCTCCCAACAGTTATGATCAAGTTTAGTCCAACTTACGTTATAGGGAATAGATGGTATTTTCACACAAAATATAAAGTTAGTGACATATTTCCTGAACCAACCAAGAACCATTTCCTTATACAGGAGCTTATAAAGATGAAATTAATTGGATAAAATTAAAAAGAGTATAATGTAAGTACAGCCCTGTCTTAGGTTTGTTAATTATTAAACATAAAAAAGGCTGAATAGATGACGTATTCTATTAAACAATATGCTAGACTTGTTTCGCACCACTTAGCTTAAACAGTTGGTGGAATAGTCATTAATTTTCATGTAATTCATCAATGCTTTGCCTTTAAAAAATTGATTACGTGCTTAAATAAACAAAAAATCTATGTCACGATCACACACTGTATAAAAATGTTAATTCTCCTCAATAAAGATACATTCAGATGCAACTCTTTTGAGTCTATGTCTGTTTGTCACTTCGCCAACTCCTTTGCCCACCTATCCCGAGATCCCTATCCCATCGGTCCCAGTGCTCCGGCCGAGCTGGTCCGTTGCAATGCTTATCCCTTGACAACCCCTCTTGACACTCTTTCACTCTATACCTCTCTAGCCATTGGACACTTTCTTATCTGACAGGAAAATAAACTCGGTGAGACAGGGGAGATTGAAACTCTGTGACCCACCCTGAACCCTATGGTCTACCCGAGACTGTTTCCCTCTGCAGTCAGCGACCATACAGATTCTAGATGTCATGAAGTGACTGAGGGGTCTGTGGCTTGGTCCTACATACTGGATTTTGGCTCTTAAACTGACCCCACAGAGATTGTGAATGGTTGGCTCCCTTGATCCAGGGACTCCAAACCAAAGCTTGCATGCTCCCTTCTTCCTTCCTTTCCTCCTTTTCTCCCTCCATCGTTTCCTCCTCTCTTTCTCTTTCCTCTCTTTGTGTCACTCCTAAGCCTTGAACTCAGAGCATGGGTGTTGTCCCTGAGCCTTTTTACTCAAAGCCAACAGTCTATGGCTTGAGCCACTCATCCACTTCTGGCGTTTTCTTTTTGGTAGTTACTAGGCGATAAGAGTCTTACAAGCTTTCCTGCCTGGGCCTTAAGCCTCAATCCTCCCATCTCAGCCTCCTAAGTAGCTAGGATGACAGGTGTGAAGCACCGGCATCCAACTCAAACCAAGATTTCTTCATGTGCTGTGGAACCAGCACTGGAACCTTTCATTGTCTATGCCGCCCCCTTCCCTTCCGGCCCTGGCACACACTGTAACCGTTTGTTGTATAAATAAATGAGCATCTGCCTACAACAATACTACAGAAAAGTCCCATTCAATTCAGGTAAGCATCCTTGGTGGGGGCAAAGCCTGATGTAGCTTTCTCACTGTTCTCTCTCCTTTCCTACCCTCCTGGTGCCACCCACTTAACTGTTTTGTTTCCAAGGATGTGAGCCATGATGTACTCACTGGATTCCGGGGTCTCTGGGATGCCTATCTTCTCAAAGATCTCTATCCAGCCACTGACCAGCTCTGTGGAACTCAATTCCCTACTCTGGTGTGAACAAGGTTGCTGGGAAGTGAATGCCCAGCTCAAGAGCCCTCTTCTCCACTCCCTGGGGCCAGAAAGGATGGTTCACCATATCCGGCCCCCAAATTTCATGTTGCAGAGAAAGGATCCTTGAGGCATCCCGAGTCTCTGAATCTCCCAGAGTCCAGTACAGGTTTTGGGAATTGTCTCTGTTCACAGCTGGCAGGTTGCTGCGGATGGTGAGGTCACAGTCTGTGCTCCCCATGACATCCTCAACTGTAGTGGTCACCCTAGAGAGAGCCGGAGGAGAATCAGCAGCTGCCAGAGAAAGGCAGTCAAGGCATGACCTTCATAGCAGGAGACCATCTGGCTTGGGAACTCTGCTTGTGCCACTTTGAACGTCATTGTTTGGTGGCTGAAATGGTACATCTAATTTGACCAATCCAGAATCCCAGGCATTAGGAGAAATTGCCAGCTTCAAGAAAAAAAAAAAACCTGGAAAATCTGGTATTTCACTTGTCCAAATCAAACTTAAAGGGTTCCAAAGTCAGTGGTCCCCTTTTCCTTGCAGACAGCCTACAGCAGGTTACAGAAAATGGCATTCAGAGAGCCCTAGCTAACTGCCATGTCCTGATCCCAAGCAGGCTCCAGCATGGGGAACACACTTGCTTATCATTGCCCAGCTGGAAACAACCCAGGAGGGCACAGATTGGAGTCTGCAGAACTCCAGGGAGGACTGCCCACCAGTGCACTGCCCCGGGAGGGTATCCACACCACCATTGGGTGCCAGGAGCCCCCTTCCCTGATGCCCACAGACACTGCCAATGCCTGGGTAAGATTCCCCTCTCATTCTCGGTCACGGTGAACCATCTGCCATGTCACACCGTTTGACATTTCCCAACCCTCCTACCTTCACAGCCACTGCCCTACTCCCCCCCATCTCATTCCCTATTTATGTTTGGCAGACACATTCCCAACTTTGAATTAGCTCCAATTATACACACCAGAGCATATTGTCTGGCTGGAAGAGTGCAGCTGTTGTCACAGTAGCCTCATGAACCTTCTGGCTGAAGACAGAAGGGCAGGTGTCCACTCTGGTCTGCAGTTCACACAGGCCTCCTAAGGGAGACCAACACAGGTCCAGCAGCTACTGTGGGCTGCAGGAAAGGGGAAGAAAGAGGTGGAAAGGAACATCTACTGAAACCTTCCCTAAAGGAGCCATGAAACGGTGAAAGAGAATACAAAAATTGTGGCTGGGCTCATACTGGACATTAGTGATTAAAGAACAACAAATAAAATGCTCTTGCTCTTTTTAGACACAGTGACAAATATATTTTCATTGTTCTCATCTCCCTGCTATCCCAACACACACACACACACACACACACACACACACACACACACACACACACACACACAGAGAGAGAGAGAGAGAGAGAGAGAGAGAGAGAGAGAGAGAGAGAGAGAGAGAGAGAGAGAGAGAGAGAGAGAGAGAGAGGGAGAGAGAGAGAGAGAGAGAGAAACACAAACACACAAAAATCCAAACCAGTGACAGAAGACTTATCCATGAATTTGACAACTGATTATTCACCTGAGCACAGACAGGCTGTACCTTGAGAAAGATGATCTCTCTCTCTCTCTCTCTCTCTCTCTCTCTCTCTCTCTCTCTCTCTCTCTCTCTCTCTCTCTCTCTCTCTCTCTCTCTCTCTCTCTTTCTCTCTCTCTGTCTCTCTCTGTGTCTTTCTCTGTCTCTGTCTCTTTCTCTCTGTCTCTCTGTCTCTCTGTCTTTCTCTCTTTCACTCACACACATAAGCATACAGACTCAGAGCAGTGTCTCTCCTGAGTTTGTTGGTTTCTCATCTGGGCATGTACCAGCTCGAGCACAGGGGTTCCCTTGTCAGAACCAGGGGCTCCCACCCAAGGGGAACAATGCTCTAATAATGCAGTACCACCATGCCTCCCCCTTTTTCTAGGGCCAGACCCTTCCCCTTGGCAACAACCAGCCTTGAATCCCCATTCCCCCAAACCCTAGGACGCTGGGTGAAGGAGTCTGGAGACAGGTGGCTCCTCAGAGCATGGACAGAAAACAAAGTAGGGGGTCATGGTGCCTCCAGAGACGTGTCTGACCTGGGGTGGGGTCGTTGTTGGGGACTTTGTTGGGGTCCTAAAGGCTATATATATGGATGGACTCCCTACTTCTAGCCTAGATACTTCTGGGTGACTTGGCAGATTCTTGGGTAGGACAAGGAGACCAGATGGCCTGGGAACACTAGCAGAGGTTGGCAGAGCTGGGAAATGTGATCACCCAGTCAGAACTGTTGAAAACTGGGGTTGTCAGCCCCCCCCAGGTTTGGGGGTACAAGCCAGGTGTATGTTTGTCAGAGGGGGTGTGTTTCTCTGCCAAATACCCACCTTCTATCTGACCCCAGTGCCCTCACCTCTCTAGTGAGCTCTTCTGGGAATGTCCTCAGGTGAAAGGGTGACTAAGCACAGAAGACAAAGGTTCACACATCAAGGGGGCCTATGTTCTGCATCTAACACCCCCTCCCAGTGAAAAGGAAAAGACCTTAGAAGGCAGGTGTGGAGGTGCTGCTTCCCACCTCTGACTAAAGCCACCAGGTTCCCAGCAGGGAAGGGTGCAGATGCGTGGCTATGTGGCTCCCACTGCTCCAGGCCAGGGGTTCTGTGGTGCCCCCTCCCCACCCATCCCTGCAGCTCCCCTTTTCCTGGAACACTGGCCACTAGGGATGAGGGTGGGATCCCTGGGTAGACACCCACATCCACCCCCCACCCCTGGAGTGCATTTGTGGCAGAGCCAGGGTGGACTGTGGGGCGCAGGGGATGTCCAGGGGGGGATGGAGAGGGGAGGTGAGAGGAACGGTTCCTGGTCCTCACGGGTAGGGGAAGGGTAGAGTAGGGGGGTTGCAGGGTGCAGGGGTCGTGGGGTGCAGGCATGCAGGGCGGCCATTCACATGTGCTGCTGGGAGAAGCTGCAACTCCGGGTGCGTGCCCCGAGTCTGAGGACCACAGGCCTGGACCAAGTCAAGGCCACAAGCCATCCAGGGGCACACCATCTCCCCTAGGTGCCTGCTAGAGGCTCCGAGTTTTGGTGCTGTCAGCTCCATGTTTGAAACACGGTGCTGCTGGGAGGAGGAGGAGGCATCTGCAGGCACGTGGTGGGGCTGTGTGCAGCCTCTGCTCCTTCTCCTCAGCCACCACCGCCGCCTCAGTGGCCTCCTGCCCTGTGAAGGCGGCTTCCGCCACCGTCTATGCCTCCACCTCAGTAGCCTCTGCTCTGCTGTGCTCCCTGCCGCCATGGCTGCGGCTACTCTGAGGGGCTGCGCCCAGCGAAGTGCCTGCCATGCAGGCTCAGCATCCCACGCTATGATCTGGGCGGCCACCACCACTGAATCCGTTTCCACTGGTGCTTGTGTTCATGCTACGTCTTTTTTCTGCTCTCTCTTGGCCCCACAGTCCTCTCCTGGGCCACCCCATCCCTGTTGCACACATGACCCTGAACCCTTGGGTCCCTGGCCATTGCTGCCACCAAAGTGGGCACCTGGGCTCGGCCCCCTCCTCCCCTGGGCCCCGTCCCCCACCCACAGTCACAGCCCTGACTGGGCCCTGAGGCTTCCTCCTCCACTCCACTCACCAAGCAGTTGCATGGTGACACTCATGCATGTATGTGTGTTTGTGTTTGTGTGTGTGTGATTGTTGGGGATAACTACCTCTCAAGGACTCAGAACATAACACCCTCTGGGATGACTCAGCACACAACTCACTTCCAAAAACAGCTCAAAGCACCCTGTGTAAAGGACTCAGCACACAGCTCCCTTTGAAGGACTCAACATGCAGTACGCTGGGTAGAGTACTCAGCACACAGCACCTTTTGAAGGAGGGAGTCCATAGCCCGCAGTGTAAAGGACTCAGTGCATGGCATACTTTGAAAAACTCAGCACGTAGCACTGTTTCCCAGGGACATCATGTTAAGACTCCACACATCACACCATGTTAAGACTCCACACAGCAACCTTTGAAGGGCTGAGTATGAAGCACCCTGTGTAAAACACCCAGTGCACAGCACCCTTCAAAAACTCAGCACATGGACTGGGAAGGTGGCTCAGTGGTAGAGCACTTGCCTTGCATGCAGGTGGCACTGGGTTCGATTCCCCAGCACCACATAAGCAAAAAGGAAAAAAGCCAGAAGTGGCACTGTGGCTCAAGTGGTAGAGTGCTAGCCTTGTGCTGAAGAGGAGGGAGAGCGCCCAGGCCCAGAGTTCAGGCCCAATGACCAGACCCCAAAAAAACAAACAAACAAAAAAACAAAAAAAACTCAGCACATAGAACAATTTTGAGGGCCTCAACACATACCACACTGTGGAAGAACTCAGCACACAGCAACATTTGAAGGACAGTACAGAGTACCCTGTGTAAAGGACTCAGCACACTGCACTCAAAAAGCTCAACTCATCCCTCTCTTCTCAAGGGCTCAGCACATAGCACGACCCTTTGGAATGAATTAGCATACCACACATTTTGAAGGACTCAGCTTACAGTATGTTGTGTGATGGACTCAGCACACAGCACCCTTTGAAAAACCCAGGACAGCCCACTCTTCTCAGGGACTCAGCACATAGCACCCTTTGGGATGATTCAGCAAACAGCACCATTTTGGGGACTCAGCACAAAACCCCCATGCGGGAAGGACCCAGAAATTGTGCCTTTTGAAGGACTCACCACAAAGCTGTATGTCACAAGTTCAGCTGTCATTAGAATTAGGGTGCTTTCTTCAGTATCACCATTCTTAAACACTTCACAAATCCTACTAGTTCACATTTAGCTAACCTGTGTTTTATGGGGAAAGTTCAGCTGGGAGGCTTGAACTCAAAGCTTGGGGGCCCTGTCCCTGAACTCTCTGGTTCAATGCTAGAGCTCTACCACTTGGAGGCACAGCTCCCATTTTGTTTTGTGGGGTTGTTCTTTGACAGGTCGTATGGTGATAAGTAAGGCCAAGTTGGGGTATCCGTGGGCAAAGGTTCTTAGCTCAGCCTGGAGCTGACCTCTCCCTTCCTTGTGTCCCTGGTAAGCAGGGCCTCCTGGAGCTCTCTTGGCCTAGGGTGGAACAGACCTGCTCTGGCATCAGCAATCAGGGTGAGCAAAAGTCAGCTTGGCCCTGGTCATTTCCCCAAATTGAACTCTTGAGGATGATGGCATGGGGCCGCATGTTCTGCGTCTGGCCACCAGGGAGCAGGAGTCGCCCACCATAGAGATTGTACCTGCGAGTTGTGTTTACTCTTGCTACCCTGGGGCCCCCATCATGCTTCAACCACCCTGGACAGGAAAGTCCTTGAGACTCTTACCTACAGTTAACCATCGAAAAGCAAATGGGGCTGTGGCTCAAGGGGCTGAGCACTAGCCTTGAGCAAGAAAACTCAGGGATAGAGCCTAGGCCCTGAGTTCACACACACACACACACTCACACACACACACACACACACACACACACACACACACACACACACACACACACACACACACACCCCACATGCATACAAAATCAGAAATTCCTACACTACAATCTTTGGGTATTCTCTACTTTTTCCCCACTAAGCCTGGTGGCTGCTGGCCTAGGTCTTTGATGCATATACCACCTGACATCTTTAATTTTTGGGAAACAGAATTGCTAGGAAGTCAGCCTTCCCCCATCCCAGCTCCTTGAGTGGGTCATGTTCTATCCAGGCCCTTTGGGGCTCATTTACAGACTTGCCAAGATGCCTCAAAAGGCATCATATACTGGGCACTGGTGGCTCATGCCTGGCATCATTGCTATTCAGGAAGCTGAGATCTGGTGGATCATGGTGCCAAGCGATTCTGGGCAGGACAATGTATGAGACTCTTATCCTTGATGAACAGTCAGAAAACAAAAGTGGTCCTATGGCTCAAGTGATAGAGTGCCAGCCTTGAGAAAAAGAGCTCAGGGACAGCGCTCACTGCCAACAACAACAAGGAGAGGCATTGCATGTTGGCTTTGGGATTGGCATGGGCCAAATATAATTGGAATTTTCAAGTGCTCCAAGACAAAACAGTACCTGCTTTAGTCCCGTGCTCCTCCATCTCGTCTCACCCCTTGGCCTTGTCCATGCTTTGTGTCAGCATGGCTCTGGCTTGATAGGAGGGCTCCAAGGAAGGTCCCACAGCAATCATCCCTCCTCCTTCTGCCCTCCTCACCCTGCTGCTTCTGCTCTTTGCCATAGACTGTCTTCCTGTAATCCATGCATGAGGTCATCACCGCCAACATAGTGGTGAGTGGTGGGTCTGGACTAACTCGTGGCAGTCAGAGGTGGAAGTGGGTCTGGGACTAGGAGCTTCCACCCTGGGTGTGGGCTGAGGCCAGGGCTGACATTTAGTTCATCCTGAGCCTTGCAGTGGTGGGGAGACAGTGTAGACTCCACATTGAATCAGGTAAGATCAGAATCTGGAGGACCACGTGTGGGAGAGGATGTAGGACTCAGGGGGCCACTGTTGTTGGTACTCTCTCAGGACTCCCTTCTCCCTTTCTCATCCCTCAATGTTAGAAGAGAAACTTCAACTAAGGGTTTGGGAAGAGGGGGCGGGGGAGTATTTTGTTGTGAACCAGACTTGTGCTTCATATTCATCCTAGCCCTATTTATCTGAGGAATGGCCATATGGGTTTGGGGGGGGGGGAATCATCTTAGCTGAACATGTGGCTCAGTGGTAGAGTGGTCGCCGATCATGCCTGAAGCCCTGGGTTCGATTCCACACAGAAAATGTTGGAAGGAGAGGTGGGGCTCAACTGGTAGAAGGCCAGCATTGATCAAAAAAGAGCTCAGGGACAGTGGCCAGTCCCTGAGTTCAAGCCCCAGGACTAGAAGAACAAATCTTTGTTGGACGGGGTTTTTTTTTGCTTTGTAAATAATTTATTATTTGTGATAAGCATAACATGGGCCTCTTTCCTGGCCACCAATGGGCCATTAGATGTCCCTTGAGTTTGGGCCAAGTCCCAGCAGCCTATGCCCTACCCGACCCCCAGTTTAACTTCCTGTCACCTGGCAGATGGAGTCCTGAGAGAAGGGCACCTGGCCACTTACTTCTGGTGGCTGCCAAGGCTTTTGAGAGTCAGTATGTCACATAGAGAGTCATCATCTGCATCAGTCTACAGAAGAAAGTGAGGGAGCACTCCTCCCCTGAGCCTGGGAGCTGTGGGTGGATCTGGATGTGGGGCATCTTTGGCAGGATATGCTTCTTGGGGGAGTCCACTATGGGTTCGGGAACCCTGACCTCTCCTCTGGCAGTTTCCATGCTGTCTTCAAGTTGCAATTCTTCAAAACCTTTCTGCTCCTCCCTCATTTCACCCACCACTGGCCCTGAGGCATCTGAAGTGGTGTTGGTGGTTTGGGGCTCAGCCTGTGCTGGCATCTGGAGACTGCTGTCTGTGCCTTCCCCTGCTGGGAGCAACTGCAGCTCCTGCAGCACTCTCCTCTTCTCCATCTTCTCCTGGGACAGCCAGTGCAAGCACTCGGCTTTCTCCCAGCACAGCTCATGCAGGACCAACATCTGCTCTTTACACACCAAAAGGGACTCTTCGATGGTTCAGATGTGTGCTGATAGCTGGCTGTATCCATGGTGGAGCTCACTTGCTGGACTCTGGAAGTCCACCTCATCAGGCAGGTCATGGATGAAGCAGATATTCTTCTTAGATACCCATATGTCCCGCTTCCCATCCCCACACAAATTGTGGTGACAGCTCATGGGGGAGAGGGCCTGTGGCTCCAGCTTAGTCTGGCACTGAGCTGCCTGGTGGCCCGGGTGCCTACAGCGGGCCTGCTGCTCCTGTGGAAGGATTTTCCCCCTGTGGATCTCAGCCTCCAAGTGTGCTAACAGAACCTAGTCCATCTATAAGACAGCATGGAATGTGGGCGTGGCAATAATTCTTGTATCCCATTGGTCAGAAAGAACCATGAAATAATGGGGGTGTGGCTGAATCCTGTGATGCACCCAGAATGGGCGGAGTCAAGATGACAGTGGCCCTCTAGCCCCTTTCCCAGGGAACTCTGTCCAATTGAGTTGGGGACAAAAGGGTGACCTGTATAGCTGGATGGCTGCACAGATTGTTGTGTATGTCTGTTTCTTGCCAGTCCCGGACCTTGAACTCAGGATCTGGGCACAGTCCATGAGCTGCTTTTGCTCAAGGCTAGCCCTCTGCCACTGGAGCCATACGGCTCTACTTCTGGCTTTGTTGGCACTGAAGTTAGACAGGGGTCTCAAGGACTTTTCTGCTTAGGGTGACTTTGACCATGATCCTCCTATCACAGCCTTGTAAGTATCAAGGAGGACTGCTGAGAGCCACTGGTACCTGCCTAATCACTGGTCTTGCTGATGTTCTTGTACAGACCGGTGAGTTCCCTATCCTCAGGTTGAAGTGGTGGGAGCTGGAGCCCACAGTTTGAATCCTGGTCTTGCCACCTCCAAATGGCAGGTGGAGATCCTAAGAAACTCATTCCTATCCATATGAATACCAATGGAATGTGATGTATGTCATGATTGAATGGGCAGTTCTTGAATGATTCTAGGATAAAATTATACACAATTATTTTATAGGACACTGATTGATTTTAATTAATACTTGATGAAGATTTAAACAATCACATTCATTAAATGGGGGCATAATGAATTACCTAAGTATTGGGTGTCACATAGTATAGAGATGCCATTTTTTCTGCCCGGACTTTCTTTACTTAATTGCTATATAGAATTTTCTGAATGTACTTTGGAATATGCAACAAGGATATATTATAGCTGACCTGAAAATCAATTATTCAAACAGTTTTTTAAATCAAAAATGACTATAGCAAAATAAAGAGGTAAATCCAAATTATGTGCATTTAAAGATAATGCTAGGTTAGTCCTCTTCTCACATTCCTCATTCCCTTGAGAATAATACACATTGTAAGGAAATGCTTAGAAAGTTTTGGAGAAATAGGTTGACTTTAAACTAGTGAGTTACTCTATGCTGAATCTTGTTTACTTTATATCTATAAAGATAAATTCTCACCTTATCATTTTTCTTAGGTTTATACTCAGGTTTAATCTCCGATGGGTGACAAATAAAGATATAAACATTTTTTAACAGTGGCTAAATTTAGGCTGAGGAATCTAGGTACAACTATACTCATGCAGGTAAGCCTCATCAGTCATGAGACCACGATATCAAAATGTTAACCAATGCTTACTGGTGTCAGGCTTATGAGATTTTGTGTATTATAAACAGTGGTGGGATGGGAAGGTGGCTCAGTGGTAGAGCGCTTGCCTTGCATGCAAGAAGCCCTGGGTTTGATTCCTCAGCACCACATAAGCAAAAGGAAAAAAAGCCGGGAGTGGTGCTGTGGCTCAAGTGGTAGAGCCTTAGCCTTGAGCTGAAGAGCTGAGAGATAGCACCCAGGCCCAGAGTTCAGGCCCCACGACTGGACCCCCCCAAAAAATAAATAAATAAAACAGTGGTAATTAGATTTGTTTTGTAATCAACATCATTTCTTGGGTTAGGAACTGAAGTTAGACATTATACTCAGAACTAAATTGAAAGAGGAATCCAAAATTAGTCACCAAGATATACATAATTAACACAGTATTTTAAAAATGCAAGCTAAAGGAAATAATTTATGA
The DNA here is from genome assembly GCF_024711535.1 of Dipodomys merriami. NCBI lineage: Eukaryota > Metazoa > Chordata > Mammalia > Rodentia > Heteromyidae > Dipodomys > Dipodomys merriami. The sequence continues at coordinate 233,850 of NW_027206120.1, forward strand.
AAAAATCAACATTTACAATAAATACAGAATCAGCATAACTGGTATTTCTTTTATTCCAGTTGCAATATGGCTTGCATGATGACTTTACTGATTATATGTTTAGTTAGGTCTTGATATTTATTTGAAATTCTGTTCTTTCATATAATCATTTGTCAGATCAAAGAGGAAATTAATTCAATGCCAGAGTCAACATTTATAATAATGTTACAGTTGTATCCTGCTATTTTGCCAAAGTTTCAAATCACTTTGAGTATCTTGGATCTTTTTTGGATCTAACTAAATAGGTATGCAATTTTGTCTGTACTAGAAAGATTTTGACCACCACTTATTAAAATAGTATTTTCCAGAAACTACTTCTCTCTTTTCATGAGATTTTTTAATGTCATTTATATCATGGGTTGATGTTTTCCTTTAATTAACCCGCATTCAGTCTTCTACAAAGTGTAATTTGGAGTAGTTTAAAATTGTGTACACTCAGGTACACGGCTCAGATTCTATTATTTGCATATTTTGTTCTTGTTAAATCAGTAGGATTTAGGTCTCAATATGGATACTATTGGACTTATTGGTTGCATTTCTGAATTTTTTAAGTATGTGATGATTTTTATTTTATTCTTTTAAATATGTGCAGCTCTCACTCCACATACAGTCACATTTGTTTTAAACAATTTGATCCATTCACATGATTTGCTATATTAGGTTCACCTAGATGAATTTAATTACAAATTAACACAACTGTACTTCTGAGACAGTTATCTTTATGGAGCTACTCAAGGATAACATGTATTTGAGGATTTTGTGATTCAAAACAACCGGACACAACATGTTTTTGTTCCTGGGGGAGTTTTATTTTGTTGGTTGTTTTTCCAGGTGTGGTGACTTCAACATATGTGTGCATTTTATTTCAATTGTTATATGTCTATATTTTGTTTCATATAACAGATAGTACATAAATAATCAGTGATTTAGAACTTTTCCAAATAGATTTCTAAGAGAGATACTTGAAGTTTTGTGACATCTGGTACTGGGTAGGTCTTGTTAGTGGAAGGGGTAGCAGAATAACAGAGACATTCTTTGACATGATTGGAATTCTTCCTCCTCTTGCCTCACTATTTCCAATAGTATTCCTTCAAACCTTTAGTGGAAAGAAAATAATTTTGTCTGTATGAACTCATGAATTTTGCATTAATTAGGACACACTACACTTTTACACTTTCCTTCTTTTAAAATCACAGATGCGAATTTATAATGCTAAAATACCATCTAATAATTTAAATGAAATGGTCCAAACTATTTTTGCTTCACACTATATGTAGTATAGAGTGTAATAATAGTGAGTAATAGTATGTAATAATTGACTTTGGGGAAAGTCAATTACAAGGGATTTTGTGAGATACTGAGCAATAGTAAAAATTATGTTTGTTTCTATTAAAAACTTTACAGTTACATCAAAAATAACTCATAGTTATAAACTAATGCTAAAAAGTAAGATTGTTTATTGGAAAAAGCCAGAAGTTTCAATAAGCTTGCTTTTTACAAATTGACTTGGATCTGGGCTTTGGTGGCTCATGCCTGTAATCCTAGCTACTCAGGAGTCTGAGATTGAGGATGGTGGTTCAAAACCAGCCTGGGCAGAAAAGTCTGTAAGACTCTTATCTCCAATGACCCACTTGAAAAGTAGAAACGGCAATGTAGCTCAAGTGATTCAGTGGAATCAATGAGCTGAAGAGCTGCGAGATATCGCCAAGGCCCAGAGTTCAAGCCACACGACCAACAACAACAACACAAAAAATTGACATGGATTTTTACTTTATTATTTCATGATTTTTATTGTGAAAATACATATAGAGGGGTTATAATTACATGAGAAAGGTAACAATTACATTTCTTATCAAGCATTGTTGCCCCCTACTTTGTTTCCCTTTCCCATCCCTTCCCATCCCGTCCCACCCAAAACCAACCCATGCACCAAACAATGGGTCCACTTGTATCCCTATTTAAAGAATTTGTTTTTCCCTTCTCCTCCACAAATTATACCAACATCAAATACAGTCAAAACGGGTTATAACATGGGGGAGGGACATACAAAGCAACAAATAAATCATCTTATAAATAAGCTAGAAACAATACCAAGACAAAAAAACATTTTTGTCCTTATCTTGGGGTTCATTTTACCTAACATCAACTTATCTGACCGTTTTTGCTTGTCTCACAAATATACTAGTTATTGCAAATAAGGGAAACCGTGGGACCTATACTTTTTGGGCCTGGCTTACTTCACTTAATATAATTTTTTCCAAGGCCTTCCATTTCCTAACAAATGGGGCAATGTCATTCTTTCTGATGGAGGCCAAGAATTCCATTGTGTAAGTATACCACATTTTCTTGATCCATTCATCTACTGAGGGGCATCTGGGTTGGTTCCATATCTTAGCTATAGTAAATAAGGCTGTAATAAACATAGTTGTGCTGGTAAGCTTTAGTATCATCATGTTTGTGATCATTTGGGTAAATGCCCAAAAGTGGGATTGCTGGATCATAGGAGAGCGCTATGTGAAGTCTTTTAGGGAACATCCATACTGCTTTCCAAAGTGGTTGAACAAATTTACACTCCCATCAACAATGCTGTAAGGTTCCCTTCTGTCCACATCCCCTCCAGCTTCTGATGTTATTAGAGTTCTTGATTATAGCCATTCTAACTGGGGTGAGGTGATATCTCAATATTGTTTAGATTTGCATTTCTTTTATGGTTAGGGAAGTTGAGTATTTCTTCATGTGTCTATTGACCATCCTTCTTTCCTCTTCAGAGAAGTTTCTCTTTAAGTCCCACTTATTTATTGGGAAGTTGTTTGAGGATTTGTTGTTAGATTTACTTTTGTGAATTCCTGGTACATTTTAGATATGAAACCCTTGTCCGTTTTATGGCTAGTGAAGATCTTCTCCCAATCCGTGGGCTTTCTATTGATCTTGCTAGATTTACCCTTTGCCATGCAGAAGCTCTGCAATTTCATGCAATCCCATTTGTCCAACCTTTCTTTGATTTGTTGTGTTTCTGGGTCTCTATTACGAAAATTTTGACCTGTGACAAGGAGACCTAAGGTGTCTGCTGTGACTCCAGGTCTTTGAACCATTTGGAGTTGATTCTGGTGCAGGGTGATATATAAGCATTTAACTTTATTTTTCTATGAGTAATTAACCTATTGTGCCAGCCACTTACTGAGGAGGCTTCCTTTCTTCCATTCTATTTTTTTAGCTCCCTTATCGAAAATTAGATGGCTATATGTCTGTGGATTTATTTCTGGGTTTTCACTTCTATTCCATTGGTCCTGAGATCAGTTCTGCTACCAATACCAAGCTGTTTTGATTATTATGGCTCTGTAGTAGAGTTTGAAATTTGGTATTGATATTCCTCCAGCACTATTCTATTAAGGAATGTTTTTGTTGTTCGAGGTCTTTTATTGTTCCATATGAATTTTTGGATTGCCTCTTCTATTTTCTTGAAGAATGAGGTTGGAATACTCATAAGTATCACATTGAATTTGTACATAGCCTAGGGAAGTGTTGCCATTTTCATGATGATGATCTTTCCAATCCAGGGATGTTTTTCCACTTTCTAAGTTCTGTTTTGATTTCCTTTTTTAGGTTTTTAAGTTTTCATCATAAAGATTTTTACATCTTTAGTTAAACTAACTCCTAGTCATTTTATTTTTTGTGGGGCTATTACGAATGGAGTTGTTTTCCTTATTTCAGCCACACTATTCTCATTGTTGGCTTATAGTAAAGCCATTGATTTTTGAGGGTTAACATTATACTCTGCTATTCTGCCAAAGTTTTCAATGAGCATGAGTGATTTGGGAGTGGATTCTGTGGGAATCTTTAAATATAAGATCATATCATCTGGAAAGAGGGAGAGTTTTACATGATCTTTACCTATTTGGATCCTTTAATGATGGCCTCTTGTCTTATTGCTGGAGCCAGGTATTCTAATACTAAATTGAAGAGAAGTGGAGAGATTGGACATCCTTGTTTCGTTCCTAAGAGGAAATGGCTTTAGTTTTTCACCATTAAGTATAATGCTGGATGTAGGTTTGTCATATACAGCCTTTATTGTTTTGAGGAATGTTCCCTGGATTCCTAATTTTTCCAGAACCTTCATCATAAAGGGGTTTTGGAACTTGTCAAATGTTTTTTTTCTGCATTTATTGAGATAATCATGTGGTTCTTATCCTTGCTTTTGTTGATGTGATGAATTGTATTAATTGATTTGCATATATTTAACCAGCTTTTCAACCTTGAAATGAATCCTGTTTGATCTTGTTGTATGATTTTTTGGATGAATTGAAGTCGGTAGGCCAAAATTTTGTTGAGAAGTCTTGCATCAATGTTCATCAAAGAAATGGGTCTGTAGTTCTGTTTCTTTGATGAGTCCCTGCCTGGTTTTGGGATGAGGGTTATGATGTCTTCATAGAATGAGTTCAGTAGTGCACTTTCTCTTTCAATTTCATTGAAAAGTTGGAGGAGTATTGGTGTGAGCTCTGCTTTGAAGGCCTTGTAAAATTCCGCTGTAAAACCATCTGGTCCTGGACTTTTCTTAGCTGGGAGGTATCTTATTGCTGTTTCTATTTCAATGCTTGATATGGGCCTGTTAAGCTGGTTTAACTCATCTTGGTTTAGTTTTGTCATGTCAATATTTGCTAGGAAAAGGTCCATTTCTACCAGATTCTCAAACTTATTAGCAAAAGCTTTGAGAAGTATTCCCTTATAATGTTCTGGATCTTGGTTGTTTTTGTGGTGATGTTTCCATTCTCATATCTGAGTTTGTTTATTTCCTTGTGTGCTCTTCTTCTTCTGATAAGATTTGTAAAGGGTCTGTCAATTTTTGTTAACTTTTTGAAGAAACAACTCTTTGTTGTGTTGATTCTTTCTAGGTTTTTTTGGATTCTAATTAGTTTAATTCTGATTTAAATTTAATTATTTTTTCCCATCTACTGGATTGGTGTTTATTTTGTTGCTCTTTTTCATGAAGGTTCAGATGTCTAATTAAATTGTTGTTTTCAGATCTCTCTAATTTGTTGATGTAGAAACTCAGAGGTACAAAATTGCCTATGAGAACTGCATTTCCTGTGTCCCAGAGAAGCTGGTAATTTATGTGTTCATTTTTGTTGAATATCACGAACATTTGCATTTCCTTTCTAATCTCTTCTATGACGCATTGGTGATTCAACAGTGTGTTGTTTAGCCTCCATGTGTTACAGGACTTTTCTTTGGTGGCTTTTAGTGTTGAATTCTAATTTTATTCCCTTGGATGCCATTTATTGGCCTTTATTGTGGTCTTATTGGTTTTCTATGTGTAGGACATCTTTAAGTATCCATTATTTGTGTGGAGAGCTCTGCAGTGATTCTAATTTTTTTCCCGTTGTAGTATAGCTCCTTCTTCATTTTTGCTGCATGCAGGATTGTTTCCTTATTATTCAGATCTATCATTTTTACTATAATGTGTCTAGAAGTGTTTCTCCTGGGATCTTGCTTGTTGGGTGTTCTATAAGCTTCTGGAATGTAGTTAAGATGGTCGTTTTTGAGGTGGGGAAAATTTTCATTGATTATCTTGTTAAAAAGTTGTTGCATTCCCTTGCTCTGTAATTCCTCACCTTCTTCCACTCTGATTATGTGAAGGTTAAACTTCTTGGCATTATCTGCTTGCTCTTGAATTTCCCTTTGGTTTAATTTGAGTGATTTTTCCAAATCTGTCACTTTTTGGTCCAGTTGGTGTATTCTGTCTTATGTATCTGACACTCTACCTTCCATTTCATTCACTCTGTTGACAGTGGATTCTATTGTGGTTTGCATGGAGGAAATGGATCCCTTTATGGATTCGATGTTGGTTCTCAGAGTACTGATCTCAGTATGTATTTCCTCTAATTTGGCGCTTATCTCACTTCTTACTGAGGTTTGTGCAGCTTCTATTTTTGCATCCAACTTTTGTTTGATATCCTGTATCTCTTTTGATAGTTCATCCTTGTGCTCTTTCAATTTCTGATCAATTTCTCGCTTTATTTCTTGAGTCATTGCCTCCAGCAACCCTTGGATGTAGCTTTTGTCTTCCATTCCTGCTTTGCTCCCACTGGGGCTCTCCCCTGCGTGGCTGCAGGCTTTTGAGGTGAGCTTGCTGTCCTGGGTGGTGGTAAACCTTGTGATTTTTCTCTGTGATTTTCACATGGGGGTTCAGGAGACTTCTCTGCAATTTTGTTTTGGTGTGCCTGTCTTTGCTTGGTTGCTAATTCTGTATTGGTAGAGAGAGTCTGTGCCTGATCCGTGTTCTGTTCGGAGCCTATTTCCAGCTGCTATTCTGACCTACTTAGGATTCTCAGCTCTCTGCTGTAGATTGCTGGCAATTCCCACCTTTGGAAGGGTTGAGCAGCTTAGACTGCTTGTGTTTGCTCCTACGGGTGGTCTTGGGAAGATCAGATACTCTGGATGCACTCTCCCAAATACTGGAGTCTGCTATGAGCTCCTGGTTTGTTTTTGTTTGTTTGTTTTGGGCTGGTTGTGGGCTTGAACTCTAGGTTTGGGTGCTGTCCCTCTGCTCTTCAGCTCAAGGCTGGCACCCTACCGTTTGAGCCACAGCAACACTTCTGAATCTTTTGCTTTTGTGATGCTGAGAAATCAGATCCAGGGCCTCATACATCCAAGACTATCACTCTATTGCTGAGCCGCCTTATCAGTCTGAGCTCCTGCTTACTATCAGGTGCTGGCAGCCTGTGTTGCCCAATTCCCATCCTAGGGTATATGGGTGGAGTTTTGGGGGTATTTGGGCTTCTCTTGTCCTGGGCCTCCAGGTCTTTTGTTGTCACAGGCGTGCTTTCCGGGGAGTGCTGTTTCCTGATTTTCTCCCCTCTGTTGAGGCGTATGCTCAGCTTTTTACTTCAGTTGGGAGGAGTTGGTTGTGTTGTTCAGGCGCCAGATCCCCGGGCCTGGTTCCGGCCCCAGCCTGGAGCACGCTCCTTAGGCCTGTGCTGATGTGTATACCACCTAGGTTATGCAGCCTTGAGGACACAGTTCAAATTTCTTCTACTGTTATATTGGGCATTTAAGCTCCCTTCCAGGGGCACTCTTTCTCTGGCCTGGCCATCAGAATGTGCTCCATGGGCTGGTGCAGCTCTCAAACAGTTCTCAATTTTAGTGGGTCCTGTGGTTCGGGTGTTGGTGTAGGGAGTCTAGGTCAGGGTCTGGGGATTCCTTCCAGCTCTGGTCTACCTTGAGGGATGCACTGTCCCCTGTGGGGTACTCACCCTGGAGCTGGTTGTTTCTGTGTGGTGTAGGTCATCAGTTGTTGTTGCAATCCTAGTTCAGTTGGGGTGGTTGCGGGCTGGGCTGGGCGGTGGTGGCTCTGTGTGATTCTTTTCTGTCTCTGCCTCTATTGAAGCTGTTGGGGCCACAGTGTCCATGCTCAGGTGGCTTCTGCGCGGGTGATCTGCAAGCAGCCCCCTGTGCTTCTGGGACCCGGGAGGCCCCTGCCGGGTTGTTGCGCTCAAGAACGGGCGGGTCTAGTGCTTCCGGCAGCTTCTGCGCGGTTGGTCTGCAGACAGGTTCCTTTGTCGTGCTGCCAGTGCCGGGCGGCTTTGGCAGGATGTAGCCTCTATGCTCGGGTGGAGAGTGAGGGGTGGGGTGGGATCCTCTTAGAGACACCCGGCTCGTAGGTTTCTCTGTTCCTGGCGAACAGTTGTTCTGCAAAACGGTACCTCAGGCCGCTTCTGTGCGGGTGGTCTGCAAGCGGCCCCCTGTGTCTCTGGGGCTCCGGCAGCCCCCGCTGGGCTGGCTGGCCGGCAGCTTGGCGCATTGCCATGCGGCCAGTAAAGGTTGGGAGAGGGGTCTTCACTCTTCTCTGTTCTGAAATTCTTCTTTTCCTCTCTTTCTTTTTTTGTTATTTTCCACCTCTGGTTTTTCTCTGAGTGTTCGTCTTTTTGTTGTTGTGGGTCTCGTGGGGAGATTAAGCCTTGGAACTCAACTCTCTTTTTGGTTGGGGAGATCTGTGGCGTTTCCCTACTGCCCCGTCACCATCTTGGTCCCCCCTCCTTATTTTACTTTTGAATGTAACGAATGTAGTATTTTTGTGTGTATTTTACTATTCTAGTATAACTTTATTTGCACCACTTACATACAATTTTTTTTTAATTCTGAGATTTAAGAATGTGTTTTTTGGATAAGATTTTTGTTGTACTTTTATTTCAGTTTGCCATTAGGCCTTATAAACGCATACAATAAAATCCATTCTTGCTAGTATCAAGTTCAATGATTTTGTAGACTAGAGACTCAAGGATATATCATTATATATCATATAGTAATGTGGGTCAATTTGTTTATAACTGCTCCATAAAATAATTACTAATTGAGGAAGCAGCCACTTCATCTGGCATCCTGGTCCCTCTGATGAAGTAGGATCCTAGTGGCAGCCTGCCCAACTCAGGTGCTTCTGGGCATCTCGCCTGATTCTGTGGGAGGATATCAGGGTGTACCTGCTGTTGGACTAGGAAAGCTGCTGCGTGAATGACACAGTGCCACTGACCCACATCTAGCACCCACCAGCCCCATGGGACTGGGCCCTAAGGATCAGCCCGTGATAGCACACACACACGGCAGGGCGGGGGAGCACCCACCTAGAAAGGAGTGCAGACAAAACAGAAGCCACTCTGGGGATCAGCTTGTACAGTATCATCCGTGGAGCAGTGGACGATTGTGCTCAGCTGTGGGGAGAAGACAAGAAATACAGGCCCATTTGGGGTGATGCTAACTTTTGTACTCAGGCTGACAAGGAAACTTTCCTCCAGACACTCTCCTGCAGGCTCAGGGTGCCCTTCCATGCTCCTTGTCCTTGGATTATCAGCCAGGGACACTCATGTCCGGTACTCCTGGCTGCTTTTTGGGGTTTGTTAATTTACACAGAGAGCCCCTGCCTCAGACAGCAGAGTTATATTCTGGGTTTTGTAAAACTTTCTGCATCTGAGCATTTCCCAGTGTTTGGTCTTTGTATTGTTTCTTATAAATGCTTTGTGACATTTGTGTTTAGGTGTTGAGGTGCAGGAGGAGCCAGATTATGAACATAGTTTCCTACAATACTTTCATCTAAAAATGAAAATATATTCTTTCTAAAAATGCCTATCAGGAAATGAATTTGAGAGAGGGAAAAGGCAGTTTTCTCATGAGATCAAAATATGCTAGTTTTATATGCATGTTTTATGCATTCAAAATACAACTAAGTAATTCACTATCTAGGAACAATTGTCCAGACCTAAGAGTTAGGTGTCTTGGGAGCTAGAGACAGGGTTTTTGTGAGGTTTATCCAAAGGGAGGGAAGAAAGTTAAAATCCATAGATTACTTTGTAGAATAAAAGTGGTAATACCAAATGAGAATCACATAAATCCTCTCTGCTATTCGGGGTCTTTTATTCTTCCCTATGAATTTTTGGATTGCTTCTTCTATTTCATTGAAAGTGAGATTGGAATATTGATAAGTATCACATTGAATTTGGATATAGCCTTTGGCAGTATTGCCAATTTAATGATGTTACTCTTCCCAATCTAGGAGTGCGGGAGGTTTCCCACTTCCTTAGTTCTGCCTTAATTTTATTTTTCAGGTATTTAAAGTTTCCATCATAGAGGTCCTTCACCTCTTAAGTTAACTCCTAGGTATTAGGGGGGGATATTAAAAAGGTATTGTGTTCCTATTTTCAGCCTCACTCTTATCGTTATTGGAATACAGGAAAGCCATTGAATTTTGAGGGTTAATTTTATATTCTGCTAGTTTGACAAAGTTTCTGATCAGCTCAAGTAACTTGGGAGTGGAGTCCATGGGGTTCTTTAAATACAAGATCATGTCATCTGCAAAGAGGGATAGTTTTACTTCATCTTTCCCTATTTAGATCCCCTTTAAGTTTGCATCTTGTCTTATTGCCCCAGCTGGCATTCGAATACTAAGTTGAAGAGGAATGGAGAGAGAAGACATCCTTATCTCATTCCTGAATTTGTAAGAAATGATTTTAACTTTTTGCCATTAACTATAATGCTGGCTGTAGGTTTGTCAATCCTTAGCAGAAAGAACAGTACTGGAGCAATATCAGTTCCAAATTTCAAACTCTACTAAAAAGCCATAGTAATAAGAACAAAGAGGTAATGGCACAAGAACAAACCTGAGGACAAATGGAAAAGGACTGAAGACTCAGAAATGAATCCACTGACCTATAGCCACTTAATCTTTGACAAGGGCTAAAAAACATAGAGTGGGAAAAGACAGCCTTCTCAGTAAATGGTGTTGGCAAAATTGGTTAAACACCTATTAAACTAAAACTAGATTCGTATATATCGCCCTGCACCAAAATCAACTGCAAATGGATAAAAGAACTCAAAATAAAAGCAGACACTGTGAAAACATTACATGAAGGAATAGGAGAAACTCTAGGGCTCTTTAGTGCAAGCCAAAATTTTCTTAATAGAAAACAAGAAACAAAACAAATCAAAGAAAAGTTGGGCAAATGGGATTGCATGAAACAGCAGAGCTTCTGCAAGGCAAAGGTAAAAGCTAACACGAACTGTAGACAGCCCACGTACTGGGAGATCTTCATGAGTCATAAAATGGACAAGGTCTTATATCTAAAATATACTTAGGACACAAAAATTAAATTCTCAAAGAAACAACTGCCTGATAACTCAGTGGGCTAAAGACTTAAAGAAAGATTTCTCTGAAGAGGAAGTAAAAATGCCCTTTAGACACATGAAGGAATGCTCAAGTTTTCTAGCCATAAAAGTAATGCAAATCAAGACAACATTGAGATCGCACCTCATTCCAGTTAGAATGTCTATAATCAAGAAATGTAATAATTACGGATGCTGGAGGGAACTCTACTGCATTGTTAGTGGGAGTGTAAAGTTGTTCAACAACTTTGGAAAGCAGTATGGAAGTACTTCAATAGACTCCACATAGAGCTCCCTATGACCCAGCAATCCCACTTATGGGCATTTACCCAAATGATCACAAAAAAGATCACACCAAAGCTACCAGCACAACCATGTTTATTGCAGCATTACTCACCATAGCTATGATATGGAACCAACTCCAATTCCCCTCAGTAGATGAATGGATCTAGAAAATATAATATACATACATATATATGTATGTATATATATGTATGTACACACACACACACACACACACACACACACACACACACACACACACACACACACTGGAATTCTATGCCTCCATTAGAAAGAATGGCATTGCCCCATTTGTTAGGAAATGGAAAGACTTGTTAAAAATTATATTAAGTGAAGTAAGCCAGGCCCAGAGAAACAGAGGTCCCATGGTTTCCCTTATTTGCAAGGACTAGTACATGTCTAGGACAAGCAGAGAAGATCAAAGGTTATGTACATATGATCATATAAGATGATGTTAACTGAAATATACCCCAAGTCAGTCTTGGTTTTGTTTTTAATATACTTATAAGGCACTGTGTGTTTCTTTTGTAGGTTCATCCCCCCCACGATATAACCCCTGTTTTCACTGTATTTGATTCCAATGTTGTGCATCTTGTATATTCACTTTTGTAATTTGGGGAGTTGAAAGGATGTAGCAAAATGCTTAAATGGGGCTGCAGGTTGACCCATTGTGACGAAGAGATGTACAGGACACTATGTAGAAAATGAATTTACACTGTCAGGCAGGGATAGTGGAAGGAGGAGTTGGAGAGGTGGGGAGGGAAGGGATGGTAGGGGAAAAACCAAGGAGGAGGCAACAATGCTCGATAGGAAATGTACTCATTACCCTACTCATGTAACTGAACCCCCTCTGTACAGGATTTTTCCAGTGCTGCCCTCCGCATTGAATTTTTTGCCTTTTCTGGCTGTGGTTAAGTCCACCTGCTCAGTGGATTAGTAGTCTTCAAGGTATCTTGGTCCTCAAATGGGACTTGGATTATCCAGTGGTGGTTGGAACCGGGCCAAGGGCAGTGCAAAAACCACTTCCAGGACATGGCTTCTTCATTCCCCATGCAACTAGGATTGCAAGCAGTATTTCTCTGAATTTGACTCCAGAAAACAATCACTGAACCAAAAGGCAAGGCCGCCAAACACCTATCCTACTTCCCCCATTCCCTCCTTTCTCCATCCTTGGGAGAGTACAAAATAATTTCGCAGGTTTCATCAAACACACAAATTGCCCACCACCTCCCCTGGTAAACTAGGTTTCAAGTCACTAAGTTATGTAAACGGATAATGCCTCACTCATTATTCTGGTCAACATCTTCAGGTTGTTTGATGCTTTAATTTTTGTTGTTGTTGTTGTTGGTAGGGGGGCCTGAACTCTAGGTCTGGGCATGGTCCCTGAGCTCTTCAGCTCAAGGCTATCAATTGAGCCATAGCGCCACTTCCAGTTTTTTCTGCTTATGTGGTGCAGAGGAATTGAAACCAGGACCTCATTCATGCAAGACAAGCACTCTACCACTGAGTCACCTTCCCAGCCCTAATGCTTTAATTTTTTAAATTTCTTTTTGTCAGTCCTAGGTCTTGAACTCAGGGACTGGGTTTTAGCATATCCCTGAGTTCTTCAGCTCAAGAGAAGATCTCTTCCACTTGAGCCACAGTGCCACTTCCTGTTTGGAGACAAGTGACTCACAGTCTTTCCTGCCAGGGTTTGCTTTGAACCGTGAATTTTTAAATTATATTCCTTCTAGGTGTTTATTGGAACATTACACTTTTTCTGGAATTTAAAGTTTTCTGTAAACATTTGTCTTCAAGTAATCCAACAACATTAAATATTACATTTAGAAGCTATACTGTAGCACATCCATTTTGAAATTATTTTGTTAAGATGAAATTCTTATTCTTTGTAGAAAAAAACCATTAAAATCCAAATGAGAACATGCTAATTTCAGGTGCCTTGAGTCTCGTTCCTCTTTTTTTTTCTCTCCAGTATCTTTTCTTGTTTTGGAACAAGTGTCATGGACTGTCCAACCATTCAAAGGAAGCTTATTCCATTAATTCAATAGAAAAGAATCCAATCTTCCTGCATCTCAAGGCAACTTTGAATATAATGTTAATCTGATAATTCACATAATTTGATTTTCATAGTAATTTTGATAATTTTTGGTTAAACCATTCATTAAAGAGCTTCCAAAAAGCAAGAATAAAAAATAATGTTCTGCTTTCTAAGAAGGTTTAAAAAGCTAGTAATTCAACAAAACACATTCTATTCTTCCAAGATTCTATAATGAAAAATTTCTCTTTCATCGCCCTTACCACTGATCCCTTCCCTTCAAACTTTCAGCTTTCTTGTTCCAGCTTTCATTTTGGTACTAGCATCAGTAATCTCTTTGTAGTATTTGACAATGAAATTCCATTTGTTGTTAGAGATCTCAATTCATATTGCCAAAGGCAAACTCATGAGCATAACATTGAACATAAAATATTGAATATCATTAATGTGATCTTATGTAACTATTTCATAAATTAATATAAGTACCACATAAATGTGCATCTTCATATAATTTTTATTTTTTTATTTTTTTTGAGTTACACATCAGCTTTTTTATTTATTTTTTTAATTTTATTTTATTTTATTTCAGAACATACTGTACAGAGGGGCTACAATTACATAGGCAGGATAATGCATACATTTCTTACCAAGCATTGCAGCCTCCTCCTTTGTTTACTCTTCAACTACCTTCCCAGCCTCCCCCCTCCCCCCACCCAATTATACCCCCCTCCACTCCCACACCGACATTGTAAAGCTGGTTTTGACATGACATTTTGTACTTCTCATTGTTGCAACAGGTCCACCTGAATCCTTAAACGACTTGTTTATCCCCATCTCCTCCACATGTTATACTGACATCAAATATAGTGAAAGCGGGGGTTACACTGTGGGGGAGGGACATACAAAGCAACAAAGAAATAATCTTATAAATGCGTTAGAAAACATGCATGAAAGAAACAAAAACATTAAAATACATATTTAAGGATTCATTTTCCTAATATCACATTATCTGACCTTTTCCGCTTGACTCATACCTATACTAGATATTGCAAATAAGGGAAACCATGGGACCTATGCTTCTTTGGGCCTGGCTTACTTCACTTAATATAATTTTTTCCAAACCTTTCCATTTCCTAACAAATGGGGAAATGTCATTCTTTCTGATGGAGGCATAGAATTCCATTGTGTATATATACCACATTTTCTTGATCCATTCATCTACTGAGGGGCATCTGGGTTGGTTCCAGATCTTAGCTACGGTAAATAATGCTGCAATAAACATAGTTGTGCTGGTAGCTTTAGTGTGGTCTTGTTTGTAGACATTTGGGTAAATGCCCAAAAGTGGGATTGCTGGATCATATGGGAGATCTAAGTGAAGTCTTTTGAGGAACCTCCATACTGCTTTCCAAAGTGGTTGAACAAGTTTACATTCCCACCAACAATGAAGTAAGGTTCCTTTCTGTCCACATCCCCTCCAGCATCTGTTGTTGTTAGAGTTCTTGATTTTTGCCGTTCTAACTGGAGTGAGGTGATATCTCAATGTTGTTTTGATTTGCATTTCTTTTATGGCTAGGGATGTTGAACATTTCTTCATGTGTCTATTGGCCATCCTTCTTTCTTCTTCAGAGAAGCTTCTCTTTTAGTCTTTCGCCCACTTATTTATTGGGCAGTTGTTCCTTTGAGGATTTGTTGTTGGGGGGTTTAATTTTTTTAGTTGCAAGTATATTTTATATATGAGACCCTTGTCCGTTGTATGGCTAGTAAAGATCTTCTCCCAATCGGTGGGCTTTCTATTGATCTTGCTAGCTATGTCATTTGCCCTGCAGAAGCTCTGCAACCTTATGCAATCCCATTTGTCCAACCTTTCTTTGATTTGTTGTGCTTCTGGGTCTCTATTTAGAAAGTTTCGGCCTGAGCCAAGGAGACCTAGGGTTTCTCCTATTCCATCCTGTAATGTTTTCAGAGTGTCTGCTTTGAGTTCAAGGTCTTTGATCCATTTGGAGTTGATTCTGGTGCAGGGTGATATATAAGGATCTAGCTTTAGTTTTCTACATGTAGTTAACCAATTTTGCCAGCACCATTTACTGAAGAGACTGTCTTTCTTCCATTCTATTGTTTTAGCTCCCTTATCGAAGATTACATGGCTATAGGTCTGTAGGTTCATTTCTGGGTTTTCACTTCTATTCCATTGGTCCTGAGGTCTGTTCTTATGCCAATACCAAGCTGTTTTGATTACTATGGCTTTATAGTAGAGTTTGAAATTTGGTATTGATATTCCTCCAGCAATATTCTTTCCGTTGAGGAGCGTTTTTGCTATTCGGGGTCTTTTATTGTTTCATATGAATTTTTGGATTGCCTCTTCTATTTCCTTGAAGAATGAGGGTGGAATTTTGATAGGTATCGCGTTGAATTTGTAGATAGTCTTGGGAAGTATTGCCCTTTTCACGATGTTAATCTTGCCAATCCAGGAGCATGGGAGGTTTTGCCATTTTTTAAGTTCTGTGTTGATTTCCTTTTTCAAGATTTTAAAGTTTTCATCATAGAGGTCCTTCACTTCTTTAGTTAAGTTAATTCCTAGGTATTTGATTTTTTGTGGGGCTATTACAAATGGAGTTGCTTTCCTAATTTCAGCCACACTTTTCTCATTGTTGGCATACAGAAAAGCCATTGATTTTGGGGGGTTAATTTTATAACCTGCTACTTTGCCAAAGTTTTGAATCAGCTTGAGTAATTTGGGAGTGGAGTCTATGGGATTCTTTAAATACAAGATCATGTCATCTGCAAAGAGGGAGAGTGGGCATCCTTGTCTTGTTCCTGAGTTAAGAGGAAATGGCTTTAGATTTTCACCATTGAGTATAATGCTGGCTGTAGGTTTGTCATATACAGCCTTTATTGTATTGAGGAATGTTCCATGGATTCCTAATTTTTCCAAAACCTTCATCATGAAGGGGTGTTGGATCTTGTCAAATGCTTTTTCTGCATCTATTGAGATAACCATGTGGTTCTTATTCTTGCTCCTGTTGATGTGATGAATAATATTAATTTATTTGCGTATATTGAACCAGCTTTGCATCCCTGAAATGAATCCTGTTTGCTCGTGGTGTATGATTTTTTGGATGAATTGTTGAAGTCGATTGGCCAAAATTTTGTTGAGAAGTTTTGCATCAATGTTCATCAAAGAAATGGGTCTATAGTTCTCTTTCTTTGATGAGTCCCTGCCTGGTTTTGGGATGAGGGTTATGATAGCTTCATAGAATGTGTTCGGTAGTGAGCTTTCTCTTTCAATTTCATTGAAGAGTTGGAGGAGTATTGGTGTGAGCTCTGCTTTGAAGGCCTTGTAAAATTCCGCTGTAAAACCATCTGGTCCTGGACTTTTCTTAGCTGGGAGGTATCTTATTGCTGTTTCTATTTCAATGCTTGATATGGGCCTGTTAAGCTGGTTTAACTCATCTTGGTTTAGTTTTGTCATGTCAATATTTGCTAGGAAAAGGTCCATTTCTGTCAAGTTCTCAAACTTATTAGCATAAAGTTTTGAGAAGTATTCCCTTATAATGTTCTGAATCTTGGTTGTTTCCGTGGTGATGTTTCCATTCTCATCTCTGAGTTTATTAATTTGGGTGTGTCCTATCCTTTTTCTGATGAGGTTTGCTAAGGGTCTGTCAATTTTGTTAAGTTTTTCAAAGAACCAACTCTTTGTTTTGTTGATTCTTTCTATAGTTTTTTTGGATTCTAATTCATTTAATTCTGATTTAATTTTGATTATTTCTTTCCGTCTACTGGATTGGGGTTTATCTTGCTGCTCTTTTTCAAGGAGGTTTAGATGTGTCATTAAATTGTTAGTTTCCGATCTCTCCAATTTGTTGATGTAGGAGCTCAGAGCTATAAACTTGCCTCTGAATACTGCCCTTGATTTGTCCCAGAGGAGCTGGTAATTTGTTTGTTCATTTTTGTTGAATAGCATGAACATTTGAATTTCCTTTCTAATCTCTTCCATGACCCACTCATGATTCAGCAGTGTGTTCTTCAGCCTCCATGTGATACCGGACTTTCTTTGGTGGCTTTTGCTGTTGAGTTCTAATTTTATTCCCTTGTGGTCAGAGAGAATGCAAGGTATAACTTCAATGTTTCTGAATTTAGACAAGTTTGCTTTGTGGCCTAAAATGTGGTCTATTTTAGAAAATGTTCCATGTGCTGCTGAGAAAAACGTGTCTTCTGATGCTGCTGGGTGAAATGTTCGGTAAATGTCTGTTAAGTCTAGTTGATCTATGCAGCTGTTTAGATCTGCGGTTTCTCTGTTGAGTTTTTGCCGAGTTGATCTGTCTAGTGGGGAGAGTGGTGTGTTAAAATCCCCAACAATTAATGTCTTTGGATCTATATAGGATTTGAGGGAAATTAGTGTTTCTTTGATAAATTTGGGTGCTCCATTGTTTGGCGAATAGATATTTAGAATTGTAATATCCTCCTGAAGGAGAGATCCTTTAATTAGTATGTAGCGACCTTCTTTATCTCTTCTCACGAATTTTAGTTTGAAGTCTATTTTATCTGATATTAGGATTGCAACTCCCGCCTGTTTATGAGGGCCGTTTGCTTGGTAGATTTTGTTCCAGCCTTTAACCTTGAAAATATGTTTGTTTTTACGGGCAAGATGTGACTCCTGCAGGCAGCAGATAGAAGGGTCTTGTTTTTTAATCCAACTAGACAGTCTATGTCGCTTAATTGGATAGTTCAGTCCGTTAACGTTAAGAGATAGGACTGAGAGGTATTTGGGAGTTCCTGCCATGTTATCCACCTTCTTGGGGGCTGCGAAAACTGGGTTCTTCTTATGGTTCTTGGATTCTCAGTTTGGGTGCAGTTTCTTGGCCTTTGTTGCGGTCTTGTTTGTTTTCTATGTGTAGGACATCTTTAAGAATCTTTTGTAGGGCTGGTTTGGTGGAGATGTATTGTTTCCATTTTTCTTTGCTATGGAAGGTTTTTATTTGGCCTTCAGTTATGAAGGAGAGTTTAGCTGGGTACAGTATTCTTGGTTGATAGTTGTTTGTTTTTAGGGCATGGCATACATCATTCCAGCCTCTTCTTGCTTTGATTGTCTCTGCTGAGAAATCTGAGGTGATTCTAATTGGTTTCCCTTTATAGGTGATTAACCTTTTCTCCTTGACAGCTTTAAGGATCTTTTCCTTAGTCTGGGTTGATCCTGTGTGGATTATAATGTGACGGTGGGATGTCCTATTCTGGTCTGGTCTATTTGGGGTTCTAAAAGCTTCTTGTATCTGAATAGGCCTATCTTTTTGTATGTTTGGGAAGTTCTCTGCTAGGATCCTGTTAAACAAATTTCCTAGACCATTAACTTCTGTTTCTAGGTGCTCCTCTACACCCATTATCCTTAGATTGGGCCTTCTGATGGTGTCTTCCAGGTGTTGGATAGACCTATCATATATCTTGGACTTGTCTTGGATGGTTGTATGTTCTTTCTCTATAATATCTAGGCTGTCTTCAATCCCTGAGATTCGATCTTCTGCATGGTCTAACCTGCTGTCAAGACTCTCTACTTTGTTTTTTATCTCTTTTCCTTCTAATTGGTCAGCTTTGATGGCTTCAAGTTCTTTGTTGAAGCTCTGTTTTAGGTCTTGTATGAATTTCTTTACTTCCTTAATTTGGTGTTCAGTGTTTGTTCTCAAATCACTTAGTTGATTGGTTATGGTTTCTTTGGACTCCACTTCCTTCTGTTGAGTTCCATTCAGCATTCCCTTTGTGGTCTCCCTGACTTCCTTCAGCTCTTTGTTAATGGATTCCATGAATGCCTTTAGTGATCTTTGTGTATTCTCTACCTGGTCTCTCAATTACTGAATTACTCTTTGATTAGCTTCCTCCCATCTGTGGGATTCCTGCAGTTCTCTTTCTTCCCGTTCGTGGGATTCCTGTAGTTCTCTTTGAGTGTTCTCTGCCTGCTCACGCCATTCCTCCCTTTCTCTTTGAGTATTCTCAAGTTGTTCACGCAAATCCTGTATCAGTTTTTGAGTAGCTTCCTCACGCTTATGATATTCCTGTATAAACTTCTGGGATTCCTCCTCTCTCTCCCTATCACACTCATACAGAGTCCTTTGTACATCGTCAGTCTTCTCATTTATCATGTTTGCTATTAGTGTTTGTAGAGATATTTGGGAACTCTCCTCTGGATTATTCTTTATCTGTTCTAATCCTTGATTATCAAGATTGGGAATTGAGATACCCGAATTTGCCATTTTTCTTGTGTTTTTCCGGCTTACTCTGCCCATTTGAGATGAAGATTGCACCAGTTTTGTGCTAGAACACTATCTTAAGGCAACCATCAACCAAAGTTTGCGTTTGTACAGTCAATAGTCTACAGATACAATCTAGTTCAACAGATACATATATTCAACATCAAACAACTATATGTTAAAGGACTTCGAACCGCAGAAAAGAATTTGGAAAACCCGAAATTATTAGGATTAGGGAGAGATGTGGGTAAAAAATAGGAATAGATTGGTGTGGGGACGCACAGGGAGAGTTAACTATGTCCTAATCACAATGCAGGAAATGGGTTGGGTAGGATGCAAGTAGAGAGAGAGAGGAAAAGAAGAGACGGAAAGGGGAATGAAAAGAGACCAGAAAAAAAATAGAAACGTAAAAATTAATGTATTTAGAGAGGAATGTGAATATGTTGAGAGAAGGGGAGGGACATAGAGGAGATGTGAAAGACTTTAAGGATGGGAAAGGGAGAAGAAAAGATCAGAAGTTCAGTAGAGCTAGACAAAAAACAAAAAGATAATTAAGAAAGAAAGAAAAAGAGAAAGAAGACAAGAAAAGAAAGGAAAACGCTCATTCACATATTCCTAAAATAAAAATTATAAGATGAGGAAAAAAAAAGTTACTGGAAAACAATCATTTTTTCAGAAGAGGCAAAAATTAAAGATTAATAAAAGTTTTAGAAGGGAAAAAAATTTATATATATATATATATATATATATATATATATATATATATATATATATATAAGGTAACAAAAAACAAACAAAAAAAGAAAAGAAGACGAAGAAAAAAGAAAGAAAAAAAAGAAGAAAAAAGAAAAAAAAGTCTGTTGATTTTTTTTGGGGGGGGGGAGGGGTGGGAAGAATCCTGTATCTCCCTTTTGTCTGTAACCAGTCTCTTGTTGGAGTCTCTGGTCAGCTTGAGGTCCTGTGGCTTGATTGGTTTCTTAAGTCGGTTGGTTGGAAGAGGCAGAAAAATGCTCTGCTTTACCCAAGATTTTGAGATCCCCCTCCCAGGTTAGTTTTTTGGGAGGGTGATCTGCTTTGAGAATCACAAAAGAGGGGGATGCGGTGATGAGGCTAGGTTCTGGGTAGAGTTGAGGCCTTTCAACAAACAGTAGCTTTTCCCTGAGTCTATTTTGTGATAAAGCTCACAGAGCCCAGCCTGGAGCCATTCTCAGGGTTTCTGTTTTTCAATTGATTGTGGAGGCTGCTAGAGGGAGGGGCAGCCTCTGGCTCTGGTTACCCAGTGAGGCAAGCCACTCCGATGGCTGGCGCCTGAGCTGGGTGACTTTTCCCTGGATGGAGCTGAGTCTGGCAGGTCACTTCGCCGTTAAGTTCTTGTGACCTGCTAAATGACTCGTTTTATTCCAAGGCCTGAGTTGGATCTAGCAGCTCCTCCGAGCTTTGTTGGTATCCAAGATGGAGATCACCGGTGCTGGGGGGGGGAGGGGTGGCCTTCCCTCCTCTGCTCCCTGAGAAGGAGTGAGGACGTCGGGCTTGTACTCACGCCGCGTCTTGGATCCTGGGTCGTCTCTGGTCTGCAAACAGCAGGATGAAGATGTCCGCTCCTTGTTATTTCTTGTTGGTGTTGAGTAGAATCCGCTCGTCAGCTGCGTCTGGCTCCTTCGTCCCGGACTCTGTGTCTCAGGTATGACCTCGCGGCGGTGGTCGCCGCCGCGACCCTGCCGCCGCAGCGGCAGCTGATGTGTTTCCTTGGCTTCCCCTCTCTTGACTAACTCTCTGTCCTGTGATGGCACACTTGGTGTGATTCTCTGGCTTAGGACTGTTTACTGGAACTCTAAAACTGCTTTCTATGCGAGAGCTTGTTCAGATTCCAGCTTCTCCTCCGCCATCTTCCCGGAACTCCTCCTCATATAATTTTTAAAATGCAAAGTAGTTACATATCTATGTCAAAAAATAATTCAGATCACTAGTAGAAGAGTATAAGCTAAACCTATTGCATCATCCCCAATATCTTTGTAAAATTTTCTTTTCTCATTATCTTTCACCTTAGGGCTTTCTTTTCCTAGCAACAAGTTGTCAGTTGATATCCTTGGATATTGGTCACCTCTGAGTAACCTCATTTCTTTCCACCACCAGTAATTCCCCTGTGTTAAATACCTGAGGAATAACATCCCAATGTGCCTGCAAGAGGAGTACTCAAGTCGACTTTCTGTGCCCACTCTTCCCTTGTTTTGTTTGGGAATGTGGTATCAGATACAAGGGTGTCAGGGATCAGGTGGCTGGAACCATGGTGTTATGAATTATGGGTAGCAGAAAAGAGTAGCAGAGACTAGGATACCAGGGAAAGTGTAATTGTGACTGTCATAACTTAGTTGAAGTGGCAGGAAATTGGGTAGCAGCAACCGCTTTGCAAGTGTTGGGGTAGCTAATACAGGCATCCAGAACAGTTTATCGGGGACAAGAAAGCATAGACTAAGTGAAAGAGTAAAAGTTGTGAGGGATTGTGGGGCACAATCAGGGTAAAAAGGTCATGAGTGGGTAAACTGGGTAGCCAGTACTATGGTAGAAGCAATTGGCATCGCGGACTGATGTGGTGCAGAGCTCTGGGTTTGCCTGTCCAGTTTTGGCTGTTAGATTTTTTAAGGAAACTACCTCTAGCAGCTCATTATCAGCTTTTTTTGGGGTCGGTCATGGGCTTGAACTCTGGGCCTGAGTGCTCTCCCTCACCTCTTCAGCTCAAGGCAAGTGCTTTACCACTAGAGCTACAGTGCCACTTCCGGTTTTCTGGTGGTTTATTGAAGATAAGAGTTTCACAGACTTTCCTGACCCGTGGCTTTGAACCTCGATCCTCAGATCTCAGCCTCCTGAGTAGCTAGGATTACAGGTGTGAGGCACCAGCAACCGGTGAGAAGTGAATGTTTCCACTGTATCATTGGTAAATATTTTTGGATAGATACCTAATCCTAATTTCACTGGGTTTTGTGGCATTGTGTTTTTGCTTTAATGAGGGACCTCCATATTGATTTTCAGAGCAATTACAATAGGTTGAAGATAATCTATAATATGTGGATATTAGATCAAAATTTAAATATAGCAATGAACACATACAGGACCATCATATATAGTTTACAATTTGAAGAAATTTTAAGAAGACCAACATTTGGGGAAAAAGAAAATTTCAGAAGCTTAATAAAAAAACATACACACATAGGAAAATACAAAAACAGGTACAAATAATTAGTGCAGTAACAAAACATTTTCCTCAAGTTTTAAAAATGAAATTATTAAAATAATACTTAACATAAAATAAATATGACATGGAAGAAAATGTACCATAGACATAGTTTTCTCCATAATTTGTTTGATTTTTATAGCAAATGGATTAAAAGAAAATGTAATTACATGTCGGAAGATGATAACACTGTCAAGTGTCATTGATAGAACCCAGCAAAGGAAAGTAACAGAAAAATAGAGAGTAAGAACAACCTGGCTATGGCTGAATATACTCAGAACTTTGTGAGGAAAGAATGTGCTCCATTTTCCTCATCAAAATAGATTTAGGACAGCTACCTTTTGACAGAATACTTGTAATGCAGTCAAAGCAGTGGAGTTACTAATTTAGTTAGTAATTTATTACTTTTATTCCCTAATCTTATGATGTGATTCCCAAATGATGTGAGTGATCTTAGATTTTCTGAGCCCTTTTTTCACCCAAAGTCTCTAATTCCTCCCCCTGCCTATGATTTTTCTGCTGCTCTCATTTCTCCTTGTTTCTGAACTCAACTCCATGACTTTTTTGTTCATGAGAAAGAGCTGGAGAAATATGAGAATGGCCTGGAGTCTGAGCTAACATCCACTCCAACTTGAAGGATCTGGTGAAGGACCTACATCTGGGCCTCAGAATCAGATATTAATTGAACTCTTTGGAAATGGAGAAACTCAACCCCCCACCCCACCCCAGGCAGAATCTGTCATTCCTTGACTTTCTCTGAAGAGATTTGGTACAAGGGCACAATTCAGAGAATGAGCTTTCCTACCACCCACCACAGCCTTGTCAGGAGGAACAGGTTCAAAACTAAAAGTGGCCTCAGTTCCCACAGGGCCAGTCAGAAGCCAAGAGATCACACTTTTCTCCTCATTAGGGATCTTCTGGTAGGAATAGAGTCGTCTGGGCAAAGTCTAATATGGAGATTAAGTGAGATTGGATCTATGGAGGACACAAAAGAATGACCCTTTCTTTGACTACAAGTGAGTTGTGTAGTGAGACATGACAACTTCCTTCATATATGAAAATTCACTAGGTGTTATCTCACTGCCACTTTGCAGGAGGTCAGTTTCCCCAAAGGAGAAGTTGTTAAATGTTGTGACTTCCAGTTTGCTCTCTAGGCTCTTGTCTCTCCCACTCCTTCCCATGCCAGGAATGCATTCCTTCTTTCAGGCACTCAACTACTTGACTGACTCCTAGGCAGGAATACTGTAGGCTATTGTTTGGCTAACCTCTTGCATTTGAGGTAGAATAAGCCTAGTCTCTGCTTATGCCATGAGGTAGATGCACGAAGCTGAGTATAAGCTCATATTTATACAGAAAACCAATCATATTGAAAAACAATTAAATGAAATTAATAGTTGAGTGATTTAGGGTTTATAGCCACTAAATTTAGGTTATTATTAGAAACACACCTAGAACCATGGATTAGGAAGAGAACAGTGAAGTAGGTTTAAGATAAAATGGAAAAGACACATAATAGCCATAACAGGAGATGAGAGTGTGAAGGAACTATTGGCATAGTTCCTTTTACTATCTTAGGAGTGACGTTGGATAGGAGGCTTGTAGAATAATATCTAAAATAGAGGGACGTGCTGGGCCCTGGTGGCTCACATCTGTAATCCAAGCTACCCAGGAGGGTGGGATCTGAGTATCATGATTCAAAGCAAGCCCAGGAAGGAAAAGCCAGAAGTGGTGCTGTGGCTCAAGTGGTAGAGCACTAGCCTGGAGCTCAGGGACACTGCCTAGTTCCTGAGTTCAAGATTCAGCATCAGCAAAACAGCAACAATGAAACATTAATGATAAAAAGAAATAAAAGAAGGACTTAAAGATATGCGATGGAATGATGATCCTGTGTAACTGATTAGGAAACATAAAAGGAAACAAAATTTGGAGCAAAATGATACCTATTCATTACTAATCAAGGATGCAAAGCAAATGACAAATTCCTCTTATTGAAAACTTCCAAACTTGGGCTGGGAAGGTGCTTGCCTTGCATGCACGAGGCCCTGAGTTCGATTCTTCAGCCAGAAGTGGTGCTATGGCTTGAGTGGTAGATCACTAGCCTTGAGGTGAAGAGGTGAGGGACAGCACCCAGGCCCAGAGTTTAGGCCCCATGACCGCCCCCAAAAAAAAATCCAAAAAAATTTTCCAAACTTACCTTTTCTCATAATTGAGAAGAGGCTTCTTTTACAGGAATTCTCCTTACCTAGCTCAAGGTCATTAGAACTTCAGTAGACTTTTCCTATTGAGATGTAATGCACCTAACTCTACTGAACTTAATCAAGGCTAGGAAAGTATGGACATTGATAGGTTTATTGTATTTTTCTTTGTAAATATATACTACTGTCAGGTATTATATATAGCATATATTATAATATACAATATATTATACATTATATATAATATATTAAATATATTATAATATAACATATATTATATATTAACAGTTTTCCTAATTTTAGAGTTAAGAACAAGCAACATATTGAAAGACAAATGCTTGAATCTCTGAGTAATTTTTCTACCACTGGACAATTCCAGGTTTCATTCTTATTACCCAAAGAGTAACGTAAGAAAGTGATGCCCATGAAGGTGGTTCTCTGGATTTTGGAAACTGTGATCTGCAAATATATATATATATATAACATGTTTATATATATAAGTTTATATAAAATATAAATTTACATATAAATTAATTATATATATAATATATATATTTATATATAATATATATTTGTATATAATTGTTTTACTAGTGAATGTGTAAATCTATAGCAACAGATAAACAAGTGATCATCTATGTGCACACACACTCAATCACTTATAAAAATTTCTTTTCTATGGTCCCTATTCACCTACACAGAGAGTACATGAGTTGCCCTTGAATTGTCCTGGAAGTTCTTTATCTGGCTACTGTAGTTTCACATCCTTTGTTTTCTAAGCAGCCAGATGTTATGTGTTCAACAATAATACTTGATACAGGCAAAAGTATCCACCCTGAAACAGAGAGAAACTTGGATTTCAGAAATGCCACAAATAAGTGGGAGGTACAGCAGTACTTTTCAAAATTGAATAGATTACATATTTATTAAAAAGTTTGAAAGAAAAATAACTTCAATGTAGGATGAAACACCTGAAGAAAACTTCAGTTTGGATTACATATATCTAGGTGCTGGTAGCTCACGCCTGTAATCTTGGCTAATCTGGAGGCTGATATCTGAGGATCACAGTTCAAACCCAGCTTGGGCAGAAAAGTTCCCTTGAGACACTTATCGCCAACTAATCACTCAAGACTAAAATTGATACTGTGGCTTGATGTTTTAGAGAGCTAACCTTGAGCCAAAGACCTCAGGAACAGTGCCCAGCGCCCAAGTTCAAACTCTGCAATAGAAAATCAATAAAAATAAAAAATAAATTACATATGATTTATTACCAACTCTGTACAAGGAAAATAGGATATGACACATGGCAACATATGACTTCAAGGTACAAAGTTCCAGGGCATTTCCCCATGCTTGAGAACAAGGATTAATCCATATTGAAAAAATAAAACGATGAATGATTTATACCAAATTTCCAAACATACTATATATTATACAAAGGAAATGCAATAAATAAACATACATTTCACAGTCTACTAACATCATATTGTATAAGCATTCTGATTAACTGATTCATCATAATCAATACAATGCAGTTAAAACATCCAATATCTCAGGTGTCAACTTAGCAGAATACTTTCAACATATGATGGTTATTTTGTATATTATCCAGCCCTATCTATCCCACAAGTGCAGAAGGCTCTTCCTGAGAAAGACCAGAGACCTGTCTACTGTGAGTGCTCAATGTATACCTGTTCCCATTCTCTGTTATTTGGGCATGTGATAGACTGAATATCTGGTAACTTGCCAAAGGCACAATTTGGGACTGGCTTTCAGTGATGATAGTTTAGTTCTCAGAAAAAAAAGGGAAATTGAAGACAGAGGGAAAATCTACCAGATCCCTGAAAGATTTCTATCATTGTACTAAAACTGTACCCTTCTACTGCCACTTGAACAAACTGCAGTAATTGTCACTCCAACCACATGTCCAAAAAATGGCTTTCCAAATATTGGCCTGTTTTCACTTTGGTATATCAAGACATACTCTTATGACCCCGTTTTACTTAAACTATCAGCTATCGTTGGCCCAAGGAATAGTGACCTTACCAATTTCTTAAATTTTAGGTCATCACACAATCACTTCGTAACCCTTAAACATTAAAAATACCTATCCGTATAAGTCCTCATTAAATACTTATTAGTTTTTCTTCATTTGTCATGTTTTACATATTTGTGTATCTCAGGGCTTAGTTCTGTAATCTTCCTTCTCATGATTGTTACCACTGAGTGCACGTAATTATTTGGCTTTTTTTCTCCAGCTCTGTTCTTTCTTTAATTCAAGTCCTTAATAACATCCTGTCTACTGACAAATCCTAGCTACTGATTTTTTTGGTGGGGGAGTCCCGTCATGGGGCCTGAACTCTGGGCTTGGGCACTGGCCCTCAGCTCTGCAGCTCAAGGCTAGCGCTCTACCACTTGAGCCACAGCACCACTTCCGGCTTTTTTTCTTTTTGCTTATGTGGTGCTGAGGAATTGAACCCAGGGCCTTGAGCATGCAAGGCAAGCGCTCTACCACTGAGCCACCTTCCCAGCTACTGATTTTAACAAATTCAAAAGATCCCAAAGTGAACTTTGATCTTTATCTACAAACCTATCCCTCATTACTATTTGATTAAGTGATAACTCTTCCAGTTGTCTTGTCAAAATACCTTGGGGTCACTTCAGATTTACATACTTTTTCAAACCTCATATGTAATCTATGACCAGGTTTTGACAAATTAACTCAGGATATTTTAGGAACCTATATGTGTGTGTGTGTGTGTGTGTGTGTGTGTGTGTGTGTGTGTGTGTATTATATGAGTGCTAATACTGTGACTTAAATTAGGGGCATAGGTTTTTTTACTTTTCTTTTGTGCTCAGGCTGCCAGTCTTCCATTTGAGCCACAGCTCCACTTTTAGCTTTTTGGTTCTTAGTTGAAGATAAGTGTCTCATGGTTCATTTCTCTGTTTCCAGACTTTTAAGTAGCTAGATTTAAAGGCATGCACCACTAAAACCACCCCTATTATATTTGAATTAACAATAAATTTAAAGAACGAATATTTGTAGTATTTTCAAATCAGTATGTTTTCATTTACACTAAAACACAACCAAAGAACCTCTGAATGTACCAGTGCTCAAGTGCCAGGCACAATTTCATTGCTGGGAAATAACTAAGATGATATCGTCTACAGGCAAAGCAGGAGAAAATGCTCTTCACTGAAGTTGCTGAAAGGCTGATAAGGATGAAGACAGGCAACATTATCCAGAATGTATCACAAAGTGTTTGCTGTGGATAAGTGTAGCCAATCTAAGAGGATGTTCATAGGGATGAGGAGAATATTTGAAGGTGAATATGTGATTACAGAGGTGTGCTTTCTTGAAGATATATGTTTATAGCACAGTTTACATACTGTTGAAAATGAGATAGTTAAGATAGGGATGTTGTCATTCCTTGTATTCTTCACAGTATAATATTAAAACCAGTTTTATACATATATTATTTATAGTAATTATACAATATCCCTAATTACGCATATATTATAAACATATCATTTATATATTGTGCAATATAGTATGTTACATGTATTATGCACACATAATTTAATTTTTCTACTTGTCTGTCCAGGAATTAAACTAACAATATCTTTGAAAATTGATAGTAAAATAGGGTCCTTACAATTTCGATTGCAATATATAGTTTTACCCAATAAGTAGTTATTTATTCTGAATTGGTTTAGAAATGGAATATCATAATATAATTGAACATTCAAAAATAATTATGTAAGAACCTACCAAGGATGGAATTAAAAAATTTAACAAGACTAATATCTGCAATCCCAGCTATTTAGGGGCTGAGATCTGAAGAGAGCTATATGAAGCCAGTCTGAGTGAAATGGCTCAGGGACAACACCCAGACCATAGTTCAAGTCTCAGTACTGGCACAAAAATAACTTAGGTGACTAAAACTTAATATATTTATTTAAATAAAGTTGTCATTCCTTGTATCCTTCACAGTATAGTACTAAAACCAGTTTTATACATATATTATTTATAGTAGTTATAGAATATCAGTAATGATATATATTATAAATATAACATTTATATGTTATGTAATAGCATATATTACATATATTATGCACACCTAATTTATACTGATATCACTAATATCCATTAAATTAATCTATGTTTTAGAATAGGGAATAGATTTTCTTTGGTACAACAAGGAAGTAAGTAGCCACAAAAATTACTTCTTTTTGATTATATATCCACAACAAACTATTCCCTGTGTATTCAAGGTACTTAATGCTAAAAGCCTGTGTTCATCAGCACAAGTGTCTTTGACATGGATTTGTTCTCCTTAAGCAATTACTCCAGGAATAATAAACAGTGGAAGCGGAATGATGTTCACTCAGTTATTTCTTTAGAAATTATACCGAACTTTATTTGGTATAAAGATCACTTACAATGTCATTACCCACACCCTTGTCATTTAAAAATATTTATATTCTGTAGCAATGTCATTGCCATTATTACCATAATTAGGAAGATAATGTGGGTTCATCTGCTCCATAGCTCTCGAAAGGTAATGAATGTGACACAGAATATCCTCACATGTGCCTGGTGGAAACCTGGATTTGAATTATGGGTCTACAACGGATAAGTCTTAGGTACTTAGGAAATTTGTTTAGCCTTATGCCTACTTCTGTTTTTAATAAAATACTTAATTCATTTCCTAACTTGAAAAATACTCATGAGCACTAAAATTACCCTAATGCAGGTGCAGTGCTTGAAATGATTCTGCACATTGTGTAGTAGGTCCCAGAGAAATCAGCTTCCATCAACATGGCCACAGCATTCTTCCTGAAGGCCGTAAGAAATATATACCCAATTGATATTAATAACTGTGAAAAATTGTCTTTACTAAAAAAAAGTCTTTTCTTCATATGAAACAATGAAAGCAATGTAGGGGTTGTCCTGTGGCTTTTACTCTGAGGGAATTTTGCCTAAATTTCATTCTTACTCTATTAGTGGTAGCAGTAGCATTCTTTAGTGCTACCCTTCATGTTTCTAGTTCTGTGTTCCATTTGGCATACTATTGTAACTTAGTTTATAATCTTTGTTGTCAGAATAAACAAACTACAACTGCTGAAGTTTCCAATAAAGAGTCAATGCATTACATTTTGGGGGGGGGGGAGGGGTCCGGTCGTGGGGCATGAACCCTGGGCCTGGGCACTGTCCCTCAGCTTTTCAGCTCAAGGCTAGTGCGCTACAACTTGAGACATAGCACCACTTCCGGCTTTTTTTCCCTGCTTATGTGGTACTGAGGAATCGAACCCAATGCCTAATGCATGCAAGGCAAGTGCTCTACCACTGGGCCACCTTCCCAGCCCTGCATTACATTCTATGTGCTTAATAGTTTCCTGAAATTATTCCTTTTGGATTACATATCTCAACAAAACTATTTTATATGATTTCTTATATTATTTATATAGATTTCTTATGCGATTCTTATATGATTTCTTAGAAATCCATTAACAAAACAGCTCAGAATAGGAAAAGAGTAGGCAAGAAGTCATGAACAATACTATTATAGTGGTCTTAATGGCTAAGTGTAAAGAATATGTAACAAAACTGTTGGAAGATTCATTTGCTTTTTTTGATATTCTCTCCCCCTTCTCTGTAGAAAGGTTCTCACTATGAATTGCCAAGTGGGCTGGACCTTTCAAGCCTTGTCTCAATGACAGAAGTGATGGGATTAGGGACATGTGCTCCCGTGGCTGGCTTTTAGCAAGTTCACAATAAAGTAATACCAATACTCATAAAGAAACTTTTGTGAGTGATGTGTATTCACTTATTCAATTGCCAAAATTAAATTCATATGTCGAAACATCAAATTACTTACATTATAATATGTGCAGTTCAACTGGCATCACTAGTACCTCCATAAATCAAATGCAAACTAAAAGCTCTACTTCAAAAACCAACATCTAAGGCAGTGTTGGAAATACAAGAAGATACACAATAAATCTATAGGGGTGAGATCTTTAACACTGGCAATGAACAGTGATAGCTGAATTTTTAACCAGGCTTGAAAATTTCGGGTGTCAACTAACTATGTGATTAGAGTTGCAGAGTTGACCTTGGTATCAATATTGGAGATAAAATTCAAAGGCAGCTAAGATTGATGCAGTATTGTAGCTCAAGACAGTGTGACACTCCCTGATAATGGTAAAGCACAGAGTAGAAGCTAAGTTAGTAAAATGTATAGGAAGGATTCTCCAATGAGAATAATTGCAGTGGGTGATCATCACTCTTGCACTGAAAATGTATAGCCCATCATTCTATTTTAAGCTCTAGCGTTTCTCTGATCTGAAGATAATTATAACATACCAATGTGCCATGAGTGCTGAGCAGTGTAGGTGTATATTATTCTAATATACGTAAAAATCCTTACAAGTATGGAATGGCCTGACCCTGACACTTCATTCTGTGTTGTTGAGTTTCATGAAGAAATGTTCATAATTAGGCAATTCACAATCATCTAAGTCTGAATCAGGCAACTGAGATAAGACAATAGGGTCATCGTTCCCGTGACGTGGTCTGTGACCTATAAAATAAATAACATTATTTCACAACGTATATGTGTTTCTGAAAAATTATGCAATACCAAATATACAAAAGGGACAATTATCCATCTCTTATATTATCAGAAGTTAAGATACTTCTGAATTGTACTTTTTTGCTAGAGGATCACAGTATGACTGCTGATGTTTGGTATCTTTCCAGGTGCTCCTATACATTCGTCAATCTTCTTTGAGGAAGTGTTTTTCCATTTTGTTTTGAGGTGTTCAGAATATCAGTATTGTCACTAACCACAACCATGGGACAGCAAAGATGATGGGATACCTGGCCAAAGAACTGAGAAATCATAGGAAGTGATAGGAAAGAAGACACCAGAGGACCCAAAGCCTCATTGCCAGCTTCTGGATCCCTAAATCGTGCTTGACATGCTTTATATTCATTCTACTATGGGGGGGCATGGTCAGTGGCTACAGGTATGTCCACATCAATCTTGCTGGTGTTTACAACAACTATTGACATGAGATATTGTTTGTATACATAGTGATAATGAATCCCTTATTGTTAGGGAGCACAAGGGCGCAATAGTCATTACAACCATAACAAAGACATACATCTTGTCTCCAAAGTCTTAATCTTTCATTGTCCAACAGCTCTAACTTAAATACTCTTGAGGTAATAGCTTATACCCCTGTCTTCCCTTGACTGTTTGACCTTTCCAGAGCACAGCTCTCAGACTTTTGACTGCTGTTTGAGATGACTTCCCAATCTATCCCTTTCCAGGTCTAATAGCTTGACTCTAGAATCCCTCACAAGTACTTACAGATGTATTATTTTGAAAAGGATATTTTTCCTGGGATAGAATCAATTTTTATATTTTTTTATTTCAAAAATACTATACAGAGTGGTTACAGTTACATGAGTAATGTATCTTCCTTATTGAATAGTGTTACCCACTCCATTGTTGTTCTCATATCCCTTCCCACCCTCCACACCCCCCACCCCAAAGTTGTAAAGTTCATTTCTGATATAGTGCCATGTGAATATCATTGTTGCAATGGGTCACTCTTTATACTTCTTTCATCACTATATTTTTTCCCTTTCCTTCTCCAAATCAGATAAATGCATATACAAGATGGAAGGTACCAGAATCAAGACAGATATTTCCAGGGATAAACCAGTGGAAAAAGACAAATGAAATAAAATAAGATCTAGATACACTACTTTACTACATCAAGGTTGATATCTGGGAAAAAAAAGGCTTGTTGTTTCTATGACTTAGAGTTCATTTCAATTAGCATCATTTTGTAAGATCAAATATATATAGCTCTGGAACCAGCAATCCCATTCCTGGGCACTTGTGGAAATGATCTCAAGCTAAACCACACTAAGTATACAACTATGTTTTTGCAGCATTATTACTATAGCTAAGATATGGAACCAATCAAGATGCCCTTCAATAGATGACAAGATCAAGAAAATGTGGTATATATACACAATGGAATTTTATGCTTCTATCAGAAAGAACAGAAGCCAGACTCAAAGAAACATAAGTTCCATGGTTTCCCTCATTTTTATTAATTAATATATGGTCAGGATAGTCCTGGCAGACAGGTTCACTTTAAACTCTTAATATTCCCTTTTTTCTCTCCCTCTCCCTCTCTCATTCCATTTGTGCTAAGTGATGATCTTGTTGATTTTCTCCCCTTTTACATTCATCATTGCATCTTGTGAACTACTGGTATGTCCTACTGTACTTC
Organism: Dipodomys merriami; assembly: GCF_024711535.1. Lineage (NCBI taxonomy): Eukaryota > Metazoa > Chordata > Mammalia > Rodentia > Heteromyidae > Dipodomys > Dipodomys merriami. The sequence goes on from NW_027206120.1 coordinate 266,853, forward strand.
TGTCCATTCTCCTTGTGCTTCGGCTTGTACCCCTGTCACAGCAGAGGGCCAGAGATTATGGATATTTTCTTCACTCTTTAACTCAGACATCTATCTTTACTTTCTAGCAATACATTCATTGAATTCTTTCTGTAAATTCTAATGCCTTGAAAATGATTACTGTATTTTCATGTCTTTGTTATTTGGCATTAGGGAAGAACATAAGTCAGTAACTGTAACTTAGGTAAAAGAAGATTGCAATCATACCTCTGTAGATGTTGTTCATTGGATATTGTTTACTTCTAGGTCTGCCTGCCTGCTTCCTTTTCACTGTTTATTTTTCAATGTAGCCTTTTTTTTGTGGAAAGTATTTATTGGCCTACACTAATTAGTCATTAATTTTATTCCAACATCATTTCACAGTTCCTTCTGAGTTTCTTCAGGGTCTGTATAGTAGTGCTTCACATTCTTAGAAGTTTTAACATCAATGCATCCAATGATAAAGACACATTGCTTAAGTCACCATTTTGATGACTGAAAAGAAACCATGCTGCAACCTCACTATATGGCAATTTTCTGGTTTTAAATTCTTTTAGATTAGAATTGATGGTGGAGAACGAACATTCTGCATACAATATTATATTTTCCTAATTATTTTTAGTATACATCCCAATATTGTATAAAGTTAAAACATTACTACTTACATTTAGGATTTCTAAAATGGTCAGAGTAAAAATTCTATTCATTTCCAATTTTAAGACAATAGTGTCCATTATGACCAAGTGAGAAATTTTAAACTTTTTATTTGTGGTCCTTAATGGTGGTGATGGGGAATCAAATCCAATGCTTCATATGTCTTAGTCTCCTGTGTGCCTCTGAGCCTGATATGACCTGTGGTTTATTTTCACTCAACTGGAATAAAGAAAAATTTCACTAGGAAGGAATTATTACTTGGTTACTTTCTCCAGTATCTCTTGCATACATAAAAGTAATATAATTCTACACTGACAGAAAATGGTGTTCTTATATTGTATTTATTAGTAGTAACTTTATGTTTTGTTGCTCCACTATTCACAAAGCCTTGCCCCTTTCCTATCCCCTCTTTCCATAAAACTTGACTGGATCCATTGGAAATACACTTCCAGTCAGCCTCTTCCTTAAAAAGCCCAGCCTTAAATAACCTACCCCCTGGTAGCCCTGCTATAAACTTTCAAAGGCCTGACTGAAACCAGACTCCTTCCTGAAAGCCCTTCTCTGCTATAGGGAAATTCCTCTTCCACTCCACCCCTTCCTGGAATCCCTACTCTGCACCACCAGAAACCAGGTCACATCCATATCTCCTTCTATGTCCCACCTGACTGCACCAAGAACTCTGTCTACATTGGGCTACTCCTCGAATCCCCACCTCATCCACCAGATACCACGCCCCTCACTACTCTAGTCCTTCATAGTCCCATTGCTCCCATATCCTAGTACCTACAAGCTCCTCCCTTTCCTTTCAAACCTACCCCGATCATCCTTCTCCCTCGAGCCCCTCCTGGTTTCATCAGAAACTCCTCCCACAACTAGCCTACTTCTAAGTGGCCTAACCTCTCAAACAAAGCCCTGAACCTACCTCTTCCCACAAAGCCCGTCATGCTACACCAAAAACCCTCCACCTGCCTATAACTTCCCTTGAAGCCCTACCTTGCTTGGCCAAAGATTCTCACACAGCCCATGTCCTGCCTAGAAAGCCAGCCCTTCTCCACCACAAGCCTCTCCACCTCCCACATCTACTCTCTCAATGCCCTGCCTTGCTCCCCAGATAAGCCCGCCCCCTATTGGTTCCTTCCTCAGATCCACACACTAAACCACCAGATACCATGCCCATAATTATCATACACCATTGTAGCCTTTCCACTCCTTCTCAAAGCCCCTCCTCCAACTAGCCCCATGGCTCCAAACTCTGTCCTGCTCCAGAAAAACCCCACTAGAAAATACCCACCACACTATTCAATCTCCCGACACCCACATTGCTCCACTAGAAACCACTGCACCAGTTGGCCTCCCTCTGGAAGCCTCACCAGACTGAATTGTAAATCCCTGTCCCTCCATAGTCCCTTTTTGAAGGTTTCTTTGCTCTACTAGAAACCCTGTCCAAAGTCCATGTCCTGCCTTGCAACACTGAAAACCCCACCCAACCTGATTTTTCTTTTTGAAGTGATGACTGGCTACACCAGAAACTCCATCCTAACTAGTCTAGTGCACTTTATCCTCTCACTGCTCTCACAAAGCTCTGGTCCTGAAAAAATCCTCCATACATTGTGACTACATCCTGCTGTGCAAGAAACCCCACCTCCACCCTAGCACACTTCCCTAAGGCCTGCCATTCTCCACCAGAAACCTCACCAATTACTAGCCCACGTCTTCCTAGTACCACCCTGCCCTCTCAAAGCCAGACCTTGAAAACCCATCCCTCATAGCTCCTCATTCCTGCACCAGAATCTCCACCTTCCGTCAGCCTCTTGCCTCCATTCCCTTCCCTGCCTTATGGGGAACCTCACCCTACATATCCCACAAGGGTTCACAGTGCTCTACCAGCACCCCTCCTCTAAGTAATCTCCTCCTTTGTAGCCTTGTTCTTCCTTCTCAAAGCTCTGCCCCCAACAGCCTCCTCCCCAGTAACCCCACCTTCTTCCACTAAAAACCGGTCCACCTGCCAGCCTTCATGCTCAATCCTGCCTACTCCACAAGAGACCCTGCCCCTAACAAGTCTAGTCCTTCCTGTCCCCTCCCTGCTGTCTCAAAGCCCTACACAGACTGCGCTTCAGCCTCAAAGCCCCACCCTGCTCCACCACAGAGACTGTGCCAATACCAACTCCTCCCTTGAATCAGACAAGGCTCCACCAGAAACCCCACACCACCTCATCCATGAAGGTCCCATCTAGTAACTTTTATTACAAATGCGATTTTATACTGGCCATAGAATTCATACTAATCAATATGATAAGAAAACAGTATTGCAAAAAAGCAACAAAAAATAAATAGCTATTAAATGCGTTAGTCTAGTTTGGGATGCTGTTACCAGGCAGATACACATTGTGTGAAAATGTCTGAAAGGGATTCCTCTTATTGGAAAGCATTCTTTGTAGTATCAGTGACCATGAGTGATCATTTTATTTCTAGAAAATTCGTGCACATTTGTGCCAATAACTTAAAAAATATTAGTTATTTTAAATCCTCTGTTTTCGTTGAGGAAAGAGTATTAGTGTGTAAAAAGCTGACTTTCAACTCATCTCTCTAATGAATAATTTTGGAGTTGCTTACCTTATTATGTACCAGAGTTTTTAGTAACAGAAATTCTCTACCAGAATTCACTTTGAATTTCCTCCTTCCACTAAAGTGCCCTTTGGAAAATATTGAAATGAGATTATACAGGTAAAATGCCAGAAATAAAAAAGTATTTGAGATCATAAAACAATTATGATGAAGACCCCACCCAATGTGCTTTTAATTTTCTGAGGAAAGAAACTTAAGCTTATTTAACTGCAGACTTTCTGAAGACTGGAAGACAAAAATATAAGAAATATCCTATTATACCATGGTTCTGAAAACAAAACAAAAACAAGGAAAGACAACATAATGAGAGAAAAGAATGAGGAACTTGTACATGTGATATAGAGTGTAAAAAATACACTGAATCAGGTAAAACTAGTTTTGGTCATGATGTCTGGTTGTTCAATATATTTCATTGTAAATATTGCTCTTTGTTAAGCTGTGACTTATAGAGGTCTCAGCAGAGATCTTCTCAGGTAATTATGGAGATGGTCAATTTCACCATTGCAAGATCATCAGGATGAAAAACTCCACACACCTTAAGACACACCTGCAACAGCACTAGACATACACTTCTATTGGTCCAACAGTGTAAGACAGACCTGTGTTTTACCAAAAGTTTGGATGTGGTATGCTATGTTTTATTCAGGCTGAAGAGCCTAAATAAGTCCAATTTGAGATTACTCCACCATCTTGTGCTAGTCTGCCCTCAGACTAACCCCAAGAGAGAGAGAGAAAAAACACATGTTGCCACCAACCCTGCCCACCCTTAAGAAAGCAGAATAGTTGCCCAAGCGTTCCAGGAACAGAAAATAACAATAGTTCAGAGAAAGGGCAGTGTGGTTAGAGTGGACTCAAACCAATCATGTAACTGCTTGTGTGGAAATTCCCTAAACTTGTTTGTTCAATACTATAAATCTGTGTTGATTTTGTGTTGATTTTTCGGGGACTTTGTGTCACTGGTTACCCAGTGCACAGAAGACCAAGCTTGAGCTTGCAAATAAACTACTCTTTTGCTGTTCGCAGTGGTTGTGGTCTCTGGTGGTCTTTCGGTGGTACCAAGTCCATAAAACATTTCTGGGGGCTCGTCTGGATTCTGCCTCATAAGACCCTCCAGACGCCCCCAAAAACCCAGCTGTCAAGTCTAGGCATTGCTGTTTTGTATATTTGGTTGCCTGTAGGTTCTGTATCTGTAATTCTGGTGTCCAGCGAGGTCTGTATTCTGGTTGGCAAGGAGTCTTGGCGGACATGCTATAAGACTGTCAATGAGGTCTGTGAGGAGATGTCCCCAGACCCCTCTGGATAGATTGCTGTTTAGTACAGACATTTTTTGGGAAATTTTCCATCTGTAGTCTGGCACTTTCATGCAGACATTTTTTGGGAAGTTTTCCGTCTGTATTGGGAAGTTTTCCAGTTTTTTGGGAAACTCTTTCTGTAGTCTGGAACTTTTTGGTTGGCAATTTACAATGCTGCAGCATGCCTTTGTAAGTTGTGTCTGTATGCTGAGTGTTCTGTCTGTCATTTGGAGTTTATCTTACCCTTAAGCCTTGACCCAGGGAGTACTGATTATAAGGGAGAATCTGCCACTCTGAGGGGATGGCAACTAGGGACTTATTTCCCTTGCCCCCAAATGACTGGGACTTCTCTTCCACCTTGAAAGGCCCCTGGGTCAACACATGTTGGTGAGATGTCACCCCATTCACTGAGGCCTGATTGTTCTCGTTCTATATTTCCTGAGACAGGGAAGTTCTGGGTGAGAGTGGCAGGCTCATTCAGCAGACTCTGGATTCAGCTTGCTGAGTGAGAATGGCACAGAGTTCTGGTAGGGATAAACTCAGCCTTTGGTTGTTGTGCTGTCTAGTTCTGTTTTAGAATTGGTACTAGTTATTTTTCGGGGTTTTTTTTGGGGGGGGATCCGGTCATGGGGCCTGAACTCTGGGCCTGGGTGCTATCCCTCAACTCTTCAGCTCAAGGCTTGCGTTCTACCACTTGAGCCACAGCTCCACTTCCAGCTTTTTTCCTTTTGCTTATATGGTGCTGGGAAATTGAACCAGGCCCCCATGCATGCAAGGCAAGCGATCTACAACTAAGCCACCTTCCCAGCCTCTTGGTACTAGTTTTAAATGTGGGTTTTTGGTTTTGTGTTTTTGAAATGTATTCAAACATCTATGGGGAAATAAAAGTTCCAGCCTCCAGCTGGGCTCAGTGAAAGAGAAGGCTGTGTGCCTGGTTTTGACTTTTCAGCTAGTCCCAACAATGTAAAGTGCTCTGATCTAAAATTGGATAAGAATCAGGCCAGTTTAGTTTCAGGTGACCCCTCCCGCCCCCCCCAGCCTTTCTCCAACAAAAGGGCTTCAAAAGACCAGTTGGTGAAATGCTTTGCTAAACAAGCAAGACCTGGGAAAACGAAACTCAACAAAGTTACTTAGTTTAAAACAAATATTGTCTTAAATTTTTGTTTGAAAACTTTAGAAAATGTACATAAAACTGATTTTTATTTTTTGTGGACTTAAAGATCTGTGTTTTGTATGTGTTTATGAACATGTTCATGATAGAAATTGTCCACATGCTGTAATAATTAGGTGAGTTTAATTTTAAAATTCAAAAATTATGAGGTTGGGACATTACCAGAAAAATTTTATAGAATTTTCACGTTGTTTTAAATGGCTTTTTAATGATTGTTTAACATGAAAATTTGAAAATGTGTTAGTTTAGAATGCATAAGGCTGTTTACACTGTAATCAAAATATCTGGCTTAACAAAAAGGTGAAACTTAGAAGCCAACAGAATATCTATCTTTAGGAGTGAAGGGTGAACAGGCAGAAGTGGAGTTGACCTGGTCATGCATGGTGGAACAGGTCCTGGGAGAAGTCCACACATGGTTAAAGAGGGCAAACTGGCACAAACACAGTTCATCTAACCCTAAAGATTGAGAATGGGTGTGTGCCCATTCCACAGGAAGGACCAAGTGGCCCATCTTCATTCTGTCCCTTTTCCCTGCAGATAGACACTGGAAACATGATGGTAAAAATGAGTTATGTGATGATCTGAATAGCATTGCTAAAACTGCCCCTTGGATGTGTTAAAATTAAAATTAAGAAGGCCTTAAAAAGAGGGTTGAAAAGTTTATTTGTATGTGATTTGCTCTCAATGATATTCTGCCATTGGATATGTTTTTTTTTTATGGCATAAAGGTGTTAAGTCTAGCTTTTTGGTACAATGATGGTGATTGTAATTTTTGCATTAAGAAAAAATTGTTATTTGAGTTTAAATGTTTTAATGTGTATCTGTTTTAAAACAAGCAGCCAAGGGGGGGGGGGGGGGACCAAGATGGCGACGGGGCAGTAGGGAAACGCCACAGCTCTCTCCAACCAAAAAGAGAGTTCGAGTTCCAACGCTTAATCTCCCCAAGAGACCGACAACAACAAAAAGACGAACACTCAGAGAAAAACCAGAGGCGGAGAATAACAAAAAAAGAAAGAGAGGAAAAGAAGAATTTCAGAACAGAGAAAAGCGAAGACCCCTCCCCCAACCTTTACTGGCCGCGTGGCAGTGCGCCAAGCTGGCGGCCAGCCGGCCAGGCGGGGGCTGCAGGAGCCCCAAGAGACACAGCAGAGACGCAGGGGGCCGCTTTCAGAACATCAGGTACTGGTTTGCAGAACAGCAGATCGCCAGGAACAGAGAAACCTACAAGCCGGGAGTCTCCACGAGGATCCCACCCCCACCCCTCACTCTCCACCCGAGCAGAGAGGCTCCATCCCGCCAAAGCCGCTCGACATCAGCAGAGTGACAAAAGTACCTGTCTGCAGACCACCCGCCCGCCCGATCATCATCGCAACGACCCGGCGGGGTCACTCAGGCCCCAGAAGTACCAGGAAGAAGCTGCCTGAGCGTGGACACTCTTGACCCGACAGCTTCGACAGAGGCAGAGACAGAAAAGAATCACACAGAGCCACCACCGCCCAACCCAGCCCGGATTGCAACAACAACTGATGACCTACACCACACAGAAACAACCAGCTCCAGGGTGAGTACCCCACAGGGGAAGTGTATCCCTCAAGGGAGACCAGAGCTGGAGGGAATCCCCAGACTCTGACCTAGACTCCCTACCCCAACACCCGGACCACAGGACCCACTAAAACTGGGAACTGTTTGAGAGCTCCACCAGTCCGTGGAGCACACTCAGCTGGCCAGGCTAGAGCAAGAGTGCCCCTGGAAGGGAGCTTAAATGCCCAAGCCAGAAACAGCGCCCCTGGGTCAAGACTACCAACAGTAGAAGAAATTTGAACTGTGTCCCCCAGGCTGTATAACCTAGGTGGTATACACATCAGCACAGGCCTAACGAGTGCGCTCCAGGCTGCATAAACTAGGTGGTATACACATCAGCACAGGCCTAACTAGCGCGCTCCAGGCTGGGGCCGGAACCAGGCCCGGGGATCCGGCGCCTGAACAACACAACCAACTCCTCCCAATTGAAGTAAAAAGCTGAGCATACTCCTCAACAGAGGGGAGAAAACCAGGAAACAACAATCCCCCGGGAAGCACGCCTGTGACAACAAAAGACCTGGAGGCCCAGGACAAGAGAAGCCCAAACCCCACCAAAACTCCACCCATATACCCTAGACTGGGAATTGGGCAACACAGGCTGCCAGCACCTGATAGTAAGCTGGAGCTCAGTCTGGTAAGGCGGCTCAGCAATAGAGTGATAGTCTTGGATGTATGAGGCCCTGGATCTGATTCCTCAGCAACACAAAAGCAAAAAGGGTCAGAAGTGTTGCTGTGGCTCAAACGGTAGGGTGCCAGCCTTGAGCTGAAAAGCTGAGGGACAGCACCTAAACCTAGAGTTCAAGCCCACAACCAGCCCAAAACAAATAAACAAAAACACATCAGGAGCCCATAGCAGACTCCAGCATTTGAGAGAGTGCATCCAGACCATCTGTTCTTCACAAGAGCACCCGTAGGAGCTAACACAAGCAGTCTAGGCTGCTCAACCCTTCCAAAGGCGGGAACTGCCAGCAATCTACAGCAGAGAGCTGAGATTCCTAAGTAAGTCAGAATAGCAGCTGGAAATAGGCTCCCAACAGAACCCAGATCAGGCACAGACTCTCTCTACCAATACAGAATCAGCAACCAAGTAAAGACAGACCCACCAAAACAAAATAGAAGAGCAGTCTCCTGAACCTTCATGCGAAAATCACAGAGAAAAATCACAAGGTTTACTACCACCCAGGACAGCAAGCTCAACTCAAAAGCCAGCAGCAACACAGGGGAGAGCCCCAGTGGGAGCAAAGCAGGAATGGAAGTCAAAGGCTACTTCCATGGGTTGCTGGAGGCAATGACTCAAGAAATAAAGCGAGAAATTGATCAGAAATTGAAAGAGCACAAGGATGAACTATCCAAAGAGATACAGGGTATCAAACAAGAGATGCATGCAAAAATAGAAGCTGAACAAACCTCTGTAAGAAGTGAGATAAGCGCCAAATTAGAGGAAATACATACTGAGATCAGTACTCTGAGAACCAACATCGAATCCATAAAGGGATCCATTTCCTCCATGCAAACCACAATAGAAGCCACTGTCAACAGAGTGAATTAAATGGAAGGTAGAGTGTCAGATACAGAAGACAGAATACACCAACTGGACCAAAAAGTGACAGATATGGAAAAATCACTCAAATTAAACCAAAGGAATATTCAAGAGCAAGCAGATAATGCTAAAAAATTTAACCTTCGCATAATCGGAGTGGACGAAGGTGAGGAATTCCAGAACAAGGGAATGCAACACCTATTTAACAATATAATCAATGAAAATTTTCCCCACCTCAAAAACGACCATCTTAACTACATCACAAAAGCTTATCGAACACCCAACAAGCAAGACCCCAGGAGAAACACTTCCAGACACATTATAGTAAAATGATAGATCTGAATAATAAGGAAACAATCCTGCATGCAGCGAAAATGAAGAAGGACCAGTAATACAACGGGAAAAAAAAGTAGAATCACTGCAGATCTCTCCACACAAACAATAAATGCAAGAAAAACCTGGGAAAGCACCATACGAGCCCTGAGAGCCAATAACTGCCAACCCAGACTGATCTACCCGGCAAAGCTAGCATTCATATTTGATGGAGAACTGAAAACTTTTAATAGCAAAGAAAAACTAAATGAATACATAAACATTAAGCCAGCATTACAAAGAATTCTAAGAGGGGGGACACAACCTGAAGAAAGCAACCAGGAACTGGGGCCTGCCCCAAACAGGCGTTACTCAAAGTTTAACTGAGCAAGCACAGGAGGAAAGGAAAAAAGAAAAACTTAGGAAAACGGAATGGCAGGGACAACAATGCATCTCTCTATACTTTCTCTTAATATAAATGGGCTGAATTCGCCAATTAAAAGAAAACGAACTGAGGACTGGATCAGAAAACAAGACCCATCCATCTGTTTCCTTCAGGAGACCCACCTCTCAGCCAAACATACAAACAAACTCAGAGTGAAGGGGTGGAAAAGGATCTACCAATCAAACGCCCCCAGTAAGAAAGCAGGTGTAGCTATCCTGATATCTGACAAAATAAACTTTTCATTAAAATCAGTACAGAAGGACAAGGACGGACACTACATATTAATAAAGGGAACAAACCAAGAGGAGGATATAACCATCATCAACTTATATGCACCAAATATTGGTGCACCCAGAGATGTCAAACAAATGCTCTCAAACTTACAGAATAAAATAAATCCCAATACGATAATACTAGGAGACTTTAACACACCACTCTCACCAAAGGACAGGTCTACCAACCAGAGGATTGGCAAAGAAGCTACCGAATTAAGAGAGGCCATATTTCAAGCGGAATTAACTGACATCTACCGAGTATTTCACCCTAAAACAACACAGTACACATTCTTCTCAGCAGCTCACGGAACTTTCTCCAAAATAGACCATATCATAGTTCATGCAAGGAACTTAAGCAAATACAAAGGGATCGACATAATCCCCTGTATCCTATCTGACCACAGTGGAATCAAGCTAGCTCTCAATAACAAAGCATACCGCAGAAATTACTCTAATACATGGAAATTGAACAGCACACTCCTTAACAATGCCTGGATAACAGAAGAGATCAGAGAAGAAATAAAGCTTTTCCTACAACTCAATGAAAATGAAAACACCTCACAAAGAAACTTGTGGGACACAGCAAAAGCAGTCCTGAGGGGCAAATTTATTGCCCTCAGTGCCCACATCAAGAGAATGGAGACAGACCAAGTAAATAATCTCATGTTGCAATTAAAACAGCTATAAAAACAGGAAAAAAGGGGACCTAAAGCTACTACAAGAAGCCAGATAACCAAATCAAAAGCAGAGATTAACCAATTAGAAAATCAGTAAACCATAACCAAAATAAACCAAGCAAAAAGCTGGTTCTTTGAAAAAATAAACTAAATTGATGGCTCATTGGCTAGATTAATTAAAAAAAGAAGAGAGGAAACCCATATTAATAGTATTAGGGATGCCACGGGAAACATCACCACACGTACCCAAGATATCCAAACAATTCTAACAGACTACTTTCAAAAGCTATACTCTCTAAAGGAAGAAAATCGGGCAGAAATGGATGCATTTTTAGAGAAATACAAGTTGCCCAAACTGAGCAAAGAAGAAGTTAACCAATTAAATAAGCCAATATCCTATAATGAGATACAGGAAGCTATCAAAAGTCTTCCAACAAAAAAAAAAGCCCAGGACCAGATGGATTCACAGCAGAATTCTATAAGACCTTTAAACAAGAACTAATACCCATACTCCTCAAGATCTTCAGAGAAACAGAGAAGGAAGGAGCTATCCCAAACTCATTCTACGAAGCCAATATCACACTCATCCCCAAACCAGGCAAAGACCCAACCAAAAAGGAGAATTACAGGCCAATCTCCTTGATGAACACAGATGCAAAGATCCATAACAAGATTCTAGCTAACAGAATCCAGAAACACATAAAAAAATAATTCACTCTGACCAGGTAGGCTTCATCCCAGAGACACAGGGATGGTTTAACATACGTAAGTCAATAAATGTAATCCAACATATCAACAGAGCCAAGGTCAAGAATCACATGATTATCGCCACAGATGCTGAAAAGGCCTTTGACAAAATTCAACATTCATTCATGCTAAAAGCTCTGGAGAAAATAGGAATAGAAGGAACATTTCTAAAAACAATAAAAGCCATTTATGACAGACCAATAGCCAATATTATACTTAATGGGGAAAAGCTACAACCAATTCTCCTAAAATCAGGAACAAGGCAAGGATGCCCACTCTCTCCACTCCTCTTCAATATAGTCCTAGAACCCTTAGCCCGGACAATAAGGCAAGAAAAAGACATTAAAGGGATCCGCATAGGGAAAGAAGAAGTTAAACTATCCCTTTTTGCAGACGACATGATACTATACCTGCACGATCCCAAAAAGTCCATCCCCAAACTCTTAGAAATCATAAATCACTTCGGCAAAATAGCAGGATACAAAATAAACCCACAAAAATCAGTTGCCTTCCTATACACTGATAATGTACAGGAAGAGAGGGAAATAAAGGGAGCAACCCCATTCACAATAACCTCCCGAAAAATAAAATATTTAGGAATTAACCTAACCAAAGATGTAAAATAACTATTTAATGAGAACTATAAAAAGTTAAAGACATTGCAGAAGACACTAGGAAATGGAAAGACCTCCCATGCTCCTGGATAGGCCGACTTAATATAGTAAAGATGGTAATACTTCCAAAACTAATATACAAATTCAACGCAATTCCTATTAAAATCCCAATGACGTACATCACTGAAATACAGAAAACAGTCCAAAAAATCATATGGAACATCAAAAGACCTAGAATATCCAAAACAATTCTAGGGGATAAAGACAATATGGGAGGGCTATCCATGCCGAACTTCAAACTCTACTACAGAGCTTTAATAACAAAGACAGCGTGGTACTGGCACAAAAACAGACCTGAAGACCAATGGAACAGAATAGAAGATCCAGAAATAAATCCACAGGCCTACAGCCAGCTGATATTCGACAAAGGAGCTAAAGACATACAATGGAAGAAACACAGCCTCTTCAACCGCTGGTGCTGGGAAAACTGGGCAGCCACATGCAGAAAACTAAAAGTGGACCCCAGCCTATCACCATGCACCAACATCAACTCAAAATGGATTAAAGACCTTAACATTAAACCTGAATCTCTGAAACTACTGCAGGACAGAGTAGGAGAGACACTTGAACTAATAGGCACAGGAAGGAACTTCCTGAACAGAGTCCCAGGGTCACAACAAGTTGAAGAGAGACTCGACAAATGGGACTACCTTAAAATAAAAACCTTCTGCACAGATAAAGCTATTGCAACCAAGCTAGAAAGACAACCAACTAATTGGGAAAAATATTTACCAGCAATATATCAGACAAGGGGTTAACATACTGTATATACAGGGAACTCAAGAACCGAATCCCTCCCAAACCTAACAAACCAATTACTAAATGGGCAAGGGAACTAAAGAGGGACTTCTCAAATGAAGAAATGAAAATGGCAAAGAAACACATGAGGAAATGTTCATCATCCCTGGTGGTGAATAAAGACAACCCTGAGATACCACCTTATCCCAGTCAGAATGTCCCACATTCACAAATCAGCAAACCACAAATGCTGGAGGGGATGTGGAGAACGAGGAACGCTATTACACTGCTGGTGGGAATGTACACTCATACAACCACTTTGGAAAGCAGTCTGGAGGGTCCTTAGAAAGCTAAAGATTGACCTCCCTTACGACCCAGTCATACCACTTCTAGGCATCTACCCTGAACAACACGAACCAATATACAAGGACACGTGCACCCCCATGTTTATTGCAGCACTGTTCGCAATAGCTAGGATATGGAAACAACCTAGATGCCCCACCACAGATGAATGGATCCAAAAATTGTGGTATCTATACACAATGGAATACTATGCAGCCATTAGAAATGACAAAATAATGGCATTTGCACGGAAATGGATGGAGCTAGAAGGAATCATGTTGAGCGAGGTAAGCCAAGAACGAAGAGACAAACAGTACATGGTCTCCCTGATAAGTGGATGATGAATCCAAAATGTTAGGTGATATGACAAAACTAACAGGACTTAAGAAACAAAGAACTCCCACTCATCTGGTTGAACCACTACTAAATATCCCCATGCTGCTGATCACATATATGGTATATAACATATGAGCACCGTAATATATTACAGACTGTGATAGACAATTTGCTCCAGGAAAGTTAGAATGAACTTGTGACTTTAAATGAGCATCATTATTCCACAATACTGTGAATTTCCGGAAATAAAGTAATCACTTAATCACAATCAAAAAAAAAAAAAAGAACCTTGGGGAAGGGAGGGAGGGAGGGGATGGTAGGGGGAAAACAATGGAGGGGGTAACAATGTTCAAGAGGAAGTGTACTCATTACCTCACTCATGTAACTGTAACCCTCTGTATAGTATCTTTACAATAAAAATAAATAAATAAATTTAAAAAAATAAATAAAACAAGCAGCCAAGAGGAAATGAGTGACACGTAGCCTCAAGAGTTCAAAGGATTTTTCAAAATGCAACTAAAAACTATAGAATATTAAAACAGATCAATAGGCGGCATACAAGTTAGGAATGGATTTCTGTATATAAAGTTTAAAAGTAAAATTTTTCTAAACATTTGCCTCAAAGTGCAAAAAGGAAAAATTAAGATTACCAAAATGCTTGCTTAATTCCTATTTCAGTTTGCTCTCATAGGTTTGTTTGTTTGTTTGTTTAACATTTCCCAGCACATCCCCACAAAAGAGTGTGGATTCTTGTAAGTTTGTCAGATGTAACTTTAATTACATTCTGGTAAGAACATGCTCAAAAGTTACTTCTATGTTGACCACCTTGTTGCTTTAAATTAGAGTAAAGTGGCCTTTTATGAGACTCATTGATCTGCAAACTGGTTCAAAGCCAGCCTGGGCAGAAAAAGGTCTGTGTGAAACTGTCACCTCTACTCAGCTAGCAGAAGGCTGAAAGAGCAAACAGAGTTGCTTTAGGATTAAAAGTGGCAGTGTTCTAGCCTTGAGCTGCAGAGCTGAGGGACAGCCCTCGGGCCCCGAGTTCAAGTCCAGCAACTCACTATGAGAAATGCCAATAAGGCGTTTTTCCCAGTGTAGCGAAGACACTTCCGGGATGAAAGCAATGGAGGAGCATCCAGAGACCGTAAGCCACTGCTTGAATGGCAGAAATAATGTCAGATCCTAGTGTCATTTGTGCGTGGCCTTTCAAAAATTGGTCAGAGCCAGGAGGTCAAGGGAAGATAGTTTTTAAGCATGCCTAATATCTTTGACTATCTACCTTGTAAGGGACAGGAATTTAGTCATCTGTGATAGCACTAAAAAGCTAAGGTTGTAAAATGTGGAGGATAGTTTTAGATTCCAACCCCTGTATATGCCAAAAGCTCTAATTGGCAGTAACTGTTGAGCTGACACCAGCTACATGAAATTCATCTGCTCAGGAAAAACGTTTGTAAACCTGAGACTGTGTTTCTATTGATATCTGTCTGAAAGCCTGCATAGGTAACTCAGGCATTGTTAGGATAAGTAGAGATCACATTCCTAAACCATCCAGAAAGATCCTTTTGCAAACCAGAAGGCTAAATAAGCTACATTGCTGTAGGCAGAAAAAAGGTCTGTGCATTTGTCAAAAGTTAAAATGTTGTTCTTAATGACATCTACCCTGGTATCCTCTTTGTCAAAAAGGCTAAGGTTAGAGGTTAATGGCTAGGTAGGATCAACACCGCTGTCAGCTTGAAGAAGTGACAGAAGATGAATCTTTGTCCATTATCCCCTTTTAAGAACAAGGGACCAGAGTCACTTTTTTTAAAATGTGGCAAAATAGACAGAAGGAAAAGGCATGGGAAATAATAGTACAGGCCTGAGACCTCTATATCTGCCTAGAAAATCCTAGCCTTATTAAAAGAACTATTTGTTTAAAAAGTTGTCATCTTGGTGTTCTGGGAAGATGGCGGAGGAGAAGCTGGAATCTGAACAAGCTCTTGCATAGAAAGCAGTTTTAGAGTTCCAGTGAACAGTCCTAAGCCAGAGAATCACACCAAGTGTGCCATCACAGGACAGAGAGTTAGACACGAGAGGGGAAGCCAAGGCAAAAAGACACATCTGAGCGCCTGCCAGCAGCTGCCACTGCGGCGGCAGGGTCGTGGCGGCAGGGTCGCGGTGGCGACCACCGCCGCGGGGTCAAACCTGAGACACAGAGAGTCTGGGACAAAGGAGCCAGATGCAGCTGACGAGCGGATTCTACTCAACACCAACAAGAACCGACAAGGAGCGGACATCTTCATCCTATAGTTTGCAGACCAGAGACGACCCAGGATCCAAGACTCGGCGTGAGTACAAGCCCGACGTCCTCACTCCTTCTCAGGGAGCAGAGGAGGGAAGGCCACCCCTCCCCCCCAGCACCGGTGATCTCCATCTTGGATACCGACAAAGCTCGGAGGAGCTGCTAGCTCCAGCTCAGGCCTTGGAATAAAACGAGTCATTTAGCAGGTCACAAGAACTTAACGGTGAAGTGACCTGCCAGACTCAGCTCCATCCAGGGAAAAGTCACCCAGCTCAGGCGCCAGCCATTGGAGTGGCTTGCCTCACAGGGTAAACAGAGCCAGAGGCTGCCCCTCCCTCTAGCAGCCACCACAATCAATTGAAAAACAGAAACCCTGAGAATGGCTCCAGGCTGGGTGCTGTGAGTTTTATCACAAAATAGCCCCAGGGAAAAGCTACTGTTTGTTGAAAGGCCTCAACTCTACCCAGAACCTAGCCTCATCACCGCATCCCCCTCTTTTGTGATTCTCAAAGCAGATCACCCTCCCAAAAAACTAACCTGGGAGGGGGATCTCAAAATCTTGGGTAAAGTAGAGCATTTTTCTGCCTCTTCCAACAAACCGACTTAAGAAACCAATCAAGCCACAGGACCTCAAGCTGACCAGAGACTCCAACAAGAGACTGATTACAGACAAAAGGGAGATACAGGATTCTTCCCACCCCTCCCCCCCACCCGAAAAAAAAAATCAAAAAACTTTTTTTTTCTTCTTCTTTTCTTTTTTTTCGTTTGTTTTTTGTTTTTTGTTACCATATATATATATATATATATATATATATATATATATATATATAATTTTTTTTCCTAAAACTTTTATTAATCTTTAATTTTTGCCTCTTCTGAAAAAACAATTGTTTTCCAGTAACTTTTTTTTTCTCCTCTTATAGTTTTTATTTTAGGAATATGCGAATGAGCGTTTTCCTTTCTTTTCTTGTCTTCTTTCTCTTTTTCTTTCTTTCTTAATTATCTTTTTGTTTTTTGTCTAGCTCTACTGAACTTCTGATCTTTTCTTCTCCCTTTCCCATCCTTAAAGTTTTTCACACCTCCTCTATGTCCCTCCCTTTCTCTCAACATAATCACATTCCTCTCTAAATAGACGGTCTTTTAATCTCTATAATAACATTAATCTTTCCGTTTCTATTTTTTTTCTGGTCTCTTTTCATTCCCCTCTCCCTCTCTTCTCTTTCTCTCTCTCTCTACTTGCATCCTACCCAACCCATTTTCTGCATTGTGACTAGGACATAGTTAACTCTCTCTGTGCCTCCCCACACCAATCTATTCCTATTTTTTACCCACATCTTTCCCTAATCCTAATAATTTCTGGTTTTCCAAATTCTTTTCTGCAGTTCGAAGTTCTTTAACATATAGTTGTTTGATGTTGAATAGATGTATCTGTTGAACTAGATTGTGTCTGTAGACTATTGACTGTACAAATGCAAACTTTGGTTGATGGTTGCCTTAAGATAGTGTTCTAGCACAAAACTGGTGCTATCCTCATCTCAAATGGGCAGAGTAAGCCGGAAAAACACAAGAAAAATGGCAAATCCCGGTATCTCAATTACCAATCTTGATAATCAGGGATTAGAACAGATAATGAATAATCCAGAAGAGAGTTCCCAAATAGCTCTACAAACACTACTAGCAAACATGATAAATGAGAAGTTTGACAATGTACAAAGGACTCTGTATGAGCGTGATAGGGAGAGAGAGGAGGCATCCCAGAAGTTTATACAGGAATATCATAAGCGTGAGGAAGCTACTCAAAAACTAATACAGGATTTGCGTGAACAACTTGAGAATACTCAAAGAGAAAGGGAGGAATGGCGTGAGCAGGCTGAGAACACTCAAAGAGAACTGCAGGAATCCCACGAACGCGAGGAAGCTAATCAAAGAGTAATACAGGAATTGAGAGACCAGGTAGAGAACATACAAAGATCACTAAAGGCATCCATAGCATTAACAAAGAGCTGAAGGAAGTCAGGGAGAACACAAAGGGAAAACTGAATGGAACCCTGAAAGATTAAAAATTGACCATTACCATTACTAACTTGCTAACTGCTGATTCTGCTTCTGTAAACTTGCTTACGCTGGCACTGACCCTTCCCTTCCCAAAAATGAGTTAAGAATTTTCAGGGACCAGATGCCGGCCCCAGGACAAGGTCAGTGGTAGTAGATAAAGAACAGACAGTACGTGTTCCTCAGTTCCCATTTAGAAATTCCCCAGACAGGACCTTGAGATAACGACCACTTGGCAAAACCACAAGCTAAGCCAAATGTCAACCAATCATAGGCCTGTAACCATGTAAACCCCCCCTTAAACCAACCATGGGCCAGTCATTTTACAAAGAGTGTTACAAAATTTCCCGCGTGGCAAAGTGATTGTTGGTGTATATGGTGACCTTTAAATGGACCAATCATGGGATGCTTTGTGTTATGCGTTAATCTTTTGGTTTTTGCCTTTAAAAAGGGCTTGTAACCACTGCTCGGGGCTTCCTGTCTGCTCGGGACAGAGAGTCCGTTTGCACAAATGTCAAATAAACTCCTCTTGCTTATTGCATCTCCCGGCCTGGAGTCTGAGTTTTCTGGGGTGCCCTCCTGTTGACGAAAGTATCCTAGGGGATACTTTCATTAGGTGCGTTGGCCGGAAACCAGGCGCCCCTAAACCCAAGATTCCAGGACCGGCAGGAGGTAAGATAGAGCTCTTGTCTTTCATGTTTGTCGTGTTCGTTTTATGTTTTGGGGATCCAAAAGTGCCTGTACAGGACGTGTGTGGTGAACCAGAGGGAAAAGCAGACGTGCCCACTACCCTGCTCCCGCCCTGGGGTTCTACCCCAGGGTGCGTGAATTCGTGGTGGACTAGAGGGTAAAGCAGACGTGCCCACTACCCTAGTCCCGCCCTGGAGTACTGCTCCAGGGTGGCGTGGAGGGGGGACGAGATCCGAGTGTCTCTGTGTTTGGGGGAGTTAAGGCACGGCCGGCCTCTCCCTTCTGAAGTTTCTCTCCTCATTTGTGCTCACTCGGGGACCGCGCGGCATTTGTCTAGTCTTGTCTGTGTCTGTCTGACGTTAATTGACTTTGGTGTTTGTTTTGTGACTTTCAAGGAAATGGGTCAACAAGTGAGTCCACTCCTAGGACACCTGACACCTTGTCCTAGTTAGTTTAAAAACAAAAACCGCTGGTTTTGCTTTTGTAACTTGCTTGTTTGTCAATTATGAAGCTGCCACTGACCATCTGCAAGTGGCCCCAGTTAGATCTCAGCCTTGGGCCTTGGCTCGGGGGGTCTGAGCATGGGGGAGAACCTGTCAGTCTGAGGGGACGGCCGCTAGGGACTTCCTTCCCTTGCCCCAAGATGACTGGGAATTCTCCTCCGCCTTGGAAGGCCCCTGGGTCAACATCTGCAGGAATCTAAGAGACAAATCCTCCGGAGGTGAGTAGGGGGGTTGAGTCCCCTGGTAAGTGAATGGTAGTGAGATGTCGCCCCATGCACTGAGACCTGATTTTGTCTTTGTGGCCACTTGTTTGTCTTGTTAACTTTAGTGTGTTTGTTTTATGTTTTCTGGGGTAGGGAAGTTCTGGGTGAGTGTGGCAGGCTCACTCAGCAGACTCTGGATTCAGCTTGCTGAATGAGAACAGCACAGAGTTCCTGTAGGGATAAACTGGGGCCCATTAGTCCCCAACTCAGCCTTCAGTTCTTGTCTAGTTCTGTATTAGAATTGGTACCAGTTTTAAATGTGGATCCTTGGTTTTTGTGTTTATCTGTGTTTTTGTTATTTATTTGAACATCTCTGGGGAAATAAAAGTTCCAGCTGGGCTAGGTCACAGACCTGCTATGCCCCCCCCCCAGGCATGGAAGGTTACTGGGCTAGTTTGGTTCCCTTCAAGCCTCAGGCTGCATTTTCTCCTTGGGGAGGCTGCCAGCAGGAAGAGTGTACAAGGCTGTGTGCCTGGTTTGGACTTTTTCAGCTAGTCCTGACAATGTAACAATTTGTAATGTGCTCTTGTCTAAAATTGGATTTTTTTTTATTGTAAAGATACTATACAGAGGGTTACAGTTACATGAGTGAGGTAATGAGTACACTTACACTTCCTCTTGAACATTGTTACCCCCTCCATTGTTTTCCCCCTACTATCCCCTCCCTCCCTCCTTTCCCCAAGGTTCTTTTTTTTTTTTTGATTGTGATTAAGTGATTACTTAATTTCCGGAAATTCACAGTATTGTGGAATAATGATGCTAATTTAAAGTCACAAGCTCATTCTAACTTTCCTGGAGCAAATTGTCTATCACAGTCTGTAATATATAACGGTGCTCATATGTTATATACCATATATGTGATCAGCAGCATGGGGATATTTAGTAGTGGTTCAACCAGATGAGTGGGAGTTCTTTGTTTCTTAAGTCCTGTTAGTTTTGTCATATCACCTAACATTTTGGATTCATCATCCACTTATCAGGGAGACCATGTACTGTTTGTCTCTTCGTTCTTGGCTTACCTCGCTCAACATGATTCCTTCTAGCTCCATCCATTTCCGTGCAAATGCCATTATTTTGTCATTTCTAATGGCTGCATAGTATTCCATTGTGTATAGATACCACAATTTTTGGATCCATTCATCTGTGGTGGGGCATCTAGGTTGTTTCCATATCCTAGCTATTGCGAACAGTGCTGCAATAAACATGGGGGTGCACGTGTCCTTGTATATTGGTTCGTGTTGTTCAGGGTAGATGCCTAGAAGTGGTATGACTGGGTCGTAAGGGAGGTCAATCTTTAGCTTTCTAAGGACCCTCCAGACTGCTTTCCAAAGTGGTTGTATGAGTGTACATTCCCACCAGCAGTGTAATAGCGTTCCTCGTTCTCCACATCCCCTCCAGCATTTGTGGTTTGCTGATTTGTGAATGTGGGACATTCTGACTGGGATAAGGTGGTATCTCAGGGTTGTCTTTATTCACCACCAGGGATGATGAACATTTCCTCATGTGTTTCTTTGCCATTTTCATTTCTTCATTTGAGAAGTCCCTCTTTAGTTCCCTTGCCCATTTAGTAATTGGTTTGTTAGGTTTGGGAGGGATTCGGTTCTTGAGTTCCCTGTATATACAGTATGTTAACCCCTTGTCTGATATATTGCTGGTAAATATTTTTCCCAATTAGTTGGTTGTCTTTCTAGCTTGGTTGCAATAGCTTTATCTGTGCAGAAGGTTTTTATTTTAAGGTAGTCCCATTTGTCGAGTCTCTCTTCAACTTGTTGTGACCCTGGGACTCTGTTCAGGAAGTTCCTTCCTGTGCCTATTAGTTCAAGTGTCTCTCCTACTCTGTCCTGCAGTAGTTTCAGAGATTCAGGTTTAATGTTAAGGTCTTTAATCCATTTTGAGTTGATGTTGGTGCATGGTGATAGGCTGGGGTCCACTTTTAGTTTTCTGCATGTGGCTGCCCAGTTTTCCCAGCACCAGCGGTTGAAGAGGCTGTGTTTCTTCCATTGTATGTCTTTAGCTCCTTTGTCGAATATCAGCTGGCTGTAGGCCTGTGGATTTATTTCTGGATCTTCTATTCTGTTCCATTGGTCTTCAGGTCTGTTTTTGTGCCAGTACCACGCTGTCTTTGTTATTAAAGCTCTGTAGTAGAGTTTGAAGTTCGGCATGGATAGCCCTCCCATATTGTCTTTATCCCCTAGAATTGTTTTGGATATTCTAGGTCTTTTGATGTTCCATATGATTTTTTGGACTGTTTTCTGTATTTCAGTGATGTACGTCATTGGGATTTTAATAGGAATTGCGTTGAATTTGTATATTAGTTTTGGAAGTATTACCATCTTTACTATATTAAGTCGGCCTATCCAGGAGCATGGGAGGTCTTTCCATTTCCTAGTGTCTTCTGCAATGTCTTTAACTTTTTATAGTTCTCATTAAATAGTTATTTTACATCTTTGGTTAGGTTAATTCCTAAATATTTTATTTTTCGGGAGGTTATTGTGAATGGGGTTGCTCCCTTTATTTCCCTCTCTTCCTGTACATTATCAGTGTATAGGAAGGCAACTGATTTTTGTGGGTTTATTTTGTATCCTGCTATTTTGCCGAAGTGATTTATGATTTCTAAGAGTTTGGGGATGGACTTTTTGGGATCGTGCAAGTATAGTATCATTTCATCTGCAAAAAGGGATAGTTTAACTTCTTCTTTCCCTATGCGGATCCCTTTAATGTCTTTTTCTTGCCTTATTGTCCGGGCTAAGGGTTCTAGGACTATATTGAAGAGGAGTGGAGAGAGTGGGCATCCTTGCCTTGTTCCTGATTTTAGGAGAATTGGTTGTAGCTTTTCCCCATTAAGTATAATATTGGCTATTGGTCTGTCATAAATGGCTTTTATTGTTTTTAGAAATGTTCCTTCTATTCCTATTTTCTCCAGAGCTTTTAGCATGAATGAATGTTGAATTTTGTCAAAGGCCTTTTCTGCATCTGTGGCGATAATCATGTGATTCTTGACCTTGGCTCTGTTGATATGTTGGATTACATTTATTGACTTACATATGTTAAACCATCCCTGTGTCTCTGGGATGAAGCCTACCTGGTCATAGTGAATTATTTCTTTTTATGTGTTTCTGGATTTTGTTACCTAGAATCTTGTTAAGGATCTTTGCATCTGTGTTCATCAAGGAGATTGGCCTGTAATTCTCCTTTTTGGTTGGGTCTTTGCCTGGTTTGGGGATGAGTGTAATATTGGCTTCGTAGAATGAGTTTGGGATAGCTCCCTCCTTCTCTATTTCTCTGAAGAGCTTGAAGAGTATGGGTATTAGTTCTTGTTTAAAGGTCTTATAGAATTCTGCTGTGAATCCTCTGGTCCTGGGCTTTTTTTTGTTGGAAGACTTTTGATAGCTTCCTGTATCTCATTATAGGATATTGGCTTATTTAATTGGTTAATTTCTTCTTTGCTCAGTTTGGGCAACTTGTATTTCTCTAAAAATGCATCCATTTCTGCCCGATTTTCTTCCTTTAGAGAGTATAGCTTTTGAAAGTAGTCTGTTAGAATTGTTTGGATATCTTGGGTACGTGTGGTGATGTTTCCCGTGGCATCCCTAATACTATTAATATGGGTTTCCTCTCTTCTTTTTTTAATTAATCTAGCCAATGGGCCATCAATTTAGTTTATTTTTTCAAAGAACCAGCTTTTTGTTTGGTTTATTTTGATTTTGGTTTTCTGATTTTCTAATTGGTTAATCTCTGCTTTTAATTTGGTTATCTGGCTTCGTCTAGTAGCTTTAGGTCCCCTTTTTTCCTGTTTTTCTAGCTGTTTTAATTGCAACATGAGATTATTTACTTGGTCTGTCTCCATTCTCTTGATGTGGGCACTGAGGGCAATAAATTTGCCCCTCAGGACTGTTTTGCTGTGTCCCACAAGTTTCTTTGTGAGGTGTTTCCATTTTCATTGAGTTGTAGGAAATGCTTTATTTCTTCTCTGATCTCTTCTGTTATCCAGGCATTGTTAAGGAGTGTGCTGTTCAATTTCCATGTATTAGAGAAATTTCTGTGGTATGCTTTCTTATTGAGACCTAGCTTGATTCCACTGTGCTCAGATAGGATACAGGGGATTAGGTCGATCCCTTTGTATTTGCTTAAGTTCCTTGCATATCATAATATGGTCTATTTTGGAGAAAGTTCCGTGAGCTGCTGAGAAGAATGTGTACTGTGTTGTTTTAGGGTGAAATACTCGGTAGATGTCAGTTAATTCCGCTTGGAGTATGGCCTCTCTTAATTCGATGGCTTCTTTGCCAATCCTCTGGTTGGTAGACCTGTCCTTTTGTGAGAGTGGTGTGTTAAAATCTCCTAGTATTATCGTATTGGAATCTATTTTATTCTGTAAGTTTGAGAGCATTTGTTTGACATATCTGGGTGCACCAATATTTGTGGCATATAAGTTGATGATGGTTATATCCTCCTCTTGGATTGTTCCCTTTATTAATATGTAGTGTCCGTCCTTGTCTTTCTGTACTGATTTTAATGAAAAGTTTATTTTTTCAGATATCAGGATAGCTACACCTGCTTTCTTACTGGGGGCGTTTGATTGGTAGATCCTTTTCCACCCCTTCACTCTGAGTTTGTTTGTATGTTTGGCTGAGAGGTGGGTCTCCTGAAGGCAACAGATGGATGGGTCTTGTTTTCTGATCCAGTCCTCAGTTCGTTTTCTTTTAATTGGCGAATTCAGCCCATTTATATTAAGAGAAAGTATAGAGAGATGCATTGTTGTCCCTGCCATTCCGTTTTCCTAACTTTTTCTTCTTTCCTTTCCTCCTGTGCTTGCTCAGTTAGACTTTGAGTAACGCCTGTTTGGGGCAGGCCCCAGTTCCTGGTTGCTTTCTTCAGGTTGTGTCCCCCCTCTTAGAATTCTTTGTAATGCTGGCGTAATGTTTATATATTCATTTAGTTTTTCTTTGCTATTAAAAGTTTTCAGTTCTCCATCGAATGTGAATGCTAGGTTTCCCGGGTATATTAGTCTGGGTTGGCAGTTATTGGCTCTCAGGGCTCGTATGGTGCGTTCCCAGGCTTTTCTTGCATTCATTGTTTGTGTGGAGAGATCTGCAGTGATTCTACTTTGTTTCCCCTTCTTCATTTTTGCTGCATGCAGGATTGTTTCCTTATTATTCAGATCTATCATTTTACTATAATGTGTCTGGAAGTGTTTCTCCTGGGGTCTTGCTTGTTGGGTGTTCGATAAGCTTTTGTGATGTAGTTAAGATGGTTGTTTTTGAGGTGGGGAAAATTTTCATTGATTATATTGTTAAATAGGTGTTGCATTCCCTTGCTCTGGAATTCCTCTCCTTCGTCCACTCCAGTTATGCGAAGGTTAAAATTTTTAGCATTATCTGCTGGCTCTAGAATTTCCCTTTGGTTTAATTTGAGTGATTTTTCCATATCTGTCACTTTTTGGTCCAGTTGGTGTATTCTGTCTTCTGTATCTGACACTCTACCTTCCCTTTCATTCACTCTGTTGATCGTGGCTTCTATTGTGGTTTGCATGGAGGAAATGGATCCCTTTATGGATTCGATGTTGGTTCTCAGAGTACTGATCTCACCTCTCAATGAGGTATGCATTACCTCTAATTTGGCATTTATCTCACTTCTTACTGAGGTTTGTGGGGCTTCTATTTTTGCATCCAACTCTTGTTTCATATCCTGTGTCTCTTTTGATAGTTCATCCTTGTGCTCTTTCAATTTCTGATCAATTTCTCACTGTATTTCTTCAGTCATTGCCTCCAGCAACCCTTGGATGTAGCTTTTGTCTTCCATTCCTGCTTTGCTCCCACTGGGGCTCTCCCCTGCGTGGCTGCTGGCTTTTGAGGTGAGCTTGCTGTCCTGGGTGGTGGTAAACCTTGTGATTTTTCTCTGTGATTTTCGCATGGAGGTTCAGGAGACTGCTCTTCAATTTTGTTTTGGTGTGTCTGTCTTTGCTTGGTTGCTGATTCTGTATTGGTAGAGAGAGTCTGTGCCTGATCTGGGTTCTGTTGGGAGCCTATTTCCAGCTGCTATTCTGACTTACTTAGGATTCTCAGCTCTCTGCTGTAGATTGCTGGCAGTTCCCCCCTTTGGAAGGGTTGAGCAGCCTAGACTGCTTGTGTTTGCTCATACGGGTGCTCTTGTGAAGATCAGATGCTCTGGATGCACTCTCCCAAATACTGGAGTCTGCCATGGGCTCCTGATGGGTTTTTGTTTGTTTGTTTTGGGCTGGTTGTGGGCTTGAACTCTAGGTTTGGGTGCTGTCCCTCAGCTCTTCAGCTCAAGGCTGGCACCCTACCATTTGAGCCACAGCACCACTTCTGACCCTTTTTGCTTTTGTGATGCTGAGGAATCAGATCCAAGGCCTCATACATCCAAGACTATCACTCTATTGCTGAGCCGCCTTAACAGTCTGAGCTCCTGCTTACTATCAGGTGCTGGCAGCCTGTGTTGCCCAATTCCCAGTCTAGGGTATATGGGTGGAGTTTTGGTGGTGTTTGTTCTTCTCTCGTCCTGGGCCTCCAGGTCTTTTTTTGTCACAGGCGTGCTTCCCGGGGGAGTGTTGTTTCCTGGTTTTCTCCCCTCTGTTGAGGCGTATGCTCAGCTTTTTACTTCAGTTGGGAGGAGTTGGTCGTGTTGTTCAGGCGCTGGATCCCCGGGCCTGGTTCCGGCCCCAGCCTGGAGCGTGCTCCTTAGGCCTGTGCTGATGTGTATACCACCTAGGTTATGCAGCCTGGAGCGCACTCATTAGACCTGTGCTGATGTGTATACCACCTAGGTTTTATAGCATGGGGGACACAATTCAAATTTCTTCTACTGTTGGTAGTCTTGGGCATTTAAGCTCCCTTCCAGGGGCACTCTTGCTCTAGCCTGGCCAGCTGAGTGTGGTCTTCGGGCTGGTGGAGATCTCAAACATTTCCCAGTTTTAGTGGGTCCTGTGGTCCGGGTGTTGGGGTAGGGAGTCTAGGTCAGAGTCTGGGGATTCCCTCCAGCTCTGGTCTCCTTTGAGGGATACACTTCCCCTGTGGGGTACTCACCCTGGAGCTGGTTGTTTCTGTGTGGTGTAGGTCATCAGTTGTTGTTGCAATCCGAGTTCAGTTGGGGTGATTGCGGGCTGGGTTGGGCGGTGGTGGCTCTATGTGATTCTTTTCTGTCTCTGCCTCTGTCGAAGCTGTCGGGTCAAAAGTGTCCACGCTCAGGCAGCTTCTTCACAGTGCCTCTGGGGCCCGGGCATCCCCGCCGGGTCGTTGCGATGGCGATTGGGCAGGTGGTCTGCCGACAGGTCCCTTTGTCGCGCTGCTGGTGCCGAGCAGCTTTGGCGGGATGGAGCCTCTCTGCTCGGGTGGAGAGTGAGGGGTGGGGGTGGGATCCTCGTGGAGACTCCCTGCTGGTAGGTTTCTCTGTTTTTGGTGATCTGCTGTTCTGAAAACCGGTACCTGGTGATCTGCAGGCGGCCCCCTGTGTCTCTGGGGCTCCGGCAGCCCTCGCCTGGCCGGCTGGCCGGCGGCTTGGCGCACTGCCGGGCGCCCAGTAAAGGTTGGGGGAGGGGTCTTCGCTTTTCTCTGTTCTGAAATTCTTGTTTTCCTCTCTTTCTTTTTTTGTTATTTTCCGCCTCTGGTTTTTCTCTGAGTGTTCGCCTTTTTGTTGTTGTCGGTCTCTTGGGGAGATTAAGCGTTGGAACTCGAACTCTCTTTTTGGTTGGAGAGAGCTGTGGCGTTTCTCTACTGCCCCGTTGCCATCTTGGTCCCCCCTCAAATATTTCTATTTTTAAGAAATATATTTTTATTGTAAAAATACTGTACAAATGTGTTAGTTACATGAGCAAGGTAAGTATATTTCCTATCAAGCATTATTGCTTCCTCCTTTGTTTTTCCCCTACCATCCCTTCCCTCTCGCCTCTATAACTACACTTCTCCTCCCCCCCACCTAAATTATAAAGTTCGTGTTTTAACATATTGTCTTATACATCTCAGTTACAATTGGTCAACCTGAATCCCTATTTAAGCATTTTGTTTTTCCCTCCCCCTCCCCAAATTAGAGAATTGTATATACAAGATTCAGGGCACCGACATCAAATATAGTGAAAATAAGGGTTATACCATAGGGGTGGAACATACAAAGAAACAAAATAAATCACAAGGTACATTGTAAATACTTTAGAAACAATAGCAAGGGGAAAAAAATCAACCTGTGTCCCTATCTTTTGGTTCATTTCACTTAACACGTTTTATCTAGTCATAAGAAATACATTTTAGAAAAAGAAATACATTACAGTATCTTTTTTTATATTTGCAAAATCCATTATTATTTGGGAACATGACTTAGTGTTTGAAAACTAAGCAAATAAAGGTTTATCCAAATATACATATTTCCCTTGGATTTTAAGAACAAGGTAGTGTTATTTTCATCCTAATGCAAACCAAATGATCCACTAGTCACAAACACATCAAGATAACAAACAAGTAATGAATAAGAACTATTTTTTGGAATCCTTGCAGAATGGTCTAATTTTCTATTTCATTGTAATTTCCCTTTCAGTACAATATGTAATTGGGAGTTACAGAATTCCAACCTGTAAGTTTAATGTCCTGGTTTTTGTGTTTCTCTCTCTCTCTCTGTCTCTCTGTCTCTCTGTCTCTCTGTCTCTCTCTCTCTCTCTCTCTCTCTCTCTCTCTCTCTCTGTAATTAGAATAGTGCCCATAAATACTAAAGCATTATGTATATACTTCTATAATGTGATATATATATGTATTTTTCTATATAGAAAAATAAATTATGTTCAATAAGAGATCCAAATAAGTTTTTTTATGTCTTTGATCACCAAGGACTTCAGTTTTGCAAAAATATTTGGTATATTACATATATCTATACCAATGTATATTGGATATTACATATATTTATACCCATTCAATTACTGCTGCTTACAAGTATTCTAGTTTTTCCCAACATTTTCAATCATGGTTAAAAATTGCCCATAGTTGCCAAGCACCAGTGGCTCACGCCTATAATCCTAGCTACTCATGAGGCTGAGATATAAAGATTGCAGTTCAAAACCAGCCCATTCAGGAAAGTCCATGAGACTCTTATCTGCAATTAATCACCTGAAAACCAGAAGTAGCACTGTGGCTCAAGTGGTAGAGCACCAGCCTTGAGTTGAATCACTGAGGAGCTGAATCTCTGAGGGACAGTGCGTAGGCCCAGAGTTCAAGCCCCATGACCAAAAAAATAAAAACTAAAACTAAAACTAAAACTTTTTTGAACATGGTCAAACACAGATAAAAATAAACTGGCTGGCATAGTTAATTCTTCCTTAAGAAAAAAATACTTTGTGTTTGGGTTTAGAAACACTATTAGAAGATCATTTTTGCCATAACATCATTTTGGTGCAAGTTAAAATGTTTGGCCTGAAAAAACGATGCTTTGTGGTCATTATGAAAATTTGTTGTAAATCATAACTGCAACTGAAGAGTGTTCTCTTCTGTGGTGAAGTTCTTCACATGACTCAATGATAAAGTCATCTAAGATGACATATACATTCACTCACAATCTTTCAACAAATCTAAGCAGTCAGACAGCATGGTGGATATTGCTAGTATGGAATGTAGCATGCAAAATGGAATAGCAGAAACCTGAGGGGAAGCTTCAGACCACAGCAACTATCGTGGGTTGAACTCATTTCCCTGATGAATTGATGTTGAAGGCCTCGCCACTAAGTCTCCAAGGTTATGCTGTAGGATAATACCTTCCCCTCAACAGCTGTATAGTGTCTTATCAAGTTCTACAAATAGATTTGTTTCTAGACTATGACTATACTAGATTAATCAAAACCTAAAAATCTGAAACATTCCAGTATACTGGACTAAACTTTTCTTTCCATCCTACACTCAGATGTAGGGAGAATTTAAAAAGATGCTCTGGGACTGGGTTATAGTTCACTGAGAATACTTGCCTAGCTAGTGAAATATCCTGGGTTCAATCTTCATTAGCACAAAAGAAGAGACAACATCAGATAGGTGGCAAAGCCCAGAAAATGGAAAGTCATTCAAATAAAATTCCTGAAACATGGACAGACTCTCCTGGTATGTTTAGGAAAGTTAGAAGAAAGGCCACCCCCTGCACCTGCCATAGCTACCAACTGTGTTAGAACTGGACCAATCAAACCTCGGGCAATAAAAACTGAAGAAACAAACTATAAAGGCTGTGGTTTGCTGCAGGGTATTGAGGGAAGTGGGAGGGGGAATTGGGAGAAGGAAGATTGGTAATGCCAGCAGCAACATAGGTAAAATGGTCAGTGACATTATCTTGTGTAGAACTTGGAGAGACGCACATGGGACATGGGAGCAATTACATTGACATACAGCTGCTGTACCGGTTAAAATGAACCTTTGCAAGCTAACACCTCCGTTGATGGACATATATCTTCAGTCAGAATGTATATACAGATATATGCACATAGTTCTTAAGTGAACACACCTCAGATCCATAAATAAGAAGAAAGTAATACCACAGAGGATAAACAGTTCAACCTGAACAATGTGTTGGTCCAGCTAATACAGCAGAATGCTGATTCTTTACCTCCCTTCCTTGCATTCTTTGGATATGGTTATGATGTGTGTGGCCTGGAAGTGAACTAAAGATAACTGGTGCTGGGTAGAGGAGTCCTATTTTTTGTTATGGCACCTTTTCATTTTAATAACATGGTCATTGGATTGAACACAATCAAAGTACCATAGTAATTGACCTCCCCTTCCTGGATGAATGAGCAAATGATAAAATAATGATAGCATCCTTGAACATATCCAAATGTACACTGCCTGGCTGCCTTGGCATCTTCCTCTATGGAGCTCTCACCATTCAAACATAACAGATTTGGTAAAATATTGTTAGGCTGAGTTTTACTTTACTTCATTCAGTCATCCAATGATTGTGGAATATGTTTTTTGTTTTGTTGTTTGGGTTTTTTCCCCTTCCTTCACTGGTGCCTCCATTTTTAAATGATGTGTAGCTGAAGTTCAATAAGAGAATGAGTACTTAGAACTGTCCCACTGATGGAAGGAAATGTTCATGTGAATGTACACACTAAAGCACAAAACCCTTAATCTTCCTTTTGGTTCCTCCAGGGAGAAGGCTGGTGGGGACCTACTTGCCTTGAAAGCGGACATCTGGTCATGGTCCCTGCACCTGGGTTGACAGGGACCAAGAAGATAGAGGTCTTTGAGGTGAAGTACAATAAGCCCTTGGGCAGGGAATTTTTGTAGCACCTAGAAGCTGTGTTCAAGCCCCAGCACTGGAAGAAGAAAGAGGTAAAGAAAAGGAAGAGGGAAAAAAAGAAGGACTTATTGTTTGAGTGCATTTATATATTAACCATGCCTCATGGATAAGAGTGATATGAATTTGTTACTCCAGATGTGGCCCGTTCTACCCACCAGTCTTCACAATAAACCTCTTCCCAGGCGCCAGAGAATTATGCCCCTGGAAGGTGACTATTTAGATGGAGTTCCTTTCCTCTAGTCTAGATTGTGGGGCATGGGAACTCGAACCCGATGGACTTACCCCCAACAGAGCACAGATGAGCATAGTACATAAGCACATGGAGAGAGCCATACTGGACAGTGCTGTTTCCAGTTAAGTGTGCCCAACCATTCTTCTTGGTCCCCCTATCCACTCTGCTAGGTTCCCTGTCCCATACCTCCCCCCATCATCCCACCTCCCGACCCCACCCCTCTGGCCCATGGTCACCCGGTGTTTCCTCAGCCTACCACCATGCTATGTACCCTACTCACACTTTTTGGACTGGACTACTTCTTGAGGCCAGATACACCCTCAGAGCTGCACCCATTCTCCTGACCCACCGGTATCACAGCCACAAATTTTGCCTTCATTTCCACCTTTCTGGCCCCACGCCTTCCAGCCCTACCACTTTTGCCCCACTGCTTACCCCTCACTGACTGGCCCAGTCCCTTCCATGGGAACACATGCATAGGAGGGGGAATGTGTGCTTGCCCAGCACTCACTACACAATGAGAGTTGCCAGAATATTCTGAGCATGAGCTTTGGCTGCCACAGAGAAGGAAGGCCCAGGACAGAGTGTGCCGCTCCTCCTTGCCTGGCTAAGGCCTGGACAGCCCCAGGGCTCTCTGGTTTACCTGAGTTCACTGGCAGCTGCAGGGCTGGAGATACAGACCTTGCCTCAATCTCCTTAACCGGCGCTACATCTTCCTGAGGGATCTTCAGCTTCACCACCTGAATTTCCATCGTTCTACTCAGTGTGGCCCCTGCTGCAGGCAATATCCCATGATGACTGCAATTTGAGGTAAGAGAGACCCCTCCCAAAGCCTCTCTCTTTTCCATTTTCTTCTCTGCTCCCCTGTGGGAGCCTCCTATCTCAGCCCACCACTCAACCTCAGGAACCTGAGAGAACTGACCCGGAGCGTTCCGGGAGCACCGCAAGAGGGCAGAGTGAGGCGTGGCTTTTCACACAACACAGCACAGGCAAGCACAGAGCAACGACCCTCCCTCTCCGCAGAGAGAGCCGCCCCCCGTGCTGATAACAAGTCATGGGAAGAGAGGAGCAAGAAAAGGGCGCCCCCCTACTCCAGCGTGTACAAGTCCCCGACCTCATGGCGAGGGCAGGGAGAGCGCAGCAGGACCCGGTTCCCACACCCCTGCCTCCCCGCACACCACCGGCGCCAGCACGGTGGGACAGTGAGGGCAGGGGCCCACGGGCAGAAAGAGAAGAGTGGTCCCATTCGCCATGATTGTCTGTCCCTCGCCTGGTGCAGCTTAGTTCCGGGCCTGAAGGAGATCACAACATCACCACATCAATCACACCAAGAGGGTGGAGAAGACAGCCACACGGCACTCAGGAGGTGCGGGGCCAGGAAGCTCGGCTCCTGAGAGGGCCAACAGCCTGGGATAAAAGCGTAGCCAGGACAAACACCCTTTCGTGAGTAATGAGCGAGGCAAAAAGAAAAAAAAAACTAAAAAAAAAAAAATACCACGGACTTAAGAGTCCCTGGCACTCAGGATAACCAGGACACCTCTGCTGGGCACAGGACCGAAGAAGCTAGTAAGAAAAAAAAAAAAAAAGGAAAAAAGCCACGGACAGCGCTCGGGAGTAGCGCAGCTCAGCGGCCGATCAGGCTCACTACCGGGAAGCGGCAGATCGGGGGAGTTGGAGCTAGGAGCGACAGGAAAAAAAATGGAGCCACGGAGGGGACGAGCCAGACGGCAGAATGGGGATGCCGCACACGCACAGGCAAGGCAGGACTCACCCCCCTCCCCTTTTCCTCCTCAAGCTGGCCACGGCGAGGGAAGCACACTGCACGGGCCTACCTATGCACCCCAGGCAACCAACCACTCTCCTCCTTGGCGTGCCGAGGCAAGGGCCAGAATCCGGCACCGGGAGCGGGGGAGAGATCAAGGACGACGGGACTCACTCAGCCACCAACCACCAACCAACCACCACCAAAACCACGAGCCACCACAGGGACAGGGCCTGCTCAGGGCAGCGGGAGCCGGAAGTGCGGGGAGGGAAGGACAGGGGGACCCGGACCGGGAAGAGAGGGGAAAGGCCCAGCACACAGCATCCGAGAGAGCCCCAAAAGACCTGCTGACAGCCACCGGGACACAGCATGCCAGCACCCTCCTGCAGGTACAAAATCCTCACGTCACCACGCCAAAACCAGGTGGTCAGGCAGGGGCGACAACTCGCTGGCGACAGGGACCTCTTGGAAACCACATCAGGGACACCTGTCCCCAACACGTCCCCAACAGAGCCAGACACGGAACTCTCAGGGACAGCTGGTCGACCACATAAGGCGAAGACAGACGAAGAGTGAGGGCGGGAGTGGGTTCAGGGGACGCGCCCACCCCACTACCTCCTGGGCACACACCCCGGGTGCGCACGGGCTCACAGCACGGGCGGTATGGGGAGCCTTCCCCCGGCAGACGCGAGGCATCCACTCCACCCAACCACAACACCCACACCATGTGGGGTCAGTGGTGAGTGCCCTGCCGCCAGCATGCACACACCCGGGATTCCTGGGCTCGGGTCCCCGACTCCCGAGGTGCTCCCCCTGCCTCGATTTTTCCCCTACTCAGGGCCCACCAGACAAGTCCCCACCATCGTGCACACCACAGATGGTAGGAAGGTCCCTGCCCCGAAGCTCGCCTCTGCCATGCCCATGGCTCCTCCTGCCGCAGAAGTCTGTCCTCCAGCCTCCGGGACCGTGGAGGAGGCCGTGGAGGGAGGCCACACGGGGCCAGCGACCGAGGCCCTCGTGCCTGGCACGCGCCAAGCGCTCACTCGGAGGTGACTCCAGGGAGGGTGTGTGGTCCGAGTCCGGGCCGGGACAGGCCCCACCAACTATCGGCTCACCCGGGGACTCTTTCCCCTGACTCCCGAGACGTCCCTCGTACTGTATTTTTTCGCCCTCAAAGACCAGAGTCCAGGGAGGGGAGGAGGACAAGGCGTCGGGCCCAGACAGAACTACTGGTTGACCCGACAAAGCTGCCAGTCCCCACAGACCAGGCACGGAAGAGAGAGCGGTGACGCACGACCCTACCCCGCGCTCGCATGTGGGTGCAAAGTCCGACAGAACAGGCGCCCCGGCGCCACAGCGACACCACGACGACAGTCGCGTCCGGCATCCAGCAGAGGCCGGACCTCTGCCTGGCATGCCAACGCCAGACCTGCTCCTTTGCTTGCTCGCTTGGCTGAGAATGAGGGGACTGTCATATCAAAGCGGACGCCAGGGGGAGCATGACAACCGCCTAAAAACGACCGACTCCACCGAGCCGCCGTACCCCAGATTGGCCCGCGCCGGCCGGCTCTGAGCTCCGGAGACACAGAACACGGAAACAAATCGCCTCACTCCCCACCGCCACACACCGAGAGGCACAACCTAGGTCAGGACCTGCAGCCGGGTCCTCTCTGCGACCTCACGAATGCCACCAGAGCCACCAGAGACCTAGACCGAGATCGAGCCGCCGCCGCCGCCGCCGCCAGCGACCAAAGTGAAACCAGGAACCAGGACGGGAGTCGCCCGAACGAAGCGTCCCAAACCCGAGTACCAGGAAGCCGGGATCGGTCCCAAGCAGGAAGGGGCGGCAAAGACGGCAGGCCTGCACCACGAGAGAAAACGAACCAGCCACCCGCATGACCTCCGCCGCCCGTGGCAAGACCCCCACCCCGCCCAACATGGCCAGAAAAGGGCAAGTGAGGCTCGTCCCACCGTCTGCCCGCCCGTCTTTTTTTTTGGGGGGGGTTGTTTGTACGTTCTGTTTTCTTTTTCCCCCAGATGGAAACCAGAAAGAAAAAACAACAACAACAACAAAAACTCCCAAAGATGGGTCGGCTCCAGCAAGAGACGAGCCCTCGGGAGGCACCTCACTCACTTGTGAAAGTCCGCCGCCCGCCCGCCCCACAACACGCTCCCTCCCCCCGCCCCCACCCGCCCCCCCTTCACAGGCAGGGAAAGGGCAGGGGGAAGACCAGAGAGAGGTTTCTTCTAACACAGAGAGAGTAGGTACACGTCACGTCACGCACACAGGTCTGGAAAACCACGGTGACAGCGCCATGGGAAGCGTGAGTCCACTCACCCATCACTAAATGACAGGAAAGCCAAAGAGAGCCGCTGGCTGGGTGGGGAAGGAAGGGGAGGTGGCACCCGTGTGACGCTTATCCCCGGGCACCGGACAGAACGACCTTCTCACCAGTTCATACTCTAGCCTGTCATAACAGCTAGCCTTTTCTAATAGGCTCTGCCACTCTCTCTGGAGCAGGATTCGGGGCGTGAGGCGATGAATCTGAACCCGACACACAGGTGTTGGAGGGTAGAGGCATCATCACTCACATGCTTGTGGTGGAGGACCTGGACCCGAGTGTGGCGGTGCACAGTGTGTGTGTGTGTGTGTGTGTGTGTGTGTGTGTGTGTGTGTGTGTGCAGGGCTGGGGGGAGGGCAGGTAGGGAACCCTAGGAGAAAAGACAGGGAGAGACAGACGAGGGGGCCCAGCCCAAACAGAGTGGGGGGGGGGTCAGAGGGGCGATCCTATCTCCCGGGGGTGAAGCATGGTTAGAACCCACAGGACAGGCCCGGCGGGCATACTTCTCTTTGGAGTTCGCACTGGGAACATATGCGGGCAGAAGTGCCCCAGCACACACATCGCATCGAAGACGGGTAGAGAGGCAGAGCCAGGGGGTCAGGCATGGCAAACACTCTATTCCGTCAACACACACACACACACACACACACACACACACAACTTACGGGGTGTGTACAATATCCACAAGGTAAAAGTTTATTCATCCATTCCCCAAAGAAGAAGAATAAGATTATGTCAGTTACAGGGAAGTAGATCGATGGACTGATGGACTAGGAGGGGGGGGCAGAGGGAGGGGGGGTATGCCGGCGGCGGCGGAGAAGAACCTAGAACAGGTGATGCCAGGGGAAGACAGACCAGCGGAGAGACAGACAGACCGACCAACCAACGGCACCTGTTTTCTCTCCTACGTGGATGCTAGACCTAAACAATAACTGGACATGGTAAGCTACACAGTACTCCGGGCAAACAGAGTGTGTGTGTGTCCCCGTGTGTGTGACACACATACTGTCCTTTTGTCAGAATGTGTAACTTCTCTGAGCATTTAAGATATTGCAGAGAAGACACAAGATGTAATATCCGTAAGTGGCACGACTGTGAACGTATTATAACAACCGGACGTGTGAGGATCAAAGCTGGAATTAGGAGGACAGAAATGTACCTGTCTTCACGCTTTGGGTCATGATCACAAGTACATTTGGTTTAGGATCTTTCAAAACACATCGATTTATCCTTCTGGACAAGATGGTCTAGGACCACACTAGTCAATAGCCACTTCAAAGCCAGTTCCTCTGTTGGATACGTTTCAATTGGTTTATATTGCATCCTCCAATATTTTTCTCTTCTTTTTATTCTACCTTCTCACTAAAGATCCAGTGGTATAAAGCTACTTTTATTCTCTTAATATTCCATAACTGAAGTGATCTGCTTTGTTTTGCAGCTTTCTCAGCTTAATTCACTGAGGCCTATTTAGTCACACATGATGAGAGGTCCAGAAACATCTTTGGGGCCACGGATGGCTTTTGTAAAGTCCATTTGGGGAAATAGCAAATATAATCTACCATGTCCTAAAATGTAACAGATTATCTCTATGGGGCCGATAGAAATATCCAGATGTGCCCTGTCAACAGCCAGTTATTTTAATTTACTTAAGGGAAATCAAGTGAATAAAAGTCTATATAGTTCAAGAAATTGTATTCTGATACCTATATAAAAAGTTTACCTGAGTGGGTGAGGACATTTGCATGAAATTTCACCTAGGGCAGCACTTGATATTTATAACTCTCCTTAAACTATTGCATTGCCTGTTTTCCATTTTCTTGGCACTCCTTTAGAAATGTTCCCGTCTCAATCTTTCACCCACTGCAGCCGTGGGACCCTTTTTCATAATACGGACGTAAAGACATTTGTGGTACTGTATATAAATTACAACCGTAAATAAACTGGTACAGTTTGCTCGTAAGACATAATATCCAAACGAATTCCGTGTCCAGAAAATAACGAAAAGAAACAACCCCTGCGGGCCCCCCTCCCTCTCCGCTTGGCCCTCCCTTCAAGAAAATTTCCTTGTTTGTTGTTGTTTCGTTTTGTTTTGTTGTAAATAAATAAAGCCGCAGAAGAGAGCCGGCGATACCTCATCGCTACTCTCGCGAGAGTCTCGCGGACTCTCGCGAGAGTCGCCAGCCCCCGGCATCAGCACCGAATCATTCCCTGTCACTCCACACGGTGTCCAGTAGGTGGCACCCCAAAACAAGGAAAAAGAACGTCAGGCCCAAGATAGATCAAGACACTTAGGAAGGTCTTGTGAGGAAGGAAAACCTCCCCCTCCACACACACACACACACACACACACACACACACACACACACACACACACACACACACACACACACCCCAGCACATCCCCGCCCACACAGGTCATGAATGGCAAACCCCTATGGCACAGAGAGACAGACAGACAAAACACATGGGGTGTGGAGAGAGACCGGAAATCAAAAACAAAAACAAAAACAAAAAACATTTCCCTGGCTTGACCTATGAATGGGCCTGGGCTGGCATTCTGTCCTCTGGGCCCTACAGTCAATCCATGGCGGTTGCTCCTCTCTCATCACTGTAATCCTATCTGATATTTGCCAGAGCCGAACGTGCAGTGGGGACACTTTGGTTCATCGATCTAAACTAGGGCCCGGGGCAGAGGGGGTGGTGGTGGTGGAGGGGAAGCCGAGGAAGTCTGTTGCTATAGTTGGTGGCGGCGGCGGTGGTGGTGGCAGTGCAAAGTGTGTGGGGGGGGAGGGGGGGACGTAGATCACATGCTGCCATGCGTGCCTGTGCCTGTGTGGTAGGAAACAGCAGCAAAGATCAAGGGGTGCAGGGTGTGTGTGTGCACGCCCCAGTCAGTCCTGGGGCTTGAACTCAGAGCCTGAGTGCTGTCCCTTGGCTCTTGTGCTCAAGACTGGCACTCTGGGGCTGGGAAGGTGGCTCAGTGGTAGAGCGCTTGCCTTGCATGCATGAGGCCCTGGATTCGATTCCTCAGCACCACATAAACAGAAAAAAAGCCGGAAGTGGCATTGTGGCTCAAGTGGTAGAGTGCTAGCCTTAACCTGAAGAGATGAGGGACAGCGCCCAGGCCCAGAGTTCAGGCCCCACGACCGGACCCCCCCCCGCCCCCGCGCCAAAAAAAAAAAAAGAGACTGGCAGTCTGCCATTTGAGCCAAAACTCCACTTCTGGCCTTTGGGTTGGTTAATTGAAGACATGAGGCTCACCAAAGTGCAATGCCTATATACCTCTGATCATATAACAAGAAGTCTTCCCCTTTCTTTGTGTTTGTTATCATTGATGTTATTTTGTTTTCTCTTCTCCCCCCCCCATTGTTTCTTCCTTCATCTATTTCCGGGAGGGGCAAGAAATGGAGGGACCCAGGATGAAGAAGTGCAACAGTGGCACTCACTAGACACTATGTTGACACACAACCTGTGGGTGGGGAACAAACAGAACTTGAGGGAGGGAAAACCTGTGAGAGAGCCAGGGAAGGGGTGACATTGTCCAAAAAAAAAAAAGTACTCTTTTTTAGGGTGTGGGGGGAGATGGGAGGGCTGGAATGGAAACAAAGGAGGAGGCAACAATGCTTGATAAGAAATGTACTCATTTCCTTGCTCGTGTCATTGT
The DNA here is from genome assembly GCF_024711535.1 of Dipodomys merriami. Classification (NCBI taxonomy): domain Eukaryota; kingdom Metazoa; phylum Chordata; class Mammalia; order Rodentia; family Heteromyidae; genus Dipodomys; species Dipodomys merriami. Next base: position 305,346 of record NW_027206120.1, read on the forward strand.
AACCACTGTGTATTTTCACAATTAACACAACTCATTAGCCGGGCGCCGGTGGCTCACGCCTGTAATCCTAGCTACTCAGAAGGCTGAGAGTTGAGGATCACGGTTCAAAGCCAGCCCAGTCAGGATAGCACCCAAGCCCAGAGTTCAAGCCCAACGACAAAAAAAAAAAAAAACTTATTAATTAAAAAAAAATGTACTCTTCCTACCTCACTTATGTAATGTAATCTTTCCTATCCCTTTTTTTTTTTTTTTTTTGGTCAGTGGTGGGTCTTAAACTCTGGGACTGGGCGCTGTCCCTAAACTCTTCAGCTCAAAGCGAGCTCTCTACCGCTTGAGCCACAACGCCACTTCCGATTTTCTAGTGCCTCATTGGAGATAAGAGTCTGGTGACTTTCCTGCCCTGCCTGGCTTTGAACCATGATCCTCAGCTCTCAGCCTCCTGAGCAGCTAGGATTACAGACGCGAGCCACCGGTGTGGGCTGGCATACTGTAACCGTTCTGTATGTCACCATTTCCCTAACAATTTGTAAAAAATCAAAGTAGAGAGGGAGGGGGAGATAACAACCCCTCACGCCTGAGAAGTGAAACCCAACGGGCTTCTATCCGATCTGAGATTCTTTGAAGGTTTTTGCGATGTTAATCACAATCACAAACACAGACGGACAGTTTCTCCAGTCACTCCTTAAGAGGAACGGGGAACAGGGACAGGGAGAAGAGAGGCAGATCCTGGCCTGACCTAGGCGGGAAGATGGAGGGGAGAAAATACTCCTGAACTCCTTTTTCCCCTCACTCTCCTCCGTCCAGAGGGTGGGAGCTTAGGGGTCGGCCATGGGGACATCCCACGGTCACAGTCATGCCTCCCGGAGGGGCAGAGGGCAGAGCACAGGCAAGCATGCCAGCTTCCCCGCCGGGCGCGCCCCTCCCATTCTGTCCCTGGCGGGCTTGGGCGGGAGGCATACTGGTGGCAGCGGGCGGGTGGAAGTAGTCTGACAACTCCAGCTTGCAGGAAGTCAACGGCTGCTGGTGGTAGGCAGGGAGGGTCCCAGCAGAAAAAGACCAGAGAGAGCACGGGCAGACTTTTCCTGCCCAAGGGCAAAAGAGGCCACTTTTGTAAAGACTGGGAGGGGGAGGGGAGGCTGATTCACTCCCCCCACCCCACCCCGCGCGCTAATGAAGTTACAGGAGCTGAGGGCTGGCCGCCCCACCCCCCACCCCGCCGGGGTGTTTCCCAGAGGACGCAGGGCTGGGCGGGGGTGGGGGTGGGGTGGGCTGGTTTAAGCCTGGAGCCCCAGTCAACTCAGGAACTTCAGGCAACTTTCCTTTGTCTTGTAAATGTCGTCATGGCAACGACTTAAGCGCCCTGGCGGAGGGGGAGGGTGGGGGGGAGGAGAAAGAAGAAGAAACAAACACGCCCACGCCGAGCAGGCCTGCCTGAGTTGAGGCCTTGAATTTCAACCTCAGTAGGGCCACTAAACTAATAAAAATCGTTGTAAGAAACTGTTGACGGAGGACCCTTGGGATAGGATGATTAGGCTCTGTACCCGTGAGGCGAGGTGGCCGTGTGTTCCAGCTTCGTGCCAAGAGGTTGCCTTATCTCGGCCTATCTTCCTTCCCAGAATTGAACACAGAGGCAAGCAGGATAATTTCCAGGGGGAAATGAGGCCTGGGAAAGCACCACCAGGAATTCAGAGACAAGACAGCCGGACAGCTTCCTAATGAATGGCTCCACACATCCTATTTTCTTCACTTTTCAGTCCCTCATAAACGAACAGTTATTAGGAAAGAAAACTAATAGGTGGGGGTGGGTGGTGGAAGAGAAAAGAGCAGCTCCCTTCCTCTGAGCTTTTGCCCAAACAATGAGTATACTGTGGGAACGGAGCCAAGAGTTTCCTCAAAGAAAGGAGGAAACTTACACCGGGGAGGGAAGTAAATTTTAAAAAGAAACAGAGCATGGGTCAAAGCACCCCCCCTTCCACCCATGCATGCATGGGAAACCAACAGAATCAGCTCTTAAACCCTACTACAGGCTCAAGGTAGAGAGTTTACTTTGTTTCTTTTTCCTCTGTGTGTTTTCAAGGTTTCACTTTCATTTCTGGGCACATAACCATTGGGCCTTGCCTCGGTGGGTGTTTCTCCCCCTAAAAGTATCTATCCTGTCTTTTGGGTCTTACTGTGTGTGAGTGTGTGAGTGAGCGAGTGAGTGAGTGAGTGAGTGAGTGAGTGAGTGAGTGAGTGAGGCAGCCAGGCAGCCAGCCAAGCAGCCAGCCAAGCAGCCAGCCAAGCAGCCAGCCAAGCAGCCAGCCAGGCAGTCAGTCCAGAGATCTAATGTCTCCCCTATTTTAAACGTACCTTTTGCATATGTGAGAGAAAACACACGAAACTGGTTTTCTATAGGAACATATATGTGAATACATTCACCATGGAGTGAAAAGATAGAGTCGCTTCCAAATGATATGTACAGCAGAATACCAACACATCGAGATGACTTCTGCAAGAAGCCAAGGCCCACTTTTGAAATCCCATAATGAGGAAGCCTCAGTCAGTGGCCTGGTTTGAGTCGAGGCCTCCACTTAAAAACAACCTTTACTTTGTGTTTTTATTTTTTCCTGTTTTCTTTTCCTTTCTATGACCTCTCCCCCCAACGCCCCAACCCCTTCCCTCCATAGGTCTCTCTTTCTCCTTTTCTTTCTCTGTAGTTTGAGCCCGAGAGTTACTTAATTCTCGAACTTCTGGGTTTTCCTTAGATCTGGTAACCTGTTGGACATAAAAATTTGGGAAAGCCTCAAAACAGTCACCCCCACCCCACGAAAAATAATCATGCTTGTCGCCAAAAGCTTTTAAATGAGAAAACAGTGGTCAAGTGAAGCAAATGAAGGCTGTAATAGCAACCATGTTTCTAGACTACTGTACCAAGTTTTTTTTAAAATATATATATTTTTAAATATATTTTTATTGTGAAAATACTGTACAGAGGGGTTACAATTACATGGGTAAGATAATGAGCACATTTCTTATAAGCATTGTAGCCTCCTGCTTTGTTTCCCCTTCCCATCCCTTCGTATCCTCCCCCCCCCCCCCCCCGCCGTCCCCACACCAAAGTTGTAAAGTTCGTTTTTCGACATAACGACTTGTATATCTCATTGTTTCAATGGGTCCTCCTGTAACCCTGTTTTAACAATTTGTTTTTTCCCTTCCCCGCCACATATATCAACACCTGGATTTTTTTTTATTAAGCAAAACAACTCAGTTATTCAGCTGTGAGTATGTCCATACAAACAAGATGCAGGAGCCTTCCATGCTGGACTGGCCAAAAAAGGGGGGAGAGCTAGGAAGGTGGCTTAGTGGTAGAGTGCTCGCTCGCCTTGCAAGCATGAGGCCCTGGGTTCGATTCCTCAGCACTATATAAACAGAAAAGGGGAGCAGTGGCACCCTGTGGCTCAAGTGGCAGAACAGTAGTGAGCCTTCAGATGAAGAGCAGAGAGACAGCACCCAGACCCAGAGTCCAAGCCTCACACCCGACGACAAAAAAACTGAAAATAATAAATATATATATGTTTGTATCACACTATATATAAGCATAGATAGATATATATGTATGTATGTGTATAAATATATATGTGTGTGTATGTATATGCATGTGTGTGTGCCTGTGTGTCTGTGTGTCTGTGTGTGTGTCTGTGGAGAGAGAGAGAGAGAGAGAGAGAGAGAGAGAGAGAAAGCCAGAAGTGGTGATGTGGTTCAAATGATACAGTGCTAGACTTGAGCAAAAGAAGTTGAGTGTGATTCCTAGAAATGTTGTTTGTTGATACTTTTTGTCCTATTCATGACAGATAAAACTTTCATTAACTTATGTTATGTGTTAGTATAATTACTTCATTTGATGAAATAGCTAATATATATATTTTACCTTTTTGAGAATATAATTTTAATGAAATAAACTGTAAAATTCTTCATATGTGAAAAAAAAAAGAAGTTGAGTGACAGTGGGGAGGCCTTGACTTCAAGTCTCAGTATTGCCCACCCCCCAAAAAAAATAAAGAAAAAGGAGAGAGGGGGGGTGGGGAGAAGAAAGAGAGAAAGTAAAAAAAGGAAGGAAGGAAGGAAGGAAGAAAGGAAGGAAGGCAGGAAGGAAGGAATGGTCAATGACCTGTTTTTCTTACCTGTAGAGAAATGCCCCAAACATCTAGAAATTCAGGTTGGGGCAAAGATAAAACAGCTATCTGTACATAACTCAGCTGCCACATCTCTCCCCCCCCCGCCTGTCTAACCCTGAAAACACCCATGAAGTCAAGGAGCTGTGTAGGTCTCTCTCCCTTCAAGAGCACCCACACTGTATTAGAGTATGTCCTTGTCTGTCTGTCTGTCTGTCTGTCTGTGCCTTTTTTTGGGGTCTGGTTGTCTGCTTGCCTGCTTGCTTACTTACTCCATAAAAACTCCACCAGAGTGACTCCTCCAGAAATTCTTATTCAATTATCGAAATCAAGGGTCCTAAGGGAAGAGTCCCTACATGGAAGGGTAAAAAGTCACTAACCCTCACCTGTGTTTGGTGACAAGAAGAACTCCATACCAAGAGTCTACCTTAATACATGAGGGCAGGGCAGGGAAGGAATAATTTATTCAGGTGATCTAGTCAGTCACACTAATGGATCTCTGGTTCCCCGTCCATGTCTCCCTCTGTGTGTGTGTGTGTGTGTGTGTGTGTGTGTGTGTGTGTGTGTGTGTGTGTGTCTCAGATCTAGTTGGACTTGTGGATCTCTCACTCGCTCCCCCTTCCATCTCTTACTCTGTGTGTCTTTCCACCGGTCTCTGGGTCTCTGTCTCTCCTCTCTGTCTCTCTGTCTGTCTCTCCTGTGTCTCTGTCCTCTCCCCTCCCCCACCCCTTGCTTTTCTGTGTGGACTCAAGGAAGAACTGTGTTACAGGCCCAGTGGTCTCTGCTTACTCAGCTTGCCAGCCTGGAACCCGCCAGAGGCAACTTCTTCCTTGGTGTCCCCGAAGGAAGGAGGGAGCAGGAACCAGTGCCCCAAAAGAGACTCTTATCTCCAATGAATCACCCGCCTGGCCACCCGCCCGCCCGTGTCAACCCACACAGAATATGAAAGCCACACATGAGCTCAAGAACATGCAAAGACTCAGTTTAGAGGAGTCTCATGTTGAACATGGAGACTCGGTCTGTAAACAAGATGGATGCCGCTGCCATCGCTGCTGCCATTTAGACCCGAGTTTTTAGGGAATCTGTCTACCACCCAGACACATTCCAGCCCACCTCCTTGAGAATGTCTCAAGGATGGATGGCTAATTTTATTCAATCATCATCTGGTTTCCCGAAGGAGAAAATGCCTCTGCACCCCCCCTCCCCTGCAGTTCCCTTCCCAAGGCCCCAAGTCGGGGGGGGGGGGGGGGAGAAAAAAAACAACAACCAAAAAGCATGTAAATAAGCCGGGCGCTGGTGGCTCATGCCTGTAATCCTAGCTACTTAGGAGGCTGAGATCTGAGGATGGCGGTTCAAAGCCAGCCCGGGCAGGAGAGACCGTGAGACTCCGATCTCCAATAAACCACCAGAAAACTGGAAGTGGTGCTGTAGCTCAAGTGGTTGAGCGCTCGCCTTGAGCTGAAGAGCTGAGGGACAGCACCCAGGCCCAGAGTTCAAGCCCCACGGCCAAAAAAAAAAAAAAAAAAAAAAAGCACGTATACAATAACTGAATATATGTATATTTATATGTGTGTATCACACTATGTATGAGTATATATATATATGTGTGTGTGTGTGTGTATGTATATATATGTATAAATAAATGAATATATGTGTGCTTATACATATATACGTATATGTATAAATAAATGAATATGTGTTTATATATGTATATGCATATAAACACATATATATGTATACATATATACATACTCACGCACACGCACGCACGCACACACATAGATATATATAGATATAGATATATATAGATGTATATCTATATCGATACATTAGATAGATAGATAGATAGATAGAGAGAGAGAGAGAGAGAGAGAGAGAGATAGATAGATAGATAGATAGATAGATAGATAGATAGATAGATAGATAGATATCACGTACATAGACATAAGTAGCGCTGTGGCTCAAATGGTACAGTGCTAGACTTGAGCCGAAAATGCTGAGTGCCTGAGTGACAGTCCTCAGGCCCTGACTTCAAGACCCAGGATTGCCCACCCCTCCAAAAAATAGAGAAAAAGGAGAGAGAGAGAGAGAGAGATGGTGGGAGAAGAAAGAAAGAAAGAAAGAAAGAAAGAAAGAAAGAAAGAAAGAAAGAAAGAAGGAAAGAAAGAAGGAAAGAAAGAAGGAAAGAAAGGAAGGAAGGAAGGAAGGAAGGAAGGAAGGAAGGAAGGAAGGAAGGGAGGAAGGAAGGGAGGAAGGAAGGGAGGAAGGAAGGGAGGAAGGGTCAATGACCCTGTTTCTCTTACCTATAAAGAAATGCCTCCAAACATCTAGAAATTCAGGTGGGGTCAAAGATAAAGCAACTAACTGTCTGTGCCTAACTCAGCTGCCACATTCCCTCCCCCCCCCCCCGCTTTAACCTTGAAAACACCCATGAAGTCAAGGAGCTGCGTGGGTCTCTCTGTCTGTCTGTCTGTCTGTCTGTCTGTCTGTCTGTCTGTCTGTCTGTCTGTCTCTCTGCCTTTTTTTTTTTTTTGGTCTGGTTGTCTGGTTGCCTGGTTGCCTGCTTGCTTACTCCATAAAACTCCACCAGAGTGTCTCCTCCAAAAATTCTTATTCAATGATCGAAATCAGGGGTCCTAAGGGAAGAGTCCTACATGGAAGGGTAAAAAGTCACTAACCCTCACCTGTGTTTGGAGACAAGAAGAACTCCATACCAATAGTCTACCTTAATACATGAGGTCAGGGCAGGGAAGGAATGATTTATTCAGGTGATCTAGTCAGTCACACTAATGGGTCTCTAGGGATCCCCCTCCATGTGTCCCTCTGTCTGTCTCTCTGGTGCGCTCGTGAGGGTGTGTCTGTGTGTGTCTGTGTGTGTCCGTCCGGCCGGCCGGCCCTCTGTTTGTTGATTCAGGGGAATCTAGTTGGACTTGTGGATCTCTCGTTCCCCCTCCATCTCTTTCCCTGTGTGTCTTTCTGTCGGTCTCTGGGTCTCTGTGTCTGTCTGTGTGTCTGTCTCTCTTTGTCTCTGCCTCTGTCTGTCTCTCCTCTCTGTCTCTCTGTCCTCTCCCCTCCGCGCCCCCCCCCCTTGCTTTTCGTTGTGGACTCTAGGAAGAACTTTATTTCAGTCCCAGCGGGGGCTCTGCTTACTCTGCTTGCCAGCCTGGAACCCACCCGCCAGCGGCAACTTCTTCCTTGGTGTCCCCGAAGGAAGGAGGGAGCAGGAACCGGTGTCCCAAAAGAGACTCTTATCTCCAATGAATGGCACACCCTGCTCTGCTCGCTGGGCCGCCCGCCCGCCTGCCGTGTCAACCCACACAGAACATGAAAGCCCACATGAGCTCAAGAACATGGAAAGACTCAGTGTAGAGGCTTCTCATTTTGAACCCACTCGGTCTGTAAACAAGATGGATGCCGCCGCTGCCGCTGCTGCCATTTAGGCCCGAGTTTGTAGGGAAGCTCTCTACCACCCAGACACGTTGAGACACACTGAGACATTGAGAATGTCTCAAGGAGGATGGCTGAAGGATGGATGGCTAATTTTACTCAATCTCTCTCTCTTCTTCTTGTTTTGCCAGCCCCTAGACTGGCAAAACAAGTGGGGGAGGGCTGGGAAGGTGAAGAGCACAGAGAGAGACAGAACCCAGCCCCAGAGTTCAAGCCTCACACCCGACACACACACACACACACACACACACACACACACACACGAAAATAGCTGGGCGCTGGTGGCTCGCGCCTGTAATCCTAGCTACTCCGGAAGCTGAGATCTGAGGATCTCGGTTCAAAGCCAGCCTGGGCACCGAAGACCGTGAGACTCTTTTTTTTTTTTTTTTTTTGAGTTCTTTTTTTTTTTTTAATTTAATTTAATTTTATTTGTGAACATACTGTACAGAGGGGTTACAATTACGTGGACAGGATAATGCGTTGCATTGCAGCCTCCTCTTTGCTTACCCTTCACATCCCTTCCCAGCCTCCCCCCTCCTCCCCAATCCTAATCCTTCTCCCCTTCTCACCCCCCCCCCCCCCGCACCGACGTTGTAAAGCTCGTTTTGGACATGGCAACTTGTCCTTCTCATTGTTGCAACGGGTCCACCTGTAACCTTAAACAACTGGTTTTTCCCCATCTCCTCCACAAGTTATACTGACATCAAATATAGTGAAAGCAGGGGTTACACTGTGGGGGAGGGACATAGAAAGCAACAAAGAGATAATCTTATAAATGCATTAGAAACACATGCATGAAAGAAAAAAAAAACATTAGAATACATACCTGTCTGTCTGTCTGTCTGTCTGTCTGTCTGTCTGTCTGCCTGTCTGTGTCTGCCTTTTTTTTTTTGGTCTGGATGTCTGGTTGCCTGGTTGCCTGCTTGCTTACTCCATAAAACTCCACCAGAGTGACTCCTCCAGAAATTCTTATTCAATTATCGAAATCAAGGGTCCTAAGGGAAGAGTCCCTACATGGAAGGGTAAAAAGTCACTAACCCTCACCTGTGTTTGGTGACAAGAAGAACTCCATACCAAGAGTCTACCTTAATACATGAGGGCAGGGCCGGGAAGGAATAAATTTATTCAGGTGATCTAGTCAGTCACACTAATGGGTCTCTAGGGCTCCCCCTCCATGTCTCCCTCTCTCTGCCTGTGTGATGGTCTCTGTCTTTGTCTGTGTGTGTGTGGGGGGCATGTGTGCCTGTTTGTTGATTCAGGTGATCTAGTTATAATTGTGGATCTCTCAGCCCCTTCCCCCTCCATCTCTCCCTCTGTCTGCCTGTGTGTCGGTGTGGTGTGTGTGTGTGTGTGTGTGTGTGTGTGTGTGTGTGTGTGTGTGTGTCTGTCTGTCTGTCTGTGTGTGTGTGTGTGTGTGTGTGTCTGTCTGTCTGTCTGTCTGTCTGTCTGATTATTCAGACAGACTGATTATTCAGACAGTCTGATTTTTCAGGTGGTGTCGTTAGATTCAGGTGGTGTCGTTAGATTTGTGGATCTCTCGCTCCCCCTCCACCTCTCCATCTCCCTCTTGTCTGCCTCTGGGTGTGTGTGTGTGTCCGTCTGTCCGTCCGTCCGTCCATCCGTCCTTCCGTCTGTCAATGATTCGTTCAGGGGACCTAGTTGGACTTGTGGACCTCTCGCTCTCCCCCTCCATCTTTTCCCCTGTGTGTCTTCCCGTCGGTCGCTGGGTCTCTGTCTCTGTCTCTTTCTCTCTGCCTCTCTGTCTCCTCTCTGTCTCTGTGTCCCCCCTCCCCCTCTCTGTGTCTTTCTTTTCGTTGTGGACTCCAGGAAGAACCGTATTTCAGTCCCAGCGGGGCTCTGCTTACTCTGCTTGCCAGCCTGGAACCCACCCGCCAGCGGCAACTTCTTCCTTGGTGTCCCCAAAGGAAGGAGGGAGCAGGAACCAGCGTCCCAAAAGAGACTCTCATTTTGCACGAGGACACTCGGTCTGTGAACAAGATGGATGCCGCCGCCGCCACCGCCATTTAGGCCCGAGTTTTTAGGGAAGCTGACTACCA